>NC_139143.1:68165689-68487935 GCF_964270905.1 Leucopleurus acutus
GTCTTGAGGGAAAAAAGCAAAGCTGGAGGAAACAGACTCCCTGACTTCAGACTATACTACTTCAGATTATACTACAAAGACTATACTACAAAGCTACAGTAATCAAGGCAATATGGTACTGGCACAAAAACAGAAACATAGATCAATGGAACAAGATAGAAAGCCCAGAGATATACTTATTCACCTAGGGTCAACTAATCTATGACAAAGGAGGCAAGTATATACAATGGAGAAAAGACAGTCTCTCCAATAAGTGGTGCTGGGAAAACTGGACAGCTACATGTAAAATAATGAAATTAGAATGCTCACTAACACCATACAAAAAAATAAACTCAAAATGGATTAGAGACCTAAATGTATGACCAGACACTATAAAACTCTTAGAGGAAAACATAGGAAAAACACTCTTTGACATAAATCACAGCAAGATCTTTTTTGATCCACCTCCTAGAGTAATGGAAATAAAAACAAAAATAAACAAATGGGACCTAATGAAACTTTAAAGCTTTTGCATAACAAAGGAAACCATAAACAAGACAAAAAGACAACCCTCAGAATGGGAGAAAATATTTTCAAATGAATCAATAGACAAAGGATTAATCTCAAAAATATATAAACAGCTCATGCAGTTCAATATTAAAAAAGAAAATAACCCAGTCAGAAAATGGGCAGATTACCTAAATAGATATTTCTCCAAAGAAAACATACAGATGGCCAAGAAGCACATGAAAAGTTGCTCAACATCACTATTTATTAGAGAAATGCAAATCAAAACTACAATGAGTTATCACCTCACACCAGTTAGAATGGGCAGCATCAGAAAATGTACAAACAACAAATGCTGGAGAGGGTGTGAAGAAAAGGGAACCCTCTTGCACAGTTGGTAGGAATGTAAATTGATACAGCCACTATGGAGAACAGTATGGAGGTTCCTTTAAAAAGTACAAATAGAATTACCACATGATCCAGTAATCCCACTACTGCGCATATACCCAGAGAAAACTATAATTCAAAAAGATACATGCACCCCAATGTTCATTGCAGCACTATTTACAATAGCCAGGTCATGGAAGCAACGTAAATGCCCATCAACGGTGAATGGATAAAGAAGATGTGGTACATATATACAATGGGATATTACTCAGCCATAAAAAGGAACAAAATTGGGTCATTTGTAGAGACATGGATGGGTCTAGAGACTGTCATACAGAATGAAGTAAGTCAGAAAGAGAAAAACAAATATCGTATATTAACGCATATATGAGGAACCTAGAAAAATGGTACAGATGAACCAGTTTGCAGGACAGAAACTGAGACACAGATGTAGAGAACAAACATATGGACACCAAGGGGGGAAAGCGGTGTGGAATGGGGGTAGTGTTGTGATGAATTGGGCTACTGGGATTGATATGTATACACTGATGTGTATAAAATTGATGACTAATAACAACCTGCTGTATAAGAAAATAAATAAAATAAAATTCAAAAAAAAATACTTCCACAAATACAATAAATTCTTCCAAACATTTAAGAAAGAAATATCCAATTTTATACAAATTTCCCAAAGAATTAAAAAAAAAAAAAGACCTTGGATATAGTGATCTGAGGGACATGTTAGAGACCTCTTTCCCCACAATCATGCAAAAAAAAAAAAAAGCGCTTCCCCACCAGGCACTATAGTGTGGAAATGCAACTACTAGAAATATGCTTATTTCAGTAATGCATTGCCCTCTCCTCTTGGTCCTTTTAATGTAAATATCCTTGAGAGGGATCATACCTGAGTCACTGATACTTTAATCAGAAAATATACTAATAAAATAATCAGAAAACTTTCTTTAGTCACAGGAGAATTGGTGTTAGCACCCAGCTGCTGGGTTGGGGATGCTTTGGGGAACAGAGTGACAAAGGAGGATAAAAAGATAAGGACAGGCACAGAAGGGAGGGAAAGGGATATCAAAGCATCCTCACTGAGTTAAAAAGCTCAAACTCCTCAGGTCTCTTTTCCTCAGTGTCACGTTTTCTGGGGTCATTGTCAACCACAGTGCATGTGTGTGCATGTATGCGTGTGAATGTATGCGTGTGCATGTGTGTGTGTATCTGCATAGTAAGTAGCCTACATTCTAGTATTCTAGTATATAGTAAATGGTATTCAGTGTATAGGAAGTATATACATAACATACAGGAAGTGTTCTAGAATTCTATCATGTTACTTATACAGATTTACTTGTGATCACTAAGAAAAAGAAGAGTTCAGAAAGTGACTTTTGCTTCACTGCAGAAACTACTAAAAATGACTAATTTTCTTCTCTAGCTACTAAACTGGTAAACTTCATTTCTCTCATAAAAGTTTGAAATTGTATCCACAGAGGTGACCTCAAAACAGAGTTAATTGTTCTGGAAGCAGGCTGACACATTTTCCAAAATTCTAGGACAAAGGGACAGTCAGGTATGAAGTTTCTTAATGGCCTATTCCAGGAATTAAAATGTAAAACCATTTTGGAACAAGTCACTTGCAACCCAAGACAGAAAACCATCTTTCCAGAAATGAGGGAGGGGGAAGGTGGGAAGGACTTGGATGATGTAGCAGAAGAAACAGAAAACCAGCAAGTATGGACAACTTCTGTAGAAGCAGACTTTGCAGTTCACCCTGTTTACTGTTTATTAGACTCTCCTGAGACTCACTCTTGCTCTGACACCTTCAGAAAATTCACAGATTTTAACTTAATGCTGCCATAAAAATATTTTTTGTCCCTAGGAGGACATAGCTTCCTACAAGATAGCTTCCTACAAAATAGCCTTGCACGAAAAATAAAAAGCTTTTAGAGGAACATTGACAGTAGGGCCCAGGTGGCCCAGGCTATCACTTGAGTTCTATTCATTCACTTTTACTCCAAATTCAGGTCTTATAGTTCTGGTACACTCATGTATACTTTGCTTAGAAAAAAAGCCATCACTCTAAAATTTCTCAACTCTGAAAATACTGTCATTGTTGTTTCCCAAACTTTCTTCAGCCTATCATCAATCAGTTACACTTCTTTACAGACATAAACCTAAATAATTTGAAGCAGTTTTGGGTCTTTCCTTGATAGCTGTTGTTTAAATGGAAATCTTGTGAATGAGAATAGATTCTAATTCATATCAACTCAACCAATAATCGAGATTAGCAGATGGCATCTTTTTCTATAAAGGGCCACATAGTAAATATTTTAGGGTTTCAGGCCCAATGGTATCTGTGACAAGTACTCAACTTTTCCCTCATAGTTGGAAAGCAGTCATACACAGAGCATAAATAAATGGGTATGGCTGTGCTCCAATAAAGCTTTACTTAAAAACTCAGGCAGCAGGCTGAATTTGGCACAGGCCATGGTCACTGACCCTTGATCAAGATGGCTATATAAAACACCCATGACACAGCAGAAGCAAGAACTACAATTCTGCAGCCTGTGGAAGGAAAACCACATTCACAGAAAGACTGACAAAATGAAAAGGCACAGGACTTTGTACCAGATGGAGGGACAAGATAAAAACCCAGAAAAACAACTAAATGAAGTGGAGATAGACAACCATCCAGAAAAAGAATTCAGGATAATGATAGTGAAGATGATCCAGGAGCTCAGAAAAAGAATGGAGGCAAAGATCGAGAAGATGCAAGAAATGTTTAACAAAGACTGAAAAGAATTAAAGAACAAACAAACAGAGATGAACAATACAATACCTGAAATGGAAAATACACTAGAAGGAACCAATAGCAGAATAACTGAGGCAGAAGAGCAGATAAGTGACCTGGAAGACAGAATGGTGGAATTCACTGCTGCAGAACAGAATAAAGAAAAAACGATGAAAGGAAATGAAGTCAACCTAAGAGAACTCTAGGAAAATATTAAACACAAAAACATTCACATTATAGGGGTCCCAGAGGAGAAGAGAGAGAAGAAGGACCTGAGAAAATATTGAAGGGATTATAGTCAAAAACTTCCCTGACATGAGAAAGGAAATAGCCACCCAAGTCCAGGAAGCACAGAGAATCCCAGGCAGGATAAACCTAAGGAGAAACACACCAAGACACATAGTAATCAAACTGACAAAAATTAAAGACAAAGAAAAGTTATTGAAAGCAACAAGGGAAAAATGACAAATAACATACAAGGGAACTCCCATAAGAGTAATAGCTGATTTTTCAGCAGCAATTCTACAAGCCAGAAGGAAGTGGCATAATATATTTAAAGTGATGAAAGGGAAGAACCTACAACCAAGATTACTCTACTCAGCAAGGATCTCATTCAGATTCGATGGAGCAGTCAAAAGGTTTAAAAGCAAGCAAAAGCTAAGAGAATTCAGCACCACCAAACCAGCTCTACAACAAATGCTAAAGGAACTTCTCTAAGTGGGAAACACAAGAGCAGGAGAGGACCTACAAAAAGAAACCGATAACAATTAAGAAAATGGTAATAGGAATATACATATCAATAATTACCTTAAACATGAATGGATTAAATGCTCCAACCAAAAGACACAGTCTCGCTGAATGGATACAAAAACAAGACCTATATATATGCTGTCTACAAGAGACCCATTTCAGACTTGGGACACATACAGACTCAAAGTGAGGGAATGGAAAAAGATATTCCCTGCAAATTGAAATCAAAAAAAAGCTGGAGCAGCAATACCATATCAGATAAAATAGACTTTAAAATAAAGAATGTTACAAGAGACAAGGAGGACACTACACAATGATCAAGGGATCAATCCAAGAAGAAGATATAACAATTATAAATATATATGCACCCAACATAGGAGCACATCAATACACAAGGCAGCTGCTAACAGCTATAAAAGAGGAAATTGAAAGTAACACAACAATAGTGGGGGAATTTAATACTACACTTACACTAATGGACATATCATCCAGACACAAAATTAATAAGGAAACACAGGTTTTAAATGACACAACAGACCAGATAGATTTAATTGGTATTTATCGGACATTCCATCCAAAACCAGCAGATTACAATTTCTTCTCAACTGCACATGGAACGATCTCCAGGATACATCATATGTTGGGTCACAAATCAAGCCTTGGTAAATTTCAGAAAATTGAAATCATATCAAGCATCTTTTCCAACCACAACGCTATGAGATTGGAAATCAATTACAGGGAAAAGAACATAAAAAACACAAACACATGGAAGCTAAACAATACGTTACTAAATAACCAAGAGATCACTGAAGAATCAAAGAGGAAATTAAAAAATACCTGGAGACAATTACAATGAAAACACAATGATTCAAAACCTATGGGATGCAGCAAAATAGTTTTAAGAGGGAAGTTTATAGCAATACAATCCTATCTCAAGAAATGAGAAAAATGTCAAATAAACAATCTAACTATACACCTAAAGAAACCAGAGAAAGAAGAACAAAAAAACCCTGAAGTTAGTAGAAGTAAAGAAATCATAAAAATCAGAGCAGAAATAAATGAAATAGAAAGAAAGAAAACAATAGCAAAGATTAATAAAACTAAAAGCTGGTTCTTTGAGAATATAAACAAAATTGATAAAACTTTAGCCAGACTCATCAAGAAACAGAGGGAGAGGACTCAAATCAATAAAAATTAGAAATGAAAAAGAAGAAGTTACAATGGACACCACAGAAATACAAAGCATCATAAGAGACTACTACAAGCAACTCTATGCCAATGAAATGGACAACTTGGAAGATATGGACAAATTCTTAGAAAGGTATAACCTTCCAAGACTGAACCAGGAGGAAATAGAAAATATGAACAGACCAATCACAAGCAATGAAATTGAAACTGTGATTAAAAATCTTCGAACAAACAAAAGTCCAGGACCAGATGGCTTCACAGGTGAATTCTATCAAATATTTAGAGAAGAGATAACACCCATCCTTCTCAAAGTTTTCCAACAAATTGCAGAGGAAGGAACACTCCCAAACTCCTTCTACAAGACCACAATCACCCTGATACCAAAACCAGAGAAAGATACTCCAAAAAAAGAAAATTACAGACCCAAACCCCTGCAGAACATAGAAGCAAAAATCCTCAACAGAATACTAGCAAACAGAATCCAACAACACATTAAAATGATCATACACCATGATCAAGTGGGGTTTATCCCAGAGATGCAAGGATTCTTGAACATACACAAATCAATTAATGTGATACACCATATTAACAAATTGAAGAATAAAAACCAAATGATCATCTCAATAGATGCAGAAAAAGCTTTTGAGAAAATTCAACACCCATTTATGATAAAAACTCTTCAGAAAGTGGTCATAGAGGGAACCTACCTCAACATAATAAAGGTCATATATGACAAACACACAGCAAACATCATTCTTAATGGTGAAATACTGAAAGCATTTCCTCTAAGATCAGGAACAAGACAAGGATGTCCACTCTCACCACTATTATTCAACATAGTTTGGAAGTACTAGCGACAGCAATCAGAGAGGCAAAAGAAATAAAAGGAATAGAAATTGGAAGAGAAGTAAAACTGTCACTGTTTGCTGATGACATGATACTATACATAGAGAATCCTAAAAATGCCACCAGAAAACTACTAGAGGTAAGCAATGTGTTTGGTAAAGTTACAAGTTACAAAATTAATGCACAGAAATCTCTTGCATTCTTATATACTAAGAACAAAAGATCAGAAAGAGAAATTAAGGACACAATCCCATTCTCCATTGCAACCAAAAAAATAAAATACCTAGGAGTAAACCTAAGGAGATAAAAGACCTGTATGCAGAAAACTATAGGACAGTGATCAAAGAAACCAAAGGTGATATAAACAGATGGAGAGATATACTATGTTCTTGGTTTGGAAGAATCAATATTGTGAAAATGACTATACTACCCAAAGCAATCTACAGATTCATGCAATCCCTATCAAATTACCAATGGCATTTTTTACAGAACTAGAACAAAAAATCTTAATATCTGTATGGAGACACAGAAGACCTTGAATAACCAAAGCAGTCTTGAGAAAGAAAAACGCAGCTGGAGGAATCAGACTCCCGGACTTCAGACTATACTACAAAGCTACAGTAATCAAGCCAATATGGTACTGACACAAAAACAGAAATATAGATCAATGGAACAAGATAGAAAGCCCAGAGATAAACCCATGTACTTATGGTCAACTAATCTATGATGAAGGAGGCAAGGATATACAATGGAGAAAAAGGAGTCTTTTCAATAAGTGGCGCTGGGAGAACTGGACAGCTACATGTAAAAGAATGAAATTAGAACACTCCCTAACACCATACACAAAAATAAACTCAAAATTGCTTAGAGACCTAAATGTAACACCGGACACTATAAGACTCTTAGAGGAAAACATAGGAAGAACACTCTTTGACATAAATCGCAGCAAGATCCTTTTTGACCCACCTCCTAGAGAAATGGAAATAAAAACAAAAATAAACGAGTGGGACCTAATGAAACTTAAAAGCTTTTGCACAGCAAAGGAAACTAAAAACAAGACAAAAAGACAACCCTCAGAATGGGAGAAAATATTTTCAAATGAATCAATGGACAAAGGATTAATTTCCAAAATATATAAAGAGCTCATGCAGCTCCATATTGAAAAAACAAACAACCCAATCAAAAAATGGGCAGAAGACCTAAATAGACCTCTCTCCAAAGAAGAGATACAGATGGCCAAGAAGCACATGAAAAGCTACTCAACATCACTAATATTAGAGAAATGCAAATCAAAACTACAATGAGGTATCACCTCACACCAGTTAGAATGGGCATCATCAGAAAATCTACAAACAGCAAATGCTGAAGAGGGTGTGGAGAAAAGGGAACCCTCTTACACTGTTGGTGGGAATATAAATTGATACTACCACTATGGAGAACAGTACGGAGTTTCCTTAAAAAAACAAAAATAGAATTATCATATGACCCAGCAATCCCACTACTGCGCATATACCCAGAGAAAACCATAATTCAAAAACAGTTATGTACCACAGTGTTCACTGCAGCACCATTTACCATAGCCAGGACATGGAAGCAACCTAAATGCCCATCCACAGACAAATGGATAAAGAAGATGTATTACATATATACAATGGAATATTACTCAGCCATAAAAAGGAACGAAATTGGGTCATTTGTAGTGACGTGGATGGATCCTGAGACTGTCATACAGAGTGAAGTAAGCCAGAAAGAGAAAAACAAATATTGTATATTAATGCAATATGTGGAACCTAGAAAAATGGTACAGATGAACTTGTTTGCAAGGCAGAAATAGAAACACAGATGTAGAGAACAAATGTATGAACACCAAGGGGGCAAAGTAGTTGGGGGGGGGGTGGTGGTGGTGGTGGTGGTGGTGGGATGAATTGGGAGATTGGGATTGATATATATATACTAATATGTATAAAATAGATAACTAATAGACAACCTGCTATATAAAAAAATAAACTAAATAAAATTCAAAATTAAAACAAAACCCACTACCTTTTATTTTTATGTACTCCTTATTATATTATCTGAGAGTTATGAAAGTCTCCAAATTGCATAAACTATCTATACATTCATGTAAATTTAAAAAATTTGCAGCACAAAAATGTTTTATTTTAAAAAATATTTTTGTCATAAACTTACAGATGAAATACATACAATGAATTCCATCTAGCTAAATTCCAGTTATTTTTCTGAATTCATGAACACATTTTTATGCTGTTGTAATTTGTATATGTACATCATCTTTCGATTTTGTGATTTACACTCAATACTCTCTTGTAGATCCTTTGTTTACTATATTGATATACTCTGCTTACTTATTTTTAAAGATTATGCAATGAGTATTTCATTATACTTATAAAGGTGGCTTAGCAAAAATTCTCTTATTGTTAAATATTTGGATTTTTTCCCATTTTTTTCCATGAGCTAAATAGCACGCTATAAAAATCTTTGTACAAGTGACATACAAGAAAGTTAAAATCTAAATGTAAAATCCATATTACTTCTTCCAGCTTTACTAATTATTATGCTTGAAATATGGTAACATTATGTACTCAAAAACACAGCCAGATAATTTATTTTAAAGCAACCAGACTGAAAATTAATTGAATTGCCTATCATTTTGAATGATCTGTCAGACTATCCTACACAACTTTTTCTAAGAAATGTGATTCGATCTTAATTTTTTTTCTTTTTCTATAGTTCTCTACAGATATTATATATTCCTTCACAGATTCAATGCTTTATTTCAGTATTATTATACAAGCTCACCTGTGTTGATGGCTTAAATACTCCAATCAATGGTCAAATACTGTATTTATTATTTTAAATAAGACAGCTTCATTGTCAACAGCTACATAATTAACCTCCAGATACTGTCATGCTCATACTCACAATTTTCTTTTTCCAAATGAAGGAGATTTGAATGTAAAGTTTGGTAGTTTCCTATTAGAATAAAAGACTTTGCTCCAGCTCAGAGCTCAGGCATTGCTTGGTATTTCTAGGGCCAGCAGTAGACTCTTGCCTTGTAGGTCCAATGGACACTGATGTCTGAAATAGCAGAGAGGGCTAGGTGGGAACAGTATAATGATTTCTCTGTAGGAAAAGGTTTTCATCAGGATGGCTCTCATTTGACTGGAGTATTTCAGAAATACAAATCACCCATTTAAAATGATTGAGACAACTAGGCACCCAAATACAGACTGGTTCAAAACTTTTGATCCATCCTATTTGCATCTTCAGGCACTTAAGCCATCAAGGGACACCTTTATAGAGAAAAGATACATACTCTAGATTACAGCTTCTCAAGCAATCAGTGGTAAAGAACCAGGTTTTTGTTTGTTTGGTTGGTTGTTTTTCCAAAATGTCTTCAACTGTTTTATAAAACAATAAAAATAATTATCAGAAAAATAAATTCAAAGACATGCCAAAGACAAGTCCCTGCCCCAATTTTGCATTTACTATTAGAGACAATTTTTATTTTTTATTATTATAGTTAATATAAATATATTTATTATAATTATGTTAGGTATTATATCAAATTAGGGTTAAATAAATATAATCAGAACAAGCACAGCATAGGTAAAATTATAAAAACTATCCTCATGTTTTCATTGAAAGTGTGTGTGTGGGTGAATAACATAGATTTTACCTAGCTAATTGTGAAAAGTTCTGAAGCCCAAATTTAGAATAGCACCACTGTAGAGGACCTTGGCTTTAGAGTCAAAGATAGCTGGTTTTGTCTCAGTCTCTTGCTGGCTGGGTGACCTGAGATGACTTACTGTCTTAGCTTCCATTTCTTCATTTGTAGAGTAGAGATAAAAATAAAATCAAGTAGGGTTTTTGTAAGGAACTAGTAAGACAATACATGTAAAGTGCTAAGGTTAGTATCTAGCATAATAAATGCTAAAAATTGATAGCCAGAATTTCTGTTACAGGGTCAGCCATCATGGAAAAGGCTTAAGGACATTTAGTGATAAAATGTGTAAAGAGCAAGTATACATCTGTCTTCAAGGTACCACCTAATAAAAGGAGTCAGATACGTGTTAAAAACCTACAGCATAATAGACTACTAAACTAATAAGACTTCAGCAAAGCTGCCAGATACAAATTCAACTTACACTATCAATAACCACCAAGAAACTGTAATAGAAATTGAAATGGCATTCACAATATCAGGAATCTCTAAACTTTCCAGGAATAGAAATAACAAGGAATGACAAAATTTTATGGATAAATCTTTCAAATTCTATTAAAAGACATAGAAGACATAAATAATGAATGAAGTGGAATTAGTTGATATTATAAATTTGTCAGTTCTCCCCTAAATTAATGTATATATCTAACATGTTCCAATATAAACTTTAGCTGAAATTTTTGAAAAAGTTGACAAACTGATTCTAAAGTCTATATTGAAGAATTAGGTTTCACAAAGAGTTGTCGATTTTGTGTGTGCATGTGTGTGCACACAAACACACACACACACACACACTCACATACAAAGAGTGGAGAGAGAATAGTATATAACAGCACAGCAGCAGACAAATAAAATATGGAACAGATAAGAATGCCCTGGAACAGAGCACATGTGTAAAGAAATGGAATATAATAGAGGTGGGGAATAGATAAATTGTTTAGTAGTTGGTGTTAAGAAAGCTGGCTCACTTATGAGAAATAAATATATACATTCTTATTTCATGCCATGTATACAATGAACTCCAGATGGCTTAAAGCCCAAAATATAAAAGGTGAAACTTTAAAGCTAATAGGAGAAAATATGACCTTAGTGTGGAAAAAGGTTTTTTTAAACAAGACTGTATAAACACAAATTATGAGGTAGAAAATTGTTGGGTCTGACTACACAAACATTAAAGATTTCTATTCAACTTGGGCCTAATAGGAAGTGTTAACAGATGTGTACCACACCTAGAGAAGAATTTGCAACGTTTAAAATCAATGGGATTAATACATTATAAAAATAATTCCTATTAATCATTGAAAAAATAGAAAATGAGTAAAAGATATGAATACAATGCACAAAAGGAGAAACCTGAACGACTAAAGTTAAAGAGATTCTCACCCTTACCTGTAATAAGAGATATAAAAATTAAAACAACAATATTATGTCACTTAATACCCACTTAATTAATGTCACTTATGACATATTAATTATGTCACTTAAGAGATATAAAAATTAAAACAACAATATTATGTCACTTAATTGAAAAAAAATTAAAACTTAGAGGACTCCAAGTTTTCAGCAAGTTGGGAGAAACAGGAATCCACATGCCTACCTGGTGGGAATGGGAACTAACACAGTCTTCTTGGAAAGTTATCTGGCAGCTCTGAGGGGAATTAGAAAGTCTATGCACCCTACAATACAGCAGTCTCTCTCCTGAGAACATGCCTGAGAAAGTCTCACACAAGCCCATGAAGCACCATGTAGAAAAATGTACACAGCAGCATTATTTGTAGCAGCAAATAGCTCTCCATGATTAGATGGAATATTATGCAGCCATCAAAAGCAATTAACTAGTGGGTATACATTAGAGTATAATATTGAGTAAAAAGGTAAGAAATACAATGAGACACCCTTATGGAAGCTGAAAGCATGTACATACACAAAACACCACCACATATTTTCTGCAGATACATACATATCAAGAACGTATATTAAACATCATAAAGGAGGTGACTTCTCAACGGTAAGGAATAGTAATAGGAAATGGGAGATGCAGGGAAAACTGAAATAAAATAAGAAAGGGACCTTGTGGGACCAAACATAATAGTGTGTTATGAATTAAGAAAGGTGTTTGATTAAATCAAAGCTCTGCACCTAAAATCCAAAAAGTTAAAAAGGAGGGGAAAAAAGGTACATGCAACGTGGAACAGAGTGTTACCAAAGGCACGCTTGGTTCCCCATACGTGCTTTACCTAAGCACATGGAAACACTTGAGACCCTCAGGAGAGAAAAATGAGGATTGAGACTCTGTTTAATCATGAACTGCGGTTCTCCCAGACTGGTCTTCGATCCCTTGACGTTCCTTTCAATTCTGCTATATTTGTTATGATGAGCCAAGTGGGAAGCAGAGGGCTTGGTTTCTCTATCCTGAGAAGCTGGTGACAAAGCTATCTCCTGGTTGAGGTATCCTAGAAACGCTCAACTGTGTTCTTGCCTGAGCAGTGTTTTCCATGTTTCTCCTGTACTGCTGGCAGTAGCAAATGTCTTTACCATGGCTGCCGTCCAGAGAATTTGAAGCCAGAGCTTTGCTCTGGGCTAGCATCCAGAAGAGTAATTTGGATTCCAAGGCTGAAGAGCCCCAAACTTTAAGGAGGACTCAGAGGCTACACTGACTGCCTCTTCAAGCCTTTGTAAGCAAGAGGGGAAAAGGCTGGAAGCGCTCAGTCACTCTCAAGTCTGTGTGCCGGCCTTACTTCGAGTTTTGTTCTTGTGCCAGGAGGCCCAGATATGTGGTGTTTCAAGAGCAAGAGATGAAGCGTTTCCAGGATAGGTATATGTTTGTATTTTAGACCTTGCCTCACCTCCACCCTGGATCTGAAGATCAGTTGGGTAACATTTTCCTTATGGGTGCTGTGTTTATGAAAAGACTGAAGTGTGATTATCTTTTCGGTGTGTCAACATTCATTGACAAAGCAAGCATGTTCCCACACAGGGTGATAAGAGACATCTGAAAGTTCTTCTAGTCTCACATCAAATGTTCTCCAACAAGCTGAAAGTCCCATTATGTTTATTAATGGTAACTATCATTTAAAATATGTATAGTGTTGTAAGATGTTTATAAACGAAGTCTCATAATTTCAACAAAACTGCTAATGCTCTTATCATTCCTAGTTTACTAGTAAAAATGGTGTCAGAGAGGCTCCTGCCTCACCCAAAGTGACACAGCTAGGATACAGCAGATCCAAAATGCAACCCAGGTCTACATGGGTCCATGTGTACAGTCTCACACCATCTCAGTATTGGTATTAAAAGCTTCTGTTGAGATATAGATATATTTTATGCAGCAAATTGGAAACTAAGTCATCCTCAACATTCAGTATTATTGATTGGTTAAAATTAGGCAGATGTGGACTCAAAAATAGGACTTTGAAAGAATGAAGCACAGAAAACATAAAAAGCTTCCAAGCTTGGGACCACTCATCACCTAAGGAGAACCAAATAGTGCATCACATAGGAGAGGCCCAATCAATACAAATTCCCTTCCCTTCTTGTCTTGCATGAGGTACACAGTGGAGTGTTAGAGACAGAAGCCTGGACACCAGAGATCCTGGATTATAGGAGAGGGGGTCGACAAAAACTGAGAGTTCTCTGAAAGGGTGATAAGAGATTCTCCAAGACAAACAGAACCCATTTTTTCCAAACACACCAAAGGTCAGTCCTCTCTAATCACACAAGGGCTGTTCCCTATGCCATTTTCTAGCTAAGGCTGATGGTCCCAAAGCACAGGACGGGTTTTGATTCTCTCTCATTACCTCTAAGTCTACCTGAGGACTCTACTGATAAGGAGCCTATAGGTTGTCATTGTTATATGTCAGGCTTATTGACTTTCATTTGATAGCCAAAATGCCCGGTGATTACAGGTAATAATAATCATAGCTGCAGTGATAGCAAACTCTAGTTAAGCCCTTAGTACGTGTTAGATGCAGTGGCAAATGCTATGTGTGTACATATATATATATAATATATATGTATATATGTACAAAATATATGCATATATATTATATATGTATATAGTCTCATTTGATACTCTAACAGTCCTCAAAAGTTAATATCATTACTCCTATTTTATATAATTAAAACAGGATGGAAAGGTCAATTAATTTGCCTATGACCACCCAGCTAGTGCGTGGTGGTGTAGAACCAATTTATTTCAGGCTCCAAATGCCATACTCTTGACCCTTACATTATACTCTTTGCTGCTATTTCCCTGATCATCTATGATCTGGGGAAACTGAAACACAGAGTATAAATTCATTAGGGTAACAGTTTGTGATATATTTGTGACCTAAAAACATATTTTACTTCTTAATTGTCCAGCCATTTATTTTACTAATATTTATAGTGAGAAGTAATTAATTAATATAATTAACATCTGCAGTAAAGTATAATTGAACGTCGTAAATATATTACTAGTAAATGAAAAAAAGTAAACATTAAATGCCATCATAAGTGTTATTTCCTCCACAATTTATTGTCTTCCACTCAAAAGCCTTCTTTAATTTCCTCTAAACCAGGGATTCTTAATCTTGGGTCCCAAAGGATTCATGATAGAATTCCGGGGTGGAAAAGGGAGGATGTACAAAGATTTAGAGAGGAAAAAAATGGCATTTTTGTTTCACTGATCTCTAATTGAAATGCAATATGTTTTTCAATGACAAATACTGCCAACAAACTACTGCAGTATTTATGAATATCTAATTGATGACTTTGTCATCAATAGAAATTGCATATTTTTAAATATTATTGTACAGGTGTGACAGACACTTGAAATATCATTTGTACATATCTCTACTTAGAAATTGAAGTAGTTATTAGACCCACTGCTAAATATTTTATCTAATACTTTCATAAAGATACAAATATAATTACTATATAAAAATATTTTAATATTTTGATAAGTGCATTTCAATATAATTTCTCTTTTGTAGTCCAATGTAATTGATATATTTAATAACATTATTGAGAAGAGTACATGGGCTTTACCATAGAAAAGTTTGAGAACCTCTCCTTGAAGCTATACATTAGAGGTAACTTCTCTTTGCAAGTGGGACAGAGAAGGTAACTGAAACTGACCTCTGCAGAGAATGGGGGCCCTGAACATAAGGTGCCCTCTGAAAACCTCCTCCTATCCACCTTGCTCAGACCAGTGAATGTGCAGGTAGAGGTCTCTCTTTGGTTAGCTTATTTCTTCACGTTCCTGGAAAGCAGCATGTCCTCATAGACAGAAAGCTCAGCGATTGGTGTCTCTCCAAATATTGACTAGGCAGGGTCGGCAGTGCTGGCGGGTACTTCAGGAGTTTGGTGCTGACACCCGGGTCCTGCTGGACCTTCCTATTTGATTCTGGGCAAGGACTTCAAGACTCTGAACCTCAAGTTTGTCTCATCTAAAGTCAGGATAACAAGGCTTGATATTTGTAAAACACCTTACAACTTTCAATCTCCCTTTACATGAACACTTCAGCCGTCACAACAGCTCTGAGGTACTGGATAAGCATTATCACCTTTGTGCCACATGTGACAGGACAGGGTAGAGCTGGGACTGGCACCCTTAGCCAACTACCCCTTCCTCAACACAGATGCCCTCGCACTGTTTCCCTGCAGAAGTAGCTTCTGGGCACCTCTCGCCTGCGGCTTTCATCCTTAAAGACACTCTTCCTCCAATGACTCATTTCTTTCCATGATGATCCCTCTCTACCCTGCTCTATGTAGCACCTGATAGCCTACCTCTCATGAATGCATCTTAAATAGTAATATTCTTGTGTGCTCAGGTCTGAATCTCATAACAAATGTCAGTCCACAAATTTATGGACTGGATGAGTCATTTAAGCTGCCTGAGCCTTATTTTCTTATCTATAAACAGGGTATTACTGATTTGAGGTTTGTCATGAAAATAAATGATGTATGAAGATGCTTCTGTAGAATCATACAATACTTTATAAAATGTCACTTGATGCTATCAACAACCAAAGTAAAGACAGACTGGGAGGTGGTGAGGTACAGAATAAGGGTCTGAGGACGCACAGACCCCTTGGGTCCTAGCTATGACTTTTTACTTGTATTGATATAACCCTGGAAAAATTGTTTCCCCTTCCTGAGCCTTAGTCTTCATCTCTGATAGAAATATTTTTATCTTCCTATTAAAGTTTTGTGAAGCTAAAGGGGATCAACGTATCAAGGATCTTAATACAATGCCTGGCACTTAATAATTTGTGCCGTTGTATTTTTCGTGGTGGTGGTGTGGTACGATTATTATTTTTTTCTTTTTTATCCTAGTTTTTTTTTTTTTTTTTTTTTTTTTTTTTGCGGTACACGGGCCTCTCATTGCTGTGGCCTCTCCCGTTGCGGAGCACAGGCTCCAGACGCGCAGGCTCAGCGGCCATGGCTCACGGGCCCAGCCGCTCCGCGGCATGTGGGATCTTCCCAGACCGGGGCACGAACCCGTGTACCCTGCACTGGCAGGCGGACTCTCAACCACTACGCCACCAGGGAAGCCCTCTTTTTGAGAACAGAATCTTTTTTCATACATTTTATGTCCACAACATTAAGCATAGTGTTTTGCAAATAATAGGTACCCAAATATAATTTTTGAAGGAATGCTTGTTTTTTTAAAAAAATTTTTAAAGCTTTTTTTTTTAAAGGTTTTTTTTGATATGGACCATTTTTAAAGTCTTTATTGACTTTGTTACAATATTGCTTCTGTTTTTATGTTTTGGTTTTTTGGCCGCAAGGTCTGTGGGATCTTAGCTCCCCAACCAGGGATTGAACCTGCACCCCCTGCACTGGAAGGCGAAGTCTTAACCACTGGACCACCAGGGAATTCCCTTGATTGTTGTTAAATACTATGAGGTAGTCAAGAGATAGGAACCACTGTAAAAATTTTAAAATTCTATCTAAATATCGTAACTTCCTATTTTTCTATGTTATAAAGCAGAGTGAACAGGCCTCCCTTCTTGGGGTTCATCCTGGTTATTTTCTCCACTGAAGACTGTAGGATATATAGTCTACATAACACTTCCTGGTTCTACTGCACATGTGACTTTGCAGGCTCCACACCCCCATTAGGTGGTGAGCTCCATGGGAACTGAGTCCACGTTTACAGTTCTTCATTCCTCAGGCATCAGCATAACACAGGGCAAGGGCAAAGGAAAGGCCCTCACAAACGGTTATTGCTGACCACCACCATTCTGCCCATCCCATGGCACAGGGGCCAGGCAGAGGCAGCTGCTAAGGCTTTGAATACAGGACCCATTCTCCTTTCTCCTTTTCTGAACTCTTTTGAGAAAAGCAGTCCTTAGGTTTAACAGAAGAGAACTAAAACACCCATTGAGGATGCTGTGATTTTTACTACAGGAGTTAATTATGAGCTGAATGAAATGAGAAAAGAGAAATGTGTATAGGCAGTGAATGTTAAATTAATTAAATGCACAGCTTGACACTTCAGTGTCATCCCAGCAGATATAATAAAGTTAAGCATATACCTCTACCTTATTAATTCTAGGAGCTCATAATGCATGATATTAAACAAGATTGAAAAGGCCTCTATCTAAAATATGATGTTCCTGGAGATGGATATCTAGGTTTTATGTCACATTTAATACTGTAAGAATAGCTTTCATCCGCATCATATCATTTAAGTCTCATGACACCCTTGTGGAGTGGATGGCATTATCTCCATTTTTACACATGAATAAACGGGAGTGTAATGAATTAAATCACTGCTTAAGAATATACAGCCAGTGTATTTTTTTTTATTGCTGTGTAACAAATTACCCAGAAACTTAGAGACTTAAAACAACAAACATTTATTATCTTACAGTTTCTGTAGGTCAAGAATCAGGGCACAGGTGAGCTGGATGCCTCTGGCTCAGAGTCTATCCTGAGGCTACAGTCAAAGTTGTTGCTGAAGGCTCACCTGGGGGACGGTTGGCTTCCAAGTTCACTGTGGGGCAGAATTCCGTTCCCTGCAGCCTGTTAGCCTAAGGATCTCAGTCCCTCACTAACTCTTAGCCAGAGGCCTCCCTCAGTTCCTTGCTGTGTGGGCCTCTCCATAGGACAGGTCACAATGGGGCAGCTGGCTTCCCTCAGTGAGACAGAGAGAGCACGGGGGAGGGCACCCAACACAGAGCCACAGTCATTTTACAGCCTAACCTTGAAAGTGACATCTGTCATTTCTTCTGTGTTTTATGAGGGGAGACAATAAATCTACCATGCTCAAGGGGAGGGGATTACAGTGGGGCGTGAACTGCAGGAGACAGGGCTCACTGAGGAATCATCTTCGCGGTTGCCTACATAGCTAGTTAGTAGTGAAGAAAGGACTCAGATATAGATGAGTGTTTCGTCTAAAACACCGTGATGCTCCAGCCAGGATCCAGTGATTCCTTCGAATGTTTACTGCTGGGACTATTCTTGACAAAAAAGATTTTAAGATATAATATGTACCTCAAGAGACTCACCATATATACATGAAGACTGACTGGACAATTACAACACATTGGGACAAAGGCCATGCTAGAGGAAAGCAGCGGGACAGTGGGAAACACCCAGGAAGGCACACAGCCCCGTCCTGGAGGGACTCCAACGTCTGAGCCAAGTGTTGACAGACTTGATGGACTCTCAGGCCTAGGTGAAGAAAAGAAGGGGAGAAAGGCCTGTCCAGCACCTGTGAAAGGCAGAAATTTGAGAGAATATCACCATTCAACGAAGTGTGGGTTATTCACTACAACTACTAAGAGGCAAGTAACTCATGAGGCTGGAGAATTAACTGTGTGCAGTAGCTCTCAACCCTGATTACACTAGAATCACCTGGAGGGCTTTTTTTTTTTTTTTTTTTTGCGGTACGCGGGCCTCTCACTGCTGTGGCCTCTCCCGTTGCGGAGCACAGGCTCCGGACGCGCAGCCTCAGCGGCCATGGCTCACGGGCCCAGCCGCTCCGCGGCACGTGGGATCCTCCCGGACCGGGGCACGAACCCGCTTCCCCTGCATCGGCAGGCGGACTCTCAACAACTGCGCCACCAGGGAAGCCCTGGAGGGCTTTTTAAAATGGCCTATACTTTAAGTTAAATGAATGAAATCCAAATCTCTTCGGGGTGGACATTGGTTTTGGGGGGGATTTTTAGCATTTATTTTGTGGCGGTCTTTTTAATCCTCATATCTACCCTATGAGATAGATATTGTTACTGCCCTCATTTTACAGAGGATTTACTTCTGCATACTTCGTTTTATTTCTAAATTTAAGTTACATGGCATCAGACATGGGATCTAAACGCAGTTCCCCCAAATACATTAACTGTGATGAATACATTTGCATTCCTGCCATGGTGTCTTGCAAATAATATTTTCTAAAATAATTGCTTCATTCAAGATAGCCATCTTGCACGTGGCTGATTCACTTTGCTGTACAACAGAAACTAACACAGTATTGTGAAGCAATTTTACTCCAATAAAGATCTATTAAAAAAAAACCCATAACCGTCTTTGGGTTGTGAAAAAGCAGTTGATAATAAACTACCAAATCCTTTAGCAGGTTAGTCCTACAGGCTCCTCCATGAACCAAATTCTGATGATGAGGAGTGACTGGTTGATGCAAGGGAAGAGAGACCTGGTTCTCTGTCCTCAGTTCGGGATAACTCTGAAGGGACAGTGCAGCCCAGAGCTCCTGTGGGATCAGCTGAGGCCTTTGTGGAGACTGCACCGTAGTTCAGCTTCTTCTTTTACCCAACCCTGCCTCCTTTACTCTCTCACAGGTCTTGATCTCAAGGACTTTCCCCAATAAACTTCCAGCACACAGATTTCCATGTCTCCAGAGTCTCCCTCCTGAAGAACCCAACCTAAGAGCAAAGGACTATGGAAGGACCACATTTATTAACTTTATTTTACCTTAATAAGCTAGGGTGCATAGACTTTCTAATTCCCCTCAGAGCTGCCAGATGACTTTCCAAGAAGACTGTGTTAGTTCCCACTCCCACCAGCTAGGCATGTGGATTCCTGTTTCTCCCAACTTGCTGAAAACTTGGAGTCCTCTAAGTTTTAATTTTTTTTCAATTAAGTGACATAATATTGTTGTTTTAATTTTTATATCTCTTATTAAGTGACATAATTAATATGTCATAAGAGACATTAATTAAGTGGGTATTAAGTGACATAATATTGTTGTTTTAATTTCTATATCTCTTATTACAGGTAAGGGTGAGAATCTCTTTAACTTTAGTCGTCCAGGTTTCTCCTTTTGTGCATTATATTCATATCTGTTACTCATTTTCTATTTTTTCAATGATTAATAGGAATTATTTTTATAATGTATTAATCCCATTGATTTTAAACATTGCAAATTCTTCTCTAGGTGTGGTACACATCTGTTAACACTTCCTATTAGGCCTGCTGCTCTATCTTAAATAAACAATAGCAATCTCCTCTTGACTCATTCATTTAACTTATATATATATTGAAATTTTGCCACTGTACCCAGGAGTTGGGTTTAAAAGAGGAATAATACTTTATTGGTTCTCTTGGGTGTATTATTTCTTCAAATTTTCCTCCATAGAGAGGGTGAAACTCATCTTGGTCTGTAACAAAGGTAAAAGGTCTAAGGAAGGCTTTTCAAGGGAGAGGCTGTCTTAGTTCTCACTAATCCTGGACTGATCTGAGTGGAGAGGGGGCCTCCCAGGAGAGATGGGACATGAGCACTGAGTCACCTGTGGCCAAGCACAGAAGGAATACGGGGCTACATATCTTGCGTGTAAGGAGGCAGCTAATGTTTTTTAACAAGTTATTAGAGGACAAGTGTAGGCTACTGTGAAAGATGGAACCCCTGGGAGCCAGAGACACTAAGTCCGTATTCATCCACTTGGAGATTCTTCCCTCTGGACATCGACTGGGTGCTCATGGAAGGTCTGAAGTTAGGGCTAGGGACCGACCCAAGGGAGCGTCCATGGATGGTGCAGGCCAGTTGCAGATAAAGCATGAAACATCACCCACACCCTCTCCTCTAACGAACAAAAACCTGCGGTTGCTTGTGGGAAGGCAGCTAACTCTGTCACCCCTAGGTCAAAATTGAAGACCCAGGGCTTCCCTGGTGGCACAGCGGTTGAGAGTCTGCCTGCCGATGCAGGGGACACGGGTTCGTGCCCCGGTCCGGGAGGATCCCACATGCCGCGGAGCGGCTGGACCTATGAGCCATGGCCGCTGGGCCTGCGCATCCAGAGCCTGTGCTCCGCAACGGGAGAGGCCACAGCAGTGAGAGGCCCACGTACCGCAAAAAAAAAAAAAAAAAAAAAATTGAAGACCCATTGGGGCTGGGAGAAAGCAAAATAAAAGAAAAAACACTAGCCCCAGGGTAAGGGGATGGAAATCTCCCTGGGCCAGTTTTTATTTGAATCCCACTGCTGAGAGTAGGGCAGGACCAAAGAGAAAGACCCACCCTAGCAACCTGAGACCCAGGGCATGCCTAGAGCAGATTAGCAAGCCCCTAACAACAATCAGCAACAGTCTAGTGCTGGGAATCAGGAGGAAGCAAGGAATGAGATGCTCTCAATCACAAGGGCACAGGAAAGCAGGTTTGGGTGGTGCAGGAACACTGAGGAAGACTTTCAGGCTGCCAACTGTCACCAAAGATGATGCTAGAAGAATCCGGAGCTGGTGGTGCACTGAAGGTAACAAAAGCTAAAGTCCGATTGGGGTACATTTGGGCTTTCTGAAACTAAAGGTTCATATCAATCGTCAATTCTTTAAAATAGTGTTGCCTTTTCTCCACTTTCATTCCTGAACTCTGATTAGACCTAAGTTAGTCATCTAGTCTCTATGGTCCATACTCCTCATGTTTCCCATCTCATTGTTTCCCTGTGCTACATCCTGGCTTATTTCTGCAAATTGATGCTTTCAGTTCACTTATCGTTTCAGCTGTGTCTAATCTGTTGCTCAGCCTACTCAATGAGTTTGTAAATTTCAAGTATACTTTCTTTTATAGGAGCTATATTTGATCTTATTTGACTCTCCTTTGTCACTTTTGTAGTCTCTTATTTCTTGCTCATACTTTTGGCACTTTTTTTTTTTTTTTTTTTTGCGGTACGCGGGCCTCTCACTGTTGTGGCCTCTCCCGTCACGGAGCACAGGCTCCGGACGCGCAGCCTCAGCGGCCATGGCTCACGGGCCCAGCCGCTCCGCGGCACGTGGGATCTTCCCGGACCGGGGCATGAACCCGTGTCCCCTGCATCGGCAGGCAGACTCTCAACCACTGCGCCACCAGGGAAGCCCCTGGCACTTCTTAAAATGTATTTAAACTAGGAATTCCCTGGAGGTCCAGTGGTTAGGACTCCGCACTTTCAATGCCGAGGGGCGAGGTTTAATTCCTGGCCAGGGAACTCAGATCCCACAAGCTGTACAGCGCGGGCAAAATTTTTAAAAATGTATTTAAACATTTTAAATATACACACTTTATATACCACAACTAACAAATCCAATATCTGAAATCCTCATGCATCTGATTCTACAACCTGTTTGCTTCTGCTGGTTCTCATCCATGATACCCTGTTTTTTCCATGCTTTTTGATTATATTCTTGTTTGAGTTAACTTTATGTGGAAAAGGGTCCTGGTGAAGCTATATTCTTCCATAAAGAAATTGCGTTTTGTTTAGCCAGATGATAGGGGGCTACAGATGGAATACAATCTAAAAATAAAGTTTTAACTTGCAGTTTTTTTTAACTAAATAGGTAATATGAATTTGGCAAGAAATCCCAAGAGGGCCAATGTTCAGTTAAGATTTCTTATTTCGGGGAATAATACTTTTTTTCCTCTCCATCTGTGGCCAAGTTTAAAGCGGCAATTTTCCTTGTGGGCCCTGTGTGTGTGTGTGTGTGTGTGTGTGTGTGTGTGTGTGTGTTTTCTTTCTTGTAACTTAGTCTATTCTTTTGTGAAGAGTAGATGGTCTTTAGGGTTCCGGCTTTCCTTACCCTCTCTGATTTGCATGGACTCCTACAACATGGGTGGTCACCCAGATCACCAAGAATTAGCTGATATCTCCAAGACAGCCAGTGGTTTAACTCTTACTCTCCTTTCGGATTCCTGCTGTTTCTTTGTTTTTATCAAGTTGGAATCACTTATAAAAAATAAAGGAGCAGAATGTCCTAGTGATGCTTGTTAGTCTATTCTCGGGTTTGAATCCCGGGTCTGCTATCTTAATCATTATGCAAACTTAGGTAATCTATTTGCTTTTCTGAATTAGTTTTATCATTTTTAAAACATAACTAAGAATACTTATCTACATAGCTGACTCTCAATAAGATTCAAGATAATGACTGCAAAGTGCCTAGAACCAAAGACCTTGCCTGTCTATTAAACAGTGGCAGCCATTACAAGTTTTATTAGTAGGCTCCCTTGAGATAAATGTCCTGAAATCTTAAAAAACTCCAAATTGGCCACGTCAAGGCAGGTCTGCTGCTCACTTAGCCCAGAGTGATAGTAACAAAGGAGAGACCAGGTTTGGAGTCCACACACTATTATACTAGGGGTGAGGGTAGTCTTAAAGGAAATTTATTTTTTTCTCCATCTGTGTCTCAATAAGAAATGACCTGGCAGCATAAATGGCACATCTCATGTATGAATGATTGCCTCTTAAAGAAATAATAAACAGGATAGGACTCTCAATCAAGAGACCAAGTTTAATTATTATACAGGCTCTTGAAGAGTAACAAGGAGTCTGATTTCAGTGGTATTTGCGCTGTGACGCAAGCATTTTCCATCTGCCAGGGTGATGGTCTTAATGATTACATACACAACATCCAAAGGGTAATTTAATTCACAAGTTCCTGATCCACTTACACTAATATAATTTGAACTTGGCCTCATAGACACCGATAGACATGACAGTAAGATTGCCCTCTCTCCTTTTGGTTAATTTGGCCAGAGGAAAAGTAATGCTAACTTAATGTCCATTTGAAAATTCTTAGGTCTATTGGATTTTACACATGGCAAAACACCGTTACTTTTAAAGGTTTTTAAAAGTTTTTTGATGAATAGTTATGTGTTTATGGCCGCTTTGGACTTTTTGTTTACTGTGCTCTGCAGCAATCATTTAAATGTCTATCTTTCAAAGAAATAATAAATTATGACAGCATCATTAATTGGAAACTGTCCTATATCTTAGGAAATGTTTGCCTATAAAACTATGGAAAGTGGCCGTGGTTTCCATTCTTTCCCATCTCTGGAGGAATGTTTATACTAAATTGAATTGATTTTACTGGCAGCTCTACCCCCTTCCAGTGTTCACTCAGACTTCCACAAATATTATTTGAACCCTACAATGAGTATCTTTTTGGGTTGGGCTCCCTAGGAAACAGATTTTGCTGGCAGGTCTATTGACAAATGCTTTTGGCTACGACACCTGTAAGTGAGTGAGGAAGGCAGGATTGGGAAAAAGTAGAAGTTGAATTTTGACCCAGTATCAACGAAGGCCTCAGCTAGTCATACAGAGAGTTCTGGAGCTGAGGATGGCCCTTCAGAGTTGTCTTAATTGAGGCAAGGGCCCCAGGCCTTTGTACCACTGTACTGACCAGCCATTGGTCTGCGACCGTAGAGGGGATAAAACCTTGGGCAAGGAACTTTCTTCTACCAGGGGCAATGCCTGAGAAGGCACTCAGCTGTGAACCGTCAGCAGCCAGCATTCCCAGCAGCTAGGGAAAGTCTATGCTTCCAGCCTGAAGGTGGGACATGGGCAATGCATCACAGTGTCCCCTAACCCGGGGATACACCGGTGAGCAAATCAAACATAGTTTCCTGCTTCAATGTTTCTCTATTTCCTTTACCTTGACCTCCAAAGGTCACACTCATCCTGTGCTTGGTAACCCTGCTCCACTCTGCCTTCATTTACTTGTTCGGGCTTCCTTTCACTCGAGGACCTTGGAGACAATTATGACCATCGTTAGCAATGTTTGAGTCAGCATTGGGCCCCTTCTTGCTTGAGGAAAGAGTTCTATTAGCCCAGTGCTGTGTTCCCAGTGGTTTAGTTCTATCCATGATCTGAAATCACAGCTATAACATGAAGGCATATTTAGGATTGATCCAGGGAATGGGCACTCTCCCACATCTCCTTTCCTCCAGTGTCTTTTAGATACGGCTCTACACTAGCTGGTCTCAAACTATTGTGAGCATCAGAACTTCTGGAGGCTATTTTTAATGACGCAGAGGTATCTGGCCCCCGAGATTCTGATTTAGCAGGTCCAGGTAGGGTACTGGTACCTGTAATTATAGAAAGATTCTGAATTGGTTCTTATGCATTTCAGATTTGAGAAGCACTTCTCTACTCCATCTGCTTTGTGATTCTGGGAGTCTCTTCCCCTCACCCAGACTTACATTCCTGACTTGAATATTTGTCTCCTCTGGCCAAATTCTGTTCCCCTTTGAAAACTGGGCTCAAGTGTCACCATTGCATTTAAGGGCAAAACAGCGCCATGATTGAGTAAGGTTTCTGCAATCAGACAGGTGAAATCAAATCTCAACTTATTTTATTGACAACATACAGAACTAAGTTTGCTTATGTAATCTCCCTGAGCTTCAGTTTCTTCATCTATTACATGAGAATAATAAACTATTATCTCATACGGCTCTCAGGGCTGTGGTGAGGATTAAATGATATAATATTCAATACAGGTAAAGTGTTGAGTACACCACCAGGCACACACTAAGTATGCAATTGTCACTTCCTGGTGGGAAGGTAGCACAGCACAGTACTGCCAAGTGCAGGTTCTTTGTCCGTATGTGGTCAGAAGCGGGACCTTATACAGTGTACTTAATGTCTCTGAGCCTTAGTTTCTTCGTTTTAAAATTGGAGTAATACTAACCTCCATCTCAAAAAATTGTTGTGAGTATTTGAGACAATAATACCTGTAAAGTACTGTGTACTTTCCTGGCACTTAGGAAGGATCTCAGCAAATATCTGTTATCATTATTCTATGAAGATATCCTGCCTTTTCACTCACGTTGCAGAATTTACTTTTCCTCTTTGGCATTTCCATAAAACTGTTCATACCCTCATGAAAGTACTCATATTACTTAACAATTATCCCGGAGAGACCTTCAAGACGGTGGAGGAGTAAGACATGGAGATCACCTTCCTCCCCACAAATACATCAGAAATACATCTACATGTGGAACAACTCCTACGGAACACCTACTGAACGCTGGCAGAAGACCTCAGACCTCCCAAAAGGCAAGAAACCCCCCCACGTACCTGGGTAGGGCAAAAGAAAAAACAGAGACAAAAGGAGAGGGACGGGACCTGCACCAGTGGGAGGGAGCTGTGAAGGAGGAAAGGTTTCCACACACTAGGAAACCCCTTCACTGGTTGAAACGGGGGGTGGCGTGGGGGGAAGCTTCGGAGCCGCGGAGGAGAGCACAACAACAGGGGTGCGGAGGGCAAAGCGGAGAGATTCCTACACACAGGATCAGGGCCGACCAGCACTCACCAGCCCGAGAGGCTTGTCTGCTCACTCACAGGGGCGGGCGGGGCTGGGAGCTGAGGCTCGGGCTTCGGTAGGATCCCAGGGAGAGGACTGGGGCTGGCGGCGTGAACACAACCTGCAGGGGTTAGTGTGCCAAGGCTAGCCGGGAGGGAGTCCGGGAAAATGTCTGAACCTGCCTAAGAGGCAAGAGACCATTGTTTCGAGGTGCGCGACTAGAGGGGATTCAGAGTTCCGCCTAAACGAGCTCCAAAGACTGGCACGAGCCGCGGCTATCAGCGCAGATATAAGCGCGGACCCCAGAGACGGGCATGAAATGATAAGGCTGCTGCTGCCGCCACCAAGAAGCCTGTGTGTGAGCACAGGTCACAATCCACACCTCCCCTCCCGGAAGCCTGTGCAGCCAGCCACTGCCAGGGTTCTGTGATCCAAGGACAACTTTCCCGGGAAAGCACAAGGTGTGCCTCAGGCTGTTGCAACGTCACACTGGTCTCTGTGCTGCAGGCTCGCCCCCGCATTCTGTACCCCTCCCTCCAGCCTGAGTGAGCCACAACCCCCTAATCAGCCGCTACTTTAACCCCGTCCTGTCTGAGCAGGGAACAGACGCCCTCAGGCGACCTACAGGCAGAGGCGGGGCCAATCTAAATCTGAACACCAGGAGCTGTGCGAACAAAGAAGAGAAAGGGAAATTTCTCCCAGCAGCCGCAGAAGCAGCGGATTAAAGCTCCACAATCAACTTGATGTACCCTGCATCTGTGGAATACCTGAATAGACAGCGAATCATCCCAAATTGAGGAGGTGGACTTTGGGAGCAACAGTAGACTTGGGGTTTGCTTTCTACATCTAATTGGTTTCTGGTCTTATGTTTATCTTAGTTTAGTATTTAGAGTTTATTATCATTGGTAGATTTGTTTATTGATTTAGTTGCTCTCTTCTTTCTTTTTTTATTTTTAATATTTATTTTTAATAATTTCTTAATTTTAATAACTTTTCTCTTCCTTCCTTCCTTCCTTCCTTCCTTTCTTTCTTTCTTTCTTTCTTTCTTTCTTTCTTTCTTTCTTTCTTTCTTCCTTCCTTCCTTCCTTCCTTTCTTTCTTCCTTTTTTTTCCCCTTTTCTTCTGAGCTGTGTGACTGACAGGGTCTTGGTGCTCCAACCGGGTGTCAGGCCAGTGCCTCTGAGGTGGGAGAGCCGAGTTCAGATATTGGTCGACCAGAGACCTCCCAGGTCCATGTAATATCAAATGGCGAAAGCTCTCCCAGAGATCTCCATCTCAGCGCTAAGACCGAGCTCCACTCAATGACAAGCAAGCTACAGTGCTGGACACCCTATGCCAAACAACTAGCAAGACAGAAACACAACCCCACCCATTAGCAGAGAGGCTACTTAGAATCATAATAAGTTCACAGAGACCCCAAAACACACCACTGGACATGGTCCTGCCCACCAGAAAGACAAGATTCAGCCTCATCCATCAGAACATAGGCACTAGTTGCCTCCACCAGGAAGCCTACACAATCCACTGAAACAACCTTAGCCACTGGGGGCAGACACCAAAAACAATGGGATCTATGAACATGCAGCCTGTGAAAAGTAGATCCCAAACAAAGTAAGTTAAGCAAAATTAGAGGACATAGAAACACCCAGCAGATGAAGGAGCAAGGTAAAAACCCACCAGACCAAGCAAATGAAGAGGAAATAGGCAGTCTATCTGAAAAAGAATTCAGAGTCATGATAGTAAAGATGATCCAAAATCTTGGAAACAGAATGGAGAAAATACAAGAAGCGTTTAACAAGGACTTGAAAGAAACAAAGAGCAAACAAACAATGATGAACAGCACAATAAATGAAATTAAAAATTCTCTAGAAGGAATCAATCACAGAATAACTGAGGCAGAAGAACAGATAAGTGACCTGGAAGATAAACTAGTGGAAATAACTACTGCAGAGCAGAATAAAGAAAAAAGAATGAAAAGAATTGAGGACAGTCTCAGAGACCTCTGGGACACATTAAATGCACCAACATTCGAATTATAGGGGTCCCAGAAGAAGAAGAGAAAAAGAAAGGGACTGAGAAAATATTTGAAGAGTTTATAGTTGAAAACTTCCCTAATATGGGAAAGGAAACAGTCAATCAAGTCCAGGAAGCGCAGAGAGTCCCATACAGGATAAATCCAAGGAGAAACACACCAAGACACATATTAATCAAGCTACCAAAAATTAAATACAAAGAAAAAATATTAAAAGCAGCAAGGGAAAAACAACAAATAACATACAAGGGAATCCCCATAAGGTTAACAGCTGATATTTCAGCAGAAACTCTGCAAGACAGAAGGTAGTGGCAGGACATATTTAAAGTGATGAAAGGGAAATACCTACAACCAAGATTACTCTACCCAGCAAGGATATCATTCAGATTCAACAGAGAATTTAAAACCTTTAGAGACAAGCAAAAGCTAAGAGAATTCAGCACCACCAAACCAGCTTTACAAAAAATGCTAAAGGAACTTCTCTTAGCAGGAAACACAAGAGGAGGAAAAGACTTACAATAACAAACCCAAAACAGTTAAGAAAATGGTAATATGAGCATACATATCAATAACTACCTTAAATGTAAATGGATTAAATGCTCCAAAAAAAAGACATACTTTGGCTGAATGGATACAAAAACAAGACCCATATATATGTTGTCTAAAGGAGACCACTTCAGACCTAGGGACACATACAGATTGAAAGTGAGGGGATGGAAAAAGATATTCCATGCAAATGGAAATCAAAAGAAAGCTGGTGTAGCAATTCTTATATCAGACAAAATAGACTTTAAAATAAAGTCTCTTACAAGAGACAAAGGAGGAAACTACATAATGATCAAGGGATCAATCCAAGAAGAAGATGTAACAATTGTAAATATTTATGCACCCAACATAGGAGCACCTCAATACATAAGGCAAACACTAACAGTAATAAAAGGGGAAATCAGGAGGGTGGCACAGAGAGAGAAGACTCAAATCAACAGAATTAGAAATGAAAAAGGAGAAGTAACAACTGAGACCACAGAAATAGAAAGGATCATGAGAGATTACTACAAGCAACTATATGTTAATAAAATGGACAACCTAGAAGAAATGTATAAATTCTTAGAAAAGCACAACCTTCTGAGACTGAACCAGGAAGAAATAGAAAATATAAACAGACCAATCACAAGCACTGAAATTGAGACTGTGATCAAAAATCTTCCAACAAACAAAAACCCAGGACCAGATGGCTTCACAGGCAAATTCTATCAAACGTTTAGAGAAGAGATAACACTTATCCTTCTCAAACTCTTCCAAAATATAGCAGAGGGATGAATACTCCTAAACTCATTCTGTGAGGCCACCATCACCCTGATACCAAAACCAGACAAAGATGTTACAAAGAAAGAAAACTACAGGCCAATATCACTGATGAACATAGATGCAAAAATCCTCAACAAAATACTAGCAAACAGAATCCAACAGCACATTAAAAGGATCATACACCATGATCAAGTGGAGTTTATCCCAGGAATGTAAGGATTCTTCAATATACACAAATGAAATCAATCAATGTGATAAACCATATTAAAAATTGAAGGAGAAAAACCATAAGATCATCTCAATAGATGCAGAAAAACTTTTGACAAAATTCAACACCAATTCATGATAAGAACCCTCCAGAAAATAGGCATAGAGGGAACTTACCTCAACACAATAAAGGTCATGTAACACAAACCCACAGCCAACATCATTCTCAATGGTGAAAACCTGAAACCATTTCCTCTAACATCAGGAGCAAGACAAGTTTGTCCACTCTCATCATTATTATTCAACATAGTTTTGGAAGTTTTAGCCCCAGAAATCAGAGAAGAAAAAGAAATAAGAGGAATCCAAATCCGAAAAGAAGAAATAAAGCTGTCACTCTGCAAATGACATGATACTATACAAAGAGAATCCTAAAGATGCTACCAGAAAACTACCAGAGCTAATCAATGAATGTGGTAAAGTAGCACGATACAAAAGTAATGCACAGAAATCTCTTGCATTCCTATACACTAATGATAAAAAATTTGAAAGAGAAATTAAGGAAACACTCCCGTTTACAACTGCAACAAAAAGAATAAAATACCTAGGAATAAACCTACCTAAGGAGACAAAAGAGCTGTATACAGAAAACTATGAGACACTGATGAAAGAAATTAAAGATGATACAAAAAGATGGAGAGATAGACCATGTTCTTGGATTGGAAGAATCAACATTGTGAAAATGACTCTACTACCCAAAGCAATCTACAGATTCAATGCAATCACTATCAAACTACCACTGGCATTTTTCACAGAAGTAGAACAAAACATTTCACAATTTGTATGGAAACACAAAAGACCCCGAATAGCCAAAGCAATCTTGAGAAAGAAAAACAGAGCTGGAGGAATCAGGCTCCTGGACTTCAGACTATACTACAAAGCTACAGTAATCAAGACAGTATGGTACTGGCACAAAAACAGAAATATAGCTCAATGGGACAGGATAGAAATCCCAGAGATAAACCCACACACATGTGGTCACCTTATCTTTGATAAAGAAGGCAAGAATATAAAATGGAGAAAAGACAGTCTCTTCAATATGTGTTACTGGGAAAACTGGACAGCTACATGTAAAAGAATGAAATTAGAACACTCCCTAACACCATACACAAAAATAAACTCAAAATGGATTAAAGTCCTAAATGTAAAGCCAGTCACTATAAAACTCTTAGAGGAAAACATAGGCAGAACGCTCTATGACATACATCACAGCAAGATCCTTTTTGACCCACCTCCTAGAGAAATGGAAATAAAAATAAAAATAGACAAATGGGACCTAATGAAACTTAAAAGCTTTTGCACAGCAAAGGAAGCCATAAACAAGACCAAAAGACAACCCTCAGAATGGGAGAAAATATTTGCAAATGAAGCAACTGACAAAGGATTAATCTTCAAAATTTACAAGCAGCTCATGCAGCTCAATATCAAAAAAACAAACAACCCAATCCAAAAATGGCCATAATACCTAAATAGACATTTCTCCAAAGATGATATACAGATTGCCAACAAACACATGAAAGTATGTTCAACATCACTAATCATTAGAGAAATGCAAATCAAAACTACAATGAGGTATCTCCTCACACCAGTCAGAATGGCCATCATCAAAATATCTACAAACAATAAATGCAGGAGAGGGTGCAGAGGTAAGGGAACCCTCTTGCACTGTTGGTGGGAATGTAAATTGATACAGCCACTATGGACAACAGTGTGGAGGTTCCTTTAAAAACTAAAAATAGAACTACCATACGACCTAGGAATCCCACTACTGGGCATATACCCTGAGAAAACGGTAATTCAAAAAGAGTCATGTACTACAATGTTCATTACAGCTCTATTTACAATAGCCAGGACATGGAAGCAACCTAAATGTCCATCAACAGATGAATGGATAAAGAAGATGTGGCACATATATACAATGGAATATGACTCAGCCATAAAAAGAAACGAAATTGAGTTATTTGTAGTGAGGTGGATAGAGTCTGTCATACAGAGTGAAGTAAGTCAGAAATAGAAAAACAAATACTGTATGCTAACATATATATATATATATATATGGCATCTACAAAAAAAAAGGTTCTGAACAACCTAGGGGCAGGACAGGAATAAAGACACAGATGTAAAGAATGGACTTGAGGACACAGGGAGGGGGAAGTGTAAGCTGGGACGAAGTGACAGAGTGGCATGGACATATATACACTACCAAATGTAAAATAAATAAGTAGTGAGAAGCAGCTGCATAACACAGGGAGATCAGCTCAGCGCTTTATGACCACCTAGAAGGGTGGGATAGGAAGGATGGGAGGGAGATGCGAGACGGAGGAGATATGAGGATATATGTATATGTATAGCTGATTCACTTTGTTATAAAGCAGAAAATAACACACTATTGTAAAGCAATTTTACCCCAATAAAAATTAAAAAAAAATTATCCCCATGTTTCTTCATTAGGCCTTGTTATATTATATTGTATCAATTATATTATATTATATTTTACGTTATGTTATATATATACACATATAAAACTACCACCACCTCATAGGTGTTCAATAAATGTTAATGAATCCCTGAAGCAACCCAAAATCATTAGGTAAGTTTTTTTATTAGATCCACAAGAGGTTCTTTGAATTGGTCCTTAAAATGGCCAGAAAATCTGGCTTATATGTGACCTGATTTATTTTTGGATAACTAACAACATCCCAGACTCATCATGTGTTTAATGAGAGGCAGGAAGTGCATTGCTTTCCTGGAACAGCTTAATAAAGTCCTCAGTGTATGATGCTGAAAGGGAAGATGAGAAAATGAATAAATAAATGCTTGCCAAGTGCAAGAAAGTCTGGAGAAAAAAGAAGTTGCATAATAATATAATGGCTGTGGGTCACGCATGGCCAGAATTTTTCTCCTTTACTCATTGAGGGAACTCAATCTTTGCCAGTAAACAGGTACACTATCTCTACAGCTTTTGTGAGATTGAATTAGGCAGGAGACTCAGATTATTTCCATTCTGCCGATGAGGAAACTGAGGCATGACATAGGCATAGATTTTTCCCTATGCCACATACCAATGAAGTGGAGCATATAATAAAAATAGCTACTGGTTGTGAAGAATCTACTATGTTCCCTCGCTCTTAGGTTTATTATAAACATTATCGGTAATTTTCACATCTACCCTGGGAGGTAAATATTAGCAAATTGAAGTTCAGAGGGGTTAAGTGACTTGCCAAAGGTCACAGAGTGATTAAGATTTGGGATCATCCTGTATGATTCCAGAGTCCATGCTCTTTGCACTACATCAAGACCAGGCATTCTGATCTCTAGCCTAGAAGATTGCACTGTGGGATAAGGAAACAGTACCGGCTTTTGAAAAACCTGTGATTAAGTTTCAGGATTTCAGAAAGCAGTGCACAGGACATGGTTGAAGGTGAATTTAGCCTCAGGTGAATGCTGCTGCAAAGCCAGTTGTTCCTGGTTTGATGAATGTGATTAAGTTGCAGTGGGAAGTGGGTTCGAGAGGAAGAGTTTCAGGGCCCTGCGCTGGCTCAGTGGAATAAATAGTGCAGGGATCCAGCCCTCAGCTGGAAAGAGGAGCCTCTAGCTTGAGTGTCCTGCAGAGAGGAGCAGGAGAGAGAGGCTGTAAGCTAGTGTGGTCTCGGGGAAAGCGTGGACTGCACAGCCAGACAGGCTAGGTTTCAGCCTTCTTTCTGACATTCTCTAGGGTGTGCCTCGGGTATGTTCCTTCACCTAGCTGAGCCGCTGCTTCCCAGTTGGGAAATCAGAGACATTCTGATCATTTTCACAGCAAGGTGATGATGATTACAAGAACTTATGATTAAGAGGCCAATCTCAGAGCGGGTAGTTTGACCTTCCAGCTCTGGGATGGCTGGGACTCAGAAAGCAATCAGAAAGCCAAGCTGCTTCACTGGGGGATGAGGAGACCCAGGGCAGCCCAGGCTGGTTTGTAGTTACCAGCATAGGCCAGACCTTGCCTTTACTGCCCTACAGGAAGGAATAGGTCATGGTTCCGGTTCACTAGCTGGTAAGAGGTCGTTTCTACCAGGCTAGCATAGAAGAATGAAGCAGTGAGAACAGGAATTGCTCAAGGCGAGATTATGTCCCGGGAAAACAGCACCAGGCCGCCTTGCTCTGCCCAGAAAGCAGCAACCTGCAAGGTGGAGCTACAGAGTCCCCGGGTATGGGAAGGGGTAGCAGAGAAATTGTCTACTTCTCGAGGCCACTTTCAGGCCTCTGATACATCGCCCACACCTTTGAGCAGAGTGTGAAAATGGCACCCAGCCCTGCCAGATCCCCCTCCTTGTATTTTGCCTGATGAACAGCAGACTCTCAGGGGCACAGCTTTAGAAGAGTGAGAGTTTTCCAAGTCCAGACTAAATGGAGCCCACATGGCACCAGGGCCTTGGCATTTATTATTCCTGGGGAGACTTGAGCTCTCCTGTGGTTTGCAGTTAATATGGTGAAGTGTTTCTCACTTGTCAGCAACCTTGACTGAGTGCCTGCTCTCTGCAGAGCACAGCTGCACAGACGGACTTAGAGTCCTGACTTTGAAGCACACAGTAGGGAATGGGAGCCTGAGCCAGGGCTTACTAACTGAAGGGCTTTGAACTCCCTGAATTTCAATTGCCCCATCTGTAAAATGGGAATAGTGTTAATAGAACCTGATGCAGATGAACAAATGCATTTTCAGATACTTTCTCTAATGCCTGGCACTTGTTAGATGCTCCATAAATGCTACCAATACAGCGAATAGTAGAATAGTTGTATTCTCAACGTGGTCACACTGAAAAGCAAAGGAAATAATGATAGAATGAAATGCACAGATTGCATGACTAGAAAGAAACATGGGCTGCAGAATTATGGAGAATGACCTTAAAAGCATTTTTTTCAGACAGATGGCCACACTGTCACTGACGAAAGTCAGTCAGCTCTAAGGGGGCCTCGGCTTTAGTGCTGCATTTTATATGAGAAGGATTTTTAACTTAGTTATCATATGGCTCAGGGGTGTGGGTGATAATTTCGTTCATTCCACAGATATTTTTACTGCCTCCCATGTACAAAGTTTTCAAAGTAAAACAACTGCCACATCCAGACTAGAGTGATTGGAATTATTTGGGTCAAAACTGAAAAGAAGGTAGTTTTCCCTGTGCGTTTTCAACTGGTTCTTTCAGCATTCCCTTTCCGTCGGGTGTCTTCTCCCCCAGCACATCCCATCTCAGCACAAGTGTCCTTAGTCATCTCTTAGGGTCTCCCTCTCTTCCGGATGTCAGTCAGAACTTACCTGTCCTTGCTCATTGTCTTTGGTTTTTCCGGACCCAGTCTCGGCTAACTATGAGAAATTGAACTGGGAGACCACATTCCACATCATATTAATGATTACAATCCCATTATAGTCTTAACCATCTGAGAAATATTTACAGCATAAACAGGGACGGGTTGGGGACTGTACACGCTGGCCCAAGGAACAGAATCTAATAGGACTTCAGACACTGCAACAGGAAGAGGAGGTATGTACAGATAGTTTTGCTTCCTACTCTGTCATTTTTTTTTGCCAAAAGATGGGAAGAAGGAAGCAAAACATTTGCAGAAAGAACAATGGGCCAGATGCTGACTTGGGCTTTGGAAATATGTAAATGAATAAGACAGTCTGAACACGTTTTAAGTAGAAAAAAGGATGTGATTTGGAAGGTGCTAAGATACCTAATACTTTTTTCCTCCCAATAGAGCTTTTAGCCATGTTATGATTGTGACATTTTCTTAATATTTCCCCCTGTGTTGAAATCTCCTATGCTTGTCACCTCTCACCACCCACCTAACTCATTTCCTGTTTGACCTCTTGGATCAATCCTTAAAATGCTCCAGGTCACAAAGTAGACATTTAAAAGGGAATTTGTGATTGTACTGACACAGTGCTTCTGCTAAGTGGTCAACCCTTAAGTTTGTTTTCCTGGCATTTAAATAAAATGGTCACATCAGGGTGGTTCCTTCAATCAGGACTATAATAAGTCTTCACAGGTGAATATTAGTTCTTATCAAAATGTGATTATTTGTTTATATTTACAGTCTAGGGTCAATTTTTTTTTCCTGGGGAAATACCTTTGAAATCATAATTTAAGTAGAAAGTCTGGTTCATAAAGAAAATTTAATTTTATTTACAAATATACAGAAAGGAACCTAAGGCTTATCTGAAGTTGTTTGATTAAAATGTTATAATACTGTATGGGTTAAAATTCAGAAAATATCAGATTTTTACATTTTTAACCTGATACTCTCTAGAATATTGAATTTAAAATTAGGTCTTTGAAGGCAGAAGCAGTGCCCTGTGGTTTATCCTCTCTTGGTAGCAATTCATAGTCATAAAATATTAGGAAAGAATCCTCTGGAGCAGGGACCCATGGTCTGTGGTTGGATTCAAGGTGTCCATAACGTCCCTGAAAATGTATGTTAAAAGTCTAATGTATGCACTTTCCTCTGGAAGGAAGGTTTAGTGTTTTCATCAGATTCTCAAAGTTGTCTATGATCTTTAGAATGCTAAGAATCACAATCTTGGAGATAAGCTACACCGACCTCCTCATTTTACCGGTTGGGAAACTGCCCACTCCCTCCCAAACTTGTACGGTTAAGCAACTTGCCTGACAGTCTGCATGAGCGCAAGGCAGATCCCAGGCATAGACGAAAGTCTGTGGACTTCAGGAGCATAAGAATTAGAACCATCTGCACTAACACCAGTATCTTCTGGACCTTTTAGGCAAACGAAAGATACTAAGTTTAGTTTTAAAAAATATTATTTTTCACCGTAATTGTAAATGGCTCATTAACATTGAGGAGCTGGAATTGTATCAGTGAAACCCTGCATCACTTAGGTTTACTGGCATCCAGTTTGGCTCTGATTCAGGACAGGGGCTGCATATGTGCTGGAATAAACACCCCCTCCCTCCCTTTCTCCTGCGCTGCATCCTGCTCGCATGTTTGGTGCCGTTGGCAAGTATTTGGTCTCTTCTGATGAAGCCCTGGAGTTGAGGGATGCTGTCTGCTTTTGTTTCATGGAAAATTACTGCCATATCTCGCCCTGATATCTGAAACCTCATACCATGGTTCTCATCCAACAGGTCTGTCAGGTGTGAGGTGTTTGCACAACAGTTTCTTGGACTATAAGGAGAAGATAAAATTTCCCAGACGAGGAGGAAGTGATATGAGTGGAAACCTGCAGAGCTTTAATTCCCTTCTCTCCTCTCCTCACCTCGTCCCCACCCCTCTCAGAGTCTGTCAGTACAATGCTATCTGCATACAAGCTGTACAGGGTCCATAAATCGTAGTTTTAAGTGATCCACAATTTAATATTTATTGTACTCAGTGTGTCAACTGATTTGTCTTTAGCTGAGTGAGAGTAAATAAAGTTGAATTTGAAAAGTTAAACTGTCAGGAGTTGGGCTTCCCTGGTGACGCAGTGGTTGAGAGTCCGCCTGCCGATGCAGGGGACGTGGGTTTGTGCCCCGGTCCGGGAAGGTCCCACATGCCGCGGAGCGGCTGGGCCCGTGAGCCATGGCCGCTGAGCCTGCGTGTCCGGAGCCTGTGCTCCGCAACGGGAGAGGCCACAACAGTGAGAGGCCCGTGTACCGAAGGGAAAAAAAAAAAAAAAACTGTCAGGAGTTGAGTGACCTTGATTCCCTTTCCTGGCAAACCTGGGAAAAATTGCCCAATTCATTGATCTCGATGCTCTCCAAATAACTTGTTTAATATCATTACTCATATTTTTCTCAGTTATTTTTCCTGTAAAATGGAATTTTTACTTGTGTGTTTCAATCACTTCTCACCCTCAATCAATTTCCTGACCACCCATGTCAGGGCGACTGTTAAATTTGGTTTGTTTCTTACCGTTTTAGTTGTTGCTGGGGAGACACGGCACCTCTCTTCCTAGGTATCGTGTTTGGCAGAAGGAGTTTTCTGTTTTAATTCATCATTTCAGTTCAGCTCAACAATGGCTTTTGAGCCTTTACTATGTACCCACACTGACTCTGAGGAACTCATGGCTGAAACAAGCAGTCCTTGTCTTCAAGAAGCACACAACTTTGTGTGGGAGTCTCGTGTAAGCTGCTAATTTTAACACATGGCAGCATGACAATTTCATGCTAAAAAGAAATACGGGCAATGTGTTATGGCAGCTCAAAGCAATGACATCTGAGTTGTGTGATCAGAAAACTCTTCAGAGAGGAGGCTGCATGTGAGTTGAGCTTTTTTTTTTGCCTAAAATAGTCAACGGGTATCTTTTGTTGAATGCCTACTATGAAGCATTGTGCATTTTCTCCTTTCATACTCACAACAATCCTATGAAGTAGATACTATTATCCCTATGTTACAACTGGGCAAAAACAAACGTAGAGTTCAAATAACCAACTGCCAAAGGCAGTTCTTCTTGCTGACTCCAGAATCCCTCACCTCACCGCTCTACCACGCACCTGCTTATTTGAGTAAGTTCTCTAATCAGCAGGAGTTGAAAGCATCCCAGGCTGCACCTCTATGTCTACTGGGTGAGCAGTGGAAATGGAGTGTCAGAGGACAGGACTATGCAGCCGAGAAAAGAGGATAGGGATTGTCCTCAACTCCTGAGTGGTTCCTCTGAGCCAGGCACTGCCTGAGCACTTCACAGACTCAATTATCATCTCATCCTCATAATACATTTGAGAACTGGATATTATTATGCCAATTTTTATAATTGAGGAGACTCAGAGAGTTATGTTTACTTACTTGAGGCTTCAAGGAATATTGGAGGGCAGAGATTTGATCTCAAGTCCTGATGATTCCTTTCCAACCTCTCTAATCCACTAGGGGAAGAGTAGCCTCCACAAAACTGATCAAAGACTCCTGGGCTTTTGACCGTAAGTATACCTTCACCTACCTTTCTCCAACCCAGGACTAGAAAGCAAATGAAAAAAAAAAAAAAGCCTAGATTCCTTTCATCAAATTGCCTTCCTTTTGTGAGCTGGATTATAAATTGGCAATTAGGAAGAAAAGGGAGTAGATTAATTCTCACCATAATCTCCCAAGATGAATACTGATTTCCTTATTTTACAATGAAAGAATTTGTACTCAGAGAGTGAAGAAACTTTGTCATGTCGATGAAAATTCAATTAGCTGTCAAGAAGAAAAAGAAAGAATTTTATTCCAGTCAAACTGAGGATTATAACTGGGGAGGCAAGTTCTCAGAAAGCTCTGAGAACTGTTCCACTTGTTAGAAGTCAAAGGCATAGTCATGTACATTTTCGAGACAAAGGATCATACATCAGAATGACATACTGACATTTTACATAAAGTTTACCAAGGATATATAGTCCAGGTAAGTAAGTACAAAGCAAGCAACAAGTCACCATGACCCCCTACAGACCTGGGAAAGAACACTATTCTTTGGAGAAATTACATTGCTAGTGTGAGAAGAAAGAAAAAAAAAAATTGATCTTTATGGTTGAACAGGCACTCCTGTCTTTGAGGAGCTGTGGTTAATGTGTAATGCAGATGCACACTGCACATCAGGGAGGGAGGAGGCCCAAATAAACACACAGAGAGCATTTTATGTTTAATTTTTTCTTGTCCTGCCTTAAAATGGAAACTTTATTTCATCAGTCAAAATTAGATAGCAATTATTAGAAGCAGGAGGGATGAATGCATCATTGTTGGATATTTATGGAGATTATCAAGATGTAAAACAATTTGTATTCAGATATTTACCCCTGGCCTTTTCTGGACTATTCTTTTAAAGGATTCAAAGTCAAAATTTACAGATGGATCTCCTTCCTCAAAGTTTGTATTTGGGGTATTCTAGTCCTTGTGGGGTTTGAGGAACTTTGCACTGGTTTACCATAAATGTTGAAAAATTCTCCTTTGCCTTTCTCTCATGAAGTCTTCTTGGAGCAGACCCCATCTGAGGCCACATTCACAGATCTGGATTATCTCTCCAAAGGAGGTAAGGGAGAATCCCAAGATTCCAGCACCCTAGGGAGACTCTGGGTGCTCCTTTCAGTTGTGTCAAATTCCCACCTTTGCAACTTGTTCCGTTCAGGAAGTCAAAGGTAAATCTTGTCCAGAAAACAGATTGGGAATCCCTTTGACTTGTCCTGATGTATGTGAGTCAGGCTTCTCCACTAGGCCATACAATCTCTGTCCCTGGAGATCTTCCTGAGCAAAGAAAACTGACATCTCACAGACCTGCACACTTACATCAGTATGTCTAACTGTGGCACACACTTTTATACTCATGATTTTGAATGTCACCTTTGCATTCTTTGAAGGACAACTTTTCCCAGTTTTTCAAAGGGGGTGACTGATGCTGAGAAAGAGACTTGACCAAGGTCACTCAGCTGGTGCAGATAATCTGTTTTAAAGTCTGGTGGAACACAAAGCTTTGCTCTCTCCGCAAATGGAACAAGTTGCAAACGTGGGCATTTGGATGGAGTGGTATGAGCGCTGAGGGTAGAAGCTTGGTGGGGAGAAGTGGGGCTGGCTTCACATTGAAGAAGGAACCACATTGACGCTTCCCAACATCCCGCAACTGAAAGGAACATTTTTCTCCCACTGGGTAGCTAAGGGCCACAAGCAACTGGAGACAGATGTCCAGTGCTGAGGACAGCCACCATGTTTCAGAATTGCCCTTGTATTGAATCCAGGCGCTTATCATTTATATCAGCCAGGTCCCGGCAAGAAACAGGTACATATTCAAGAGGGATGACTGGAGAGAATAAATGAAAGAACCATGTGCAAAGGTGTGAACAGGATTAAAGGTGAACACCCAGGTCAGCTACACTAGAAACAGTTGAAATACTGCCCCCAGGCCTGAAGGGGCAGGGAAAGGGTGATGTTACTGGAACCTAGTCTTAGAAGAGGGGACAGCCAACAGAAGCTGAGGCTTCATGGAGAGAAACCCAGTCACTGCCTACCAGGGCTTGGCAGGGAAATTACTATTTTGCCCCTTTCTTCTCATCCTTTAATATTCCCCTGGTACCTCCCACTGGCCAAGCCTAATGAGGACCTGAGGGCCGGAGGGCACTTTCACGCAGTGCATTACGCTTCTCAGGGCCCAGGGCAGGAAAGAGAAGTACTCTGGAAAGTGAAATGAAGAATATCTGTCACATCACCTTGCAAAACCATAACTCATTATTTTTTTTAATACCAGCCTCTCTTCAAGCACTTTCTACATACTGTCTCATTTAATTTTGTGTAGATTAAAAGTAAAGTATGTGCATATATGTATGAGTGCATGAATGTGGGCACACCCATGCATGCACACAGATACACACACACACACACACACACACACACACACACAGCCTGCATGGCTTTGGCAATTCAATCAGTGCTTCTGCTTAGGTGAAGCAACCCCACCGTCCAAGAGGGTTGAATTATTTTTGTAGATGTTAATATTGCAGCATTTTAAAAAGCTGGGTTAGAAAATAGCAGTCATTAGCGTCCAGCGTGCTTGGCTCCAGGCTGTTGACAGGGAGGGGAGGAAGGTTGGGCTGCAGCCTTTGCTGTGGTTCTCAGTTCTTCTCTGTCACTGTCTGCATGGGCGGTGTGTGAGCAGGAAGCCAGGGTGGGCTCCGTGAAAACAGGATTATAGTGCAAAGCCCTCACCGCAGCCCGCGTGCCATGGAGCCAGGGACACACCTGGACCCGGACCAGCAGCTGGGCAGTTGGCAGAGGGAGCCTTGTGTGGTTCTGCCTCACTCACTCGGGGAACGATATGAAATCAGACTCATTCTCAGGGAATGAACATGCACCTAACCCTGTGGTTCTAGACTTTGTTATGCATGAAAGTCACGGTGGGAGTGGGGGTGGGGGAGCTCATTAAAAACACAGATTCCAGGGCCCCGTCCCCAAGGATTGCACTTCAGTAGGGTTGATGGGGCCCCAGGAATCTGCCTTTAGCACATTTTCCCATAAATATGATGCAGGTGGTCTGTGGACCTCACTTTGAGAAATGCTGATTTGGAGTGGTCATGTGTTTTTAGAGTTGGGAGAGACAATAGGTTTCCTAGGTGACCAAGTCCATCATCTGCAGGCCAGAAAGGTTAAGTGAGTGTACAACCCCAAAGGAAGTACAAGTGCGTCCCTGCGGGAATGAGAGCAAGAGTGAACCTTAGTTAAGGTAGTCAGGCAAGATCAGAGGAAGCGGCAGACAGACAGTGCTGGGGAAGCAACTGGCAGAGACAATGGAAATACTGTCTCCCTGGAGAGGAAAGTCACCTTCAGGGAGGCTCCTGCCCCTGCCTGCTTCAGAATGGGCTTGTTAAATGTGCACGAGCTACAGGACACATTCGTCGAGTCTCACGATGCCAAGTCCTCCACACCCCTGAGAAACCCGGCAGGGGTGATGGGACTGACTGTCAGAGCAATGTGGGGTGCTTCGGACCCTCAATTTGGAAGTGGGAGACATGGGTTGATATCCAGACCCTGTCACCCAATATGTCTGTAAGTTGGGCCATTACTTCTCAAAGCCTCCACTTCCAAACTGGTAAAGTGAAAATAATAAGGCCAGCTTTCCCGCCTCCAATCAACGCAAGGATGAACTGATTCATGCTACAGCCCTGCCAATGGAAGAGACTAAGTATTTACTGAGTGCCTACTAGCTGCTAGATCATGTGGATTACATACATAGCTTTAAGCATTTAAAAGCCGATTTCAAATTAGAAAATGTGACTTGGAATGACACCACTTCAGTGCTTTCTGAATGAATTATTTTCTTTTTTTCCTCATCTGTGTCCATATCTTTCCAACGGGACATTCCTTTCAGCAGTGTTCTCTAGCAGATCATACGCTCTTGATTACATGTATTCTGATTTCAACATGTTGTTTCACTTACAAACACATAATCTATTTACTAAAGTGATACTTCCAGCAGCCTCCATGTCTCTGGGCTTCATTCATCCTCACAGATCCCCAAATACTAATTCGGCACTTAGACCTACCAGCTTCCTTCCATGAGCGTCTCAGAACAAACATGGCTTGGCTCTCCCTTCCCAGCCTTGGTTCCAGTGCACGTGAAGGACTCCTTCTCCACCATGAAGGCGCTTCCTCCTGCCTGCTGCTTCCGGAACTCCTAAATTCTCCTCCCTCACTCTCTGCCTTCATTGCTCAGCCCTGCAACTCACTCTTAGTGACCTCTGCCATCCACACTCATCACATGGACTAACGGAGCCCCTGAGGGTGGTGAAACAACACCCTCCCAGTTTTGCTCATCCCCAGGCTAATTCCGCCAGTCACATCTCTGCACAAGGATACTCAGCTGCCTGCAGAGCCCCGGGCCGCTCATCACACCGATTTGCCTAACGATCCCCTCCGCTCCAGTGTCTAGTGTTTTTCTGAGGTGATAATGACAACCTACGTTTGTGTCCAGCATTATAATTTACAAAGGCTTTGCCAGACCACAATTTGATATGATTCTCACAATCATCGCATGGTGGCTATTATCTCTCATTTTACAGATAATAAAACAGGTTTGTCTAACTCAGTGGTTCTCAACCAGAGATGATTTTATTCCCCAGGGAATGTGTGGCAATATCTGGAGGTATTTTTGGTTATCACGTTTTGGAGAGGGGAGACCTACTGGCATCTAGTGGATAGAGGCCAGGGATGCTGTTAAACATCCTATAATGTACAGGACAGTCTCCACAACAAGGAATTATCTGGCTCAAAGTATCAATAGTGTCAAGCAAGATATTCTGGTCTAATGTCATTTCATTTACTTGTTGAACCAGGATTCTAACCCAGATAATTGGAGTCCAGGAGCCCCTGCTCTTTTTAGCATCGTGTGCCACGGCTTTCAGGTCCTGCCACTACCTTGGTTAATATCATCTCCTCATTAAGAGAAAAAGACTGATGAACTCCATGAAGTTCCCTTGGTGCTTTGTGCTAGCTTTGAAAATTATGGTCGTTATTAATTCTCTCTGAACCTAATTTTCCTCAACCATAAAATGGTTAGCCTAGAACTATTGGAAGATTAACTGGTCTGTCACATGTAAAGCACATGGTTGAGTATCCAGCACACAGTAGGTGCACTTTATTCTATCCCTCCCAATCTTCTCTCCTCTCTCTTCTTAACTTCAGCTCTTCCTGAACTTCTTTAACTTTCTCTGCTGCCTGCAGTATGAGCATTTTTAACATTTTAGCTCTCAAGGCTAGCTTCAAATGGCAAAAATGGGGGTTCCATCATAGGAAAGAAAAGGATCACACAAAGAGATGCAAGCTTGAGGAAGGGGAGGACAGACTGGGTATACCAGGGCTATTCAAGACCTTCCTCAGCTAAACGGTGAAGCTGGCAAATATTCTTGTTTGGAGGAAAATATGAACGGTTCAGCAGACACTTGCCATCTTTCCTGAGAGTACATATATAAAGACCCTGTATTTTGGCCACATAGCACTGCAGCCAAATCCTAATGATACACAGAAGTTAAAAGGGAAAAAAGAAAGTGCTCCCAAATGGAATCCTCCAATAATTTCCAGTCAATATTTTAGGTTAAGTATCTGTTCATCTGGGGCTACCACCTTCTCCCAGGCACTAGGATGAACCATGCCTTCTGCCTTTCCAATAGCTTGTCCACGGAGCCAACAGGTCTTATCCAGATTGCTCTAGTAGATGTAGATCTGCTCTAGAGTGACATCGTGAGTATACACTGTTTTAACTAGCAATGTACAACAGGATCTGCCCCAATCCTAAAGTAACTCGCTCAGAGGGATGTGTTGATTCGAAGGCCTTTGGGGAGGCTCCCCGTTGAAATCAGGCCAAACAGCATATTCAGAATTTCTCAAGAAGGGATTCTATGCCTGAGGAGGCTTCCAGGTAGGAGTGGATCCAGGTTCTAAAAAGTCTCACCAGAGCAGCTGTGGCTTTCCATAGCTTTCCGAAGAACTTAGGCCTAAGAGCAAGTATGGGTGAGGATGTAGAGAAATTGAAACACTCATACCCAGCTGGTAGGAATGTAGAACGGTGCAGCTCCTTTGGAAAGCAGCCTAGCAGTTCCTCAAAAAGTTAAAAACAGAGTTACCATATAGCTCCAAAACTCCACTCTTAGGTACACATCCAAGGGAAATGAAAACATACGGCCACACAAAACTTGCATGTAAATGTTCATAGCAACATTGTTCATAGCCAAAAGGTGGAAACAACTCAAATGTCCATCAATTTATGATGGATAAATATCATGCGGTATGTCCATACAGTGGAATATTGTTTGGCAATAAAATAAATGAAGCACTGACACATGCTATAACATGGAAGAACCTTGAAAAAATGCTAACTAAAAGAACGACCACAAAAGACCACATATTGAATGATTCCTTTTGTATGAAATATCCAGAATAGACAAATCCACAGAGACAGAAAGTAATTTTGTGGTTACCTAGGGCTAAAGGTTGAGGAAAAATACAGAGTGATTGCTAATGGGGACAGAATTTCTTGTTGGAGGATAAAAATGTTCTAAAATTGATTGTGGTGGTGGTGGTAGAATTCTATGAATATACCAAAAGTCATTGAATTATATACCTTCAATGGTGAATCGTATGGTGTATGAAGTATATCTCAATAAAGCTATTAGAAGGAGGAGAAGGAGAAGAAAAGGAGACGAAAAGGAAAAGGAAGAAGAATCATCAAGGCATTGGAATACTCATTGGCAGAGTCTCTCCAAAACATCTCAAGTCCATTACTACTAGGAAATGAGACAGTCCAGTGATTATGCTGTGGGCTCTGGAATAAGTATGATTGAGCTGGGGTCAGATAGGCGTTAGCATCACTGTGTTACTCCTTACCAAGTGACTCCTGAAATTTAGGTGGAGTTTTCTGAGATAACTTGTGTCTAGTGGTTCTACAGCCTGCATCAGGTCACCTGGAGGGCTTGTAAAAATGAATCTTGCTGGGTGGCACCCCAGAATGCCTGATTCAGTAGGTCTGGAATCCGGCCAGAGAATTTGAGTTTCTAACAAGTTTTCAGGTGATGCTGATGCTGTGGGCCCTAGAACCACACTTTGAAAACTACTGATCTAATACTGAGTTCTTGACGTTCCCCAGGGCCTACTGAGCATACTTTGCCAACAACAGCAGAAATTCATAGTGCAAATTAATTAGTATGTGTGATTTAATATTAATAACCTTATCAATATTTTATTTGGCGATTATTATTATTTTCTTTTTTTTTGCGGTACGCGGGCCTCTCACTGTTGTGGCCTCTTCCATTGTGGAGCACAGGCTCTGGACGCGCAGGCTCAGCGGCCATGGCTCACCGCCCCAGCCGCTCCGCGGCATGTGGGACCTTCCCAGACCGGGGCACGAACCCGTGTCCCCTGCATCGGCAGGCAGACTCTCAACCACTGTGCCACCAGGGAAGCCCGGCAATTATTTCTAAATGTTGATATATAATTAGTGGACTGCAGTTTTGATGAAATGATGAAAGGAATCACAGTCTAGGAATCAGAAGACCTGGGGGTCATGCCCTTCCGGCCCTAGGAATTTGAACCAAAAAAGTTCCTGACCACAGTTTCCTCACCTGTGAAAAACAAATCCCAATAATGCCTCACTAATATATACAAGGCTGTGAGAAAGATAATATGATAACCTAGTTGAAAATGCATGGCAAATTGCATATGCGTTAAACGTACATTCTTAATGTCTGCTCAGGACAACCAGTCTCTGGGAAACCTCCAGCAATGGGCTGCAAGTCCTCAGTTTCTAGAATCCCCTGAGACACTGCATGAGTTAGGATGCTATCAACTCTAAGTAACAAGAATCTATACCCAAACTAGACTAAACTCTAAAGATGTTTACTTGTGCACATTACAGGGCGTCTAGCCATGGAAGCTGTAAACTGTAAGATAAAAGAGGTCTGCAGAGAATGGGGAAGAGGAAGGGCCTGGAAATTGTTGGGAAATGAACGTGTGATAAAGATGAGTGCTTACAATGATTTGCATTGTCTCTTGGAGCTCTTTAAATCTTAAGACATATCCAGAATGCAGGATATAACTCATGAGCAAAAGGATGATACGTTTTAAAACCTCTACAGTAGTGGTTCTCAACCTTGGCTGTACATGCAAATCATACAGGAAGGTTTTAAAGGATACTCTTGTCTGGGCCTGGTTCAAAAGCTTCTGATCTGATGGATCTGGGGTGAGACTCAGACACTGGTGTCTTTCAAAAGTTCCCCAGGTGCTTAAGTGCTGACAGGGTTGAGAATAATTGCTCCAGCATATCATAAGCCAAAGTGGTTGCCCTAAGCTTGGAGGACTCCAGTTGCCAGCACTGGGGAGTTACTTAGGGATAGGAGTGATAGGACAGTGGTCCCTAATCTTTTTGGCACCAGGAACCGGTTTCAAGGAAGACAGTTTTTCCACGGACTGGCGGGGGAGGGGAGCGGGGGAGCTGGGAATGGTTTCGGGATGATTCAAGTGCTTTATATTTATTGTGCACTTTATTTCTATTATTATTACATTGTCATATATAATGAAATAATTATACAACTCACCATAATGCTGACAGGAGGTGGAGCTCAGGTGGTAATGAGAGCAATGAGAAGCAGCTGTAAACACAGATGAATCTTCGCTCACTCACCCGCCATTCACCTCCTGCTGTGTGGCCAGGTTCCTAACAGGCTGCAGACCGGTACAGTCCGCAGCCCAGGGGTTGGGGACCCCTGTTATTGGAGAAGGTGGTACTAAAACAAACTGGGACTCATGCTTATTCAGCCCAGAGCCTCTTCCCCTCCCTTTGATAACTACATCCTCAGAGCAAATTACACGCTCGACACACACACAAATACACACACGTTTGCTTTCCTCCCATGTGTAACTTTCTCCTTCAAGGTTACCTTAATTTAGCCTGAATGCCATCTGGTAAATATGCTATAAATTGACAAGGGGTGGACTTCATAGTGTGATTTTTTTCCCCTGGATCCACATTCCTTTTGGAAAGTGGTTCTTAAACTTTGGTGTGAATAAGAATCACGTGGAAGAATTTTTTAATGTAGATACCTGGGCATCACCTGTGAGGTTATGATTTAGTAGGTCTGGAGCCCAGGAATCTGCATTTTAACAATCTTCACAGGAGCTTGAGAAATCATTGGTCTACAACCACAATTTTAAGAAACTTCCTGAGGGACAGCCCTGATGAAAAATGGGAAATACTACCCACTTAGGAGATGCCCAAAGGGCTCAAGAAATTTGAACAGCTAAATCACCAAAGAAAACAGACAGATGACCAATAAACACATGAAAAGATGCTCAAAATCATTAGTCATTATGGAAATGCAAATCAAAACCTCACTGAAATACTACTGGAAACCTAGTAACTTGTTAAAATGGTCAAAATAAAAGAAACTGCAATTTTTCTGGGAGGGATGCACTATAGTTCAGCACTTGAGAAATCAGGTAGTTTCTTACAAAGTTAAATATACACTTAAGCCAGTACTCTCACTCCTAGGTATGTGCCCAAATGAAATAAAAATTTCTTTTCACAAAAACCTATTCATGGACGTTTATAGTAGTTTTATTCATAACTACTAAACACTGGGAATGAAAAACAAATGTCTTTCAACTGGTAAATGTATAAGCAGTCTGTAGTACAGCCATACCATAGAATACCACTCAACAGTGTAAAGGAATGAACTATTGACACTAACACACAACAATATGGATGGATCCAGAAAGCATTTCTCCTAGTGAAAGGAGTCAGACAAAAGGCAACGTATTGTATGATTCCATCTATTTGACATCCTGGAAAAGGCAAAACTACAGTGACGGAAAGTAGATCAGTGGTTACCAGGGGCTGGGTATTGGGAAGGATTTGACTACCAAAGGGCATAAGGGGACTAGAGGGTTGAGGGAACTGTTCTGTGTCTTGATTATGGTACTGGTTGAACGACTGTATGCTGAATATAGAAGAGATGCATTTTAGTATATGTAAGTTATACCTCATTAAAAAGAAAACTCAACACAGAGGGGAAAACCACCGAAGGATAAAAAGTGGCTTTATTCAAATTAAACTCATGACGTATTTGTCAGCCGGGCATGGTTTCTAGGTGTAGATGGGTCCAATTTCAGCAGCTCAGAAGGATGTTTAAATGTAGCAATAATGCCCAAATTATCTCTCCAGGGGCCCATAGTACTTCCATATGTGACTTAAAAATTCTCAGAGTAGCCTGCAAACTGGCATTCCATGCTTATAACTCAGGGTTAAAAGATGTTGGGCTGAGAACTTAAAGTAAGTATCTAGCCTTGCAGAAATGTGAATAACTCTGACCCTTCAACCTATTATTTTGGTGTTTTGAAATCACTTTCTGCATATTTGTGTGGTCCTGGAAGGCTGGTTTGGAGAACAAATACAGGGGTTTGCTAGTGGTGGGGTGGGGGGGGGTAGGGAAGAGAGAAGTGAAGTGCTAAGAGATGAGGGACAAATTTGCTCCTTTTTTCAAGTGAATGTTTCTGAGGTGTGTGAAGCCATTTGCTTTTATAATCTATCTGCTAAGCTGTTCCTCCTCTAGGGAGTTTCTTCCATTTGCATGTTCCTTACATTTTCTTAGAATTCCACCTTAAAACAAACTGAATGTACTTATGGCCAATATCTCGGCGCTGAAAAGTTTTGCTTAAACGATGACACACTGCAGTTGGAGCCTGCTTGCTCGCCCACATCTGGAAGCCACATGTCAGCAGCAGCTGTATAAAACCAGCAGCCCAGCAGACATAGGGTGACATTTTTTGCCAGAAACCCAGACAGCATGGACCTCACTCTTCTGTGGGTGCTTCTGCCACTGGTCACCGTGACCTGGGGGCAGTATGAAGACTACGGGTACCCATATCAGCAGTACCAATACTATAGTGACGATGGGTGGGTGAATCTGAACCGGCAGGGCTTCAGCTACCAGTGTCCCCATGGGCAGGTGGTGGTGGCCGTGAGGAGCATCTTCAACAAGAAGGAAGGTTCTGACAGACAGTGGAACTACGCCTGCATGCCCACACCTCAGAGCCTGGGGGAGCCTACAGAATGCTGGTGGGAGGAGATCAACAGGGCTGGAATGGAATGGTAAGAGCCAGCGGGCTGCACACGGCCAGTATTATCGCAGCATATCCCTCTCACTGGGGGATGCCTGATGCTCAGGGAACAGCACTTACTAGAGATTGGGCAAGTTCTACCAGGAACCTTTCCATTGCATGCTCTGGGTGGGGCAGGGTCACTGCTGAGCAGACCGCATTACAGGACAAAAACCCAGAATGGGGGGGTGTCCATGGCAGACGGACTCTTCTGTGGTTCTGTTCCTTCCAGAAGCAGCCCTACTCTCAGTTTGGTCCAGGACTAGTAGGGGTCTGCGAAACGTTTACCAGTTCGCCAAAAGTTAAGTACAGAAATTCAAAGTATTTACGGAACTTTATAGCAATTTAACATTATTGTGACATCCAAGTGACATTTTAGTTTGGTAGTAATTTATTTTGACTGTTTTACAAAAGTATTGGTACCCAATAGTTTGGGGAAAATAAACAATGGGACGTTCAACACAGACAGTTTGAGAAATATTGATATAGAGCAAACGAATGGGGAGAGGGGTCAAAGAAGCTTAGGCAAAGAGAAGTGAAATTAAATAGCTCTCTCCTGCCCCGATTAAATGTGCTCTCTCAGTTTTGAGTACCAAGGTCCTTCTCTCTGTCTGAATTTAAAATGGGTTTCATTGCTGGGAAATAGTTTACTAAAGTCTTTTGGGGAGAAGGACTGTTCTCTTCTGACTGGACTCTGCCATGGTTAATGACATGGAAGTGGTCTGAGCCTGTGTCTTCACTGTGGGGTGTGACTGTCTCACCCTAGTACTTGGTCAGAGCCCATCCTAGGAGCTATGGTCTGTGAGGCCAGTTAATCACAGCAGCCAGGATGAAAGCAGGACCACTGGGTGGGTCGGAGGAATGGGTGGAAGCAGACCCTGTGGAAGGCTGGCCTGGGGAAGAGGAAGCCCAGCTGGCAGGCTGCTGTTATGGTAACTGTAGAGAGAAGATTCTTTGAGGACTCCCAGCATGCATGTGGTGTAATGGGGGTTAGGGATGGTCAAGCACAAAACTCTGAGGGTCACTCCAGCGGCACACAGAACAATGATGGGAGATCAAGAGGAAAAGACTGATGGGTGGAGGGGACCTCTCAGTAATTAAAACAGTGGCCATTGATTGAGTGCTTAGCCTGAGCAAGCGCCATGCTGGGGCATTTCTATGGATTATCTCATTTAATGCTCAAAACAAATCTCTAAGTCATTTCATAGGTAGGTAGAACGCAGTCTAGAGATCAGGGGTTTCCTCAGCCGGGAAGTGGTAGAGCAAGGATTTGGATTCAGTGAGTCTCAGCTCTAAAGTGTATGTGCTTAGCCCTGGTGATGGGGGAGACAGACTTGTGAGTCTGCTCCCTCTGCCCATTGTGGGCTCAGTCAGCACAGCCAGGGCCACAGGACTGGACTCAGGGCAGTTCTTCATCCTGAGGACGGAGGGCTCTGCAAATCACAGCAGAAGCCAGCCCTGGAGGGATTGGACCAGCTTGTTTACTACCATGACTGAGGAGGGGCTCAGCCAGCCTGTGGAAGGGATGGGAAGAGGGTCACACAGGCAGCTTCAGGTCAGGGGCCCCATTATTGGACCTTTCTCATCCCCCTCACTGCCTCTAGTGAGCAGATTTAATTATCCAAAGCCCCTTCTGACAGATGGCTGACTCCGAATGCAGCCTCACCTCAATGACTGACAGTCTCCAGTGGTTCCCTGTAGCCAGGCCAGTTGCCTGGCACAGAGCATGGGGATGCCCAAATTACAACTGTCTGTCTAGTCCTCCAACTTAGGGGGCTATTATGTGGGTGGGGCCCCTTTCTAATGTTCCCCTTGTGGAGCCACAGCAAAACACACTCAGATGATTTCTTAAGCCCCAAAGGAAGAGCCCTGGGCTCTGAATCAGGAGGCCTGGATTTAGATCCTGGTTCTAAAGACAACTTGCTGGGTGACCTTGAACCACGGGTTCAGCTCTCTAGGCTCCCACCACATTTGGAAAGTGAGCAGTCAGACTGCATGATCTCGCAAGGTTCCGTGGCTCCAGTTCCCTTTCCTCTGCTTGGCTCTGAAAAGACAGTTGGATTTTTCTTTCATTCTGTTGATTCTTGTGTTTACCCCTGCTAGGGAGAGAAGACAAATTATGTTTAGTTTCAAACTTGCCAGAGTGTGACTGGTTTGTCATTAACTCCCAAACTGTTTGAAGAAAAGTATGAGAGGGAGTAGAAATTATATGATTTTGTTTGACCAATGCAAGTCGAATGAGAGACTGACAGGCACGATCTCTCTTCCACCTTCTCTTCTTCCACATTTTTGAGTATGCAGAGTCAAGTGATATTGTTTTTTCTTTCTCCCTTTCCACCCTCTGTTTTCTCATCTCCTCCTCCATTAATCACAGAGTAAAAAATGTACAAACATGAAAAACAGTAGGACTCAGCTGTCCCAAGACTGATCTCAATTATTCCAGAGGCATTTTTGTTGGATGATTATTGCTTTGAGTTTAGACTCCAGTCTCAGTGAAAAATCTGGAAGGAAAGAAATTGCTCATAAACTGGAGAGCAGTTATATCTTCCCGTTGGCTGCAGGGTCTTAATCTGTTCCGGAGGAAGAGTTGACAGTTTTGTACAATTTGGCTGCCTTGTATAACTACATTAGCTGGCAGGCTTATTTTAAAAGGGGACGAGGAATCTTGAACACAGATGTGACAACAGTACATAGGGTCTGCTAAAGACACTTGCTAATTGGAGCACAGTCTGTAAAAAGTGCTTCCGTCATGGCTGAGTGACTTGTAACACTGCTGTTTTGCTAGGGTTTCTCTGTTGAAAATCACTTCTTCAGTTGGCAGATTCTGAAGTGTGCATGCTGGTCCTTCACTAACAACTGCTTGGAGGCTTTACCTGGGTTCCATGAGTGGCATTTTGCCATCTCAGAGCATGCCTCAGTTGTTCTTGGGGAGTATTCTCAAACCTGGGTTGACCCAGGCTGCAGGACATGTGGGTCCTGTGTGGAACAGGATGAAACTGGAATTTTGTAGTGAGGCTGAGCTGGAGTGTGGTGGAAGGGGCTCTGGTCTTAGAATCAGGAAACTTTGACTTGCAGCTCCTGTTTCTATCATCTCTGAGCTCTGTGGTCTTGGGCATTCAGTTTCTCATTCTGGAAAAAAAGAAAAGAGTATGACACCCACCTCACAAGCTGTTAGAGGGTGTTACCGTGATGCTTACAGGAGAAAGTGTAGGAGAACTCTAAAACAACTCTAAATCTAAAACAAATTCTTGGCACATCATGGACAGTCAATAAAGATTTTGTGTATCTGAAATTTGATGAGGCTAATTTGAGGCAAACCAGCTTTACATGGAGTCTGAATTCAGAAGAAGAGCATTCAGTATATTGACATCCACTTTTTCCCCAGGGCTTCAAAGAATTCCCAAGAAGATATTTCAAAATGGTAGCTTGTTTTAGAGCTAATTATTTGAATTTATGAATTTACCAAAGATAAGTCATATGATAGAGAAGAGGAAACCATGTTACCTCCACAACATTCCAAAATCATGAGCTACTCCAAATTTTGGCAGTTTTAGCCTTGGCTAAGGTACAAGCCCACATAAGAGCATATAATTCAGCCTATTAGGCTGAAGTAGCCATAGGTGAAGGTACTGCCTCAACAATATCAAAAGAAGTTGCAATAGCATACTCAGCACAACATTTGCCATTGTCACCTTTTAAATAAGAACTACTAGTGAACCATGAATAGTCAACATTACCCAAAGAATTTCCTACAGATCATTTACAAGGAGTCAGTAGGTGATCCATCAGTGTTAAGCAGTCAAGAGGAACTTCATCAGTGACAGAGGGGAGAAGGGTAGCAGAATTAAGATTATTACAACATAAAAGAGTGATGTGAGGAACAGCTAACAAAAGGACTTCTTATGAAGTGAGGCAGCTGAGAATGTTGAGTGTGATGAGAATTTTCAGGAGAGCTTCTACTGAAATGGTGAAATGGTCCTCGACAAACCTCAACTCTAAGTCCTTAGGTTTTCTCACCAGTAAAATAAGAGCATTACAGGGACTAGTTAAGGGACAGTGAGGCCTTGAGCCTTGTAATCTTCTAAGATGGTTTTTATGCCTTGAAGGGCTTCTTTACTTACAGGATGTTGATTAATTCTGGGAAGAGGTTTTAAGAGATCTATCTGAATCTTGATGGGAGGTGGGCTGTGAATTTTTCCAATATCAGCTGTAGATTTTGCCCATAAGGAGAGTGATAGTTGATTCAATAGGGGTAGATGATCAGTGTTTCCAGAATAAACTCTAGTACCATCAAAAACAAAGCAAATAAAAGATGTCAAAGAGTCATCTAATTCACCTGGTTGGCTGCTTGGATAACTATTGTCAATTCTAGAATTGCTTTCTCCTTTGGGGAGAAAGAAAATTCTATATACTTCTCTAAGAAGTCTTGACCTAATAAATGGATGGGCAGAGAAACTAAGGAGAAAGGGGTATGTGTCTTTCAAAGGGCCTAAACAAAAGGGAATACGTCCAAGGACAGAAACCTCTTGAGGTTTATTAGAGATCCCTACTATTTGAATTGTTTTAGCGCTACAAGGCAAGGGGTGATTGACAGTAGAGGGGTTGAGTACCAGGAGTGTGGCTCCAGTGTCAGTGAGGTCTGGAAGAGATTTATCCCCGATCTGGAGAAACGTTCTTCAAGTCAGTTAAGAGGGAGGATTGGGAAGAGCTCCTATAGTTCCCAGGAGCTTAGTCACTGAGAACCAGGAGGATGTTGGAAAAGGCTAATTAGAGGGCTGAAGGCACCTAAAGCACTTAAATTTGTAGCAAATTCTTTTCCAATGTCCTGGCTTTTTGCAATAATAGCAGAAACTTGGGGTGGGTGGGGGATCATTTAGGGGCCTTCACTTGCTGGAGTTGAAGGTTAAGAAGTTTGTCAGTCTTCCTTTTAGGTGACTCATTTAAAGTATGAGAGAGCTGGTTTATCAGATTAACTAAATCTGGAGTGGACAAATTTTCCTGTTCCGTCCTGGTCCTTTTTACCAGAAGGGAGATGTTCTGGGTCAGCCTATGACTAAACACAGAGTTACAAGCTACATGGGTGGAATCAACATCTGAAGAAAGACCAGAATTTGCTTTAAAAATAATATGAAATCTATTGTAATAGTCATAAACAGGTTCATCAGATTTTTGTGTGCAAGCCTGAATTTTGTTCCATTCAACAGTCTTTGGAAAAGCCCTAGGAATTCCTCAACGAAGTCACTTATTGATTGCCTGAGTCTGATCATATAATAAGTTAGCGGGCTGGTCTTTCCTCTACTAACAGTTTTCATTCAATGCTGGGCCTGGCCTTCACCTACAAGCTTATGAACAAGCTGATGTTAAGTCTTCGAAACCAGGTTGATAAATCTGAATGACTATATTAATTCAGCAAATCTGTGAGGATCTCCAGTTACTTTGGGAGAATCTCTGACCTTGACTCACAGTTCAGTGTTAGTCTAGGAAATATAAGAAATTAAGGGTTTGTCCTCTGGATCCCCCAAAGGCTTAATTTTAAAGGGATAGGTTCTGATAAGTTCAGAGGAAAAGGGAGTGGGGAGAGTTTCAGAGAAAAGGGGAAGTCTGGCAAGAGAATTAGTATTGGGGAACTGGGGATGTAAGGGATGTGTAGGCAGGCAAAAAGAAGGGAAGGGGGAAGCTGGCACTGGAGGTGGGACCTGAGCAGGAGGAGGAGTGAGACAAGATGGTGCTGGAGATGGAGCCTGAGACAGAGAAGCCAAGGAAGAAGAGCCTGAGGCTTTGGGAGCCATGTTACCTTTCTTTAATTGTTTACCTTAGTTCATCTTAAAATCTTATTTTGCAAAGATCCAATTTTAGGCTGCTGATAATGTTTGGAAGCCTAAAAATACCAATTGAAATAGGCATTCCATTTAGTTTTGGAAATTTTAGAGCTATGATTGTCCAATTTGGTTTTAAGAAAAGTACGTTTAGGGACTTCAAAAGTTCCTCGTAATGGTCATTGATATTCTAAATTGCTTTCGGTTAGGTCAGTCCAGTTTGGTTAGACATGCACATGAAGAAGGACCTTGGTTTTCAAACATAAAATGGGCCAGGATCCCTGTAGGGAAGGGGTACCCTCAAAATATTTAGATAACTGGGATCCTATTTCTCAGAGCTTTTTCTCTAGAGTAAATTAATTCTTTTCAAACAACTTAAGCAGCTCAAATAGCTCAAACAGCCTGCAGGCCTAATACCAGCCAGTTCTAAGGGAACAGTCTAGTCCTGGAAGAGCCAGGCAGGAAGCTGCTCAGCACAGTTCCAATAGAATAGCCCCTATTCCTGAAGGAATGGACTGGTGGCTAGCCAGTTCAAGCTGGATAAGTCTGATTTCAAAAATCAGGCCGAAGTGCCAAATGAGTAGTCGCATACAGAACAAGGTCTTAACCAAAAAAGATGAAACCTTAAAACAGATCCCAAATAAACCTGGAGAGCTTCAAAACGCAAAGAGGATGAAGCTCAGATCCAGGAGAAAGACTTGCCCTCAAACCCCAGGGTCAGTTAGAAAAGCAGTGAGCAACAATGAGCTCAATGTAGTACCACACCTGTTTGCTTACAAGCCTCAGAGTAATCGGGGGTCTTCACATATGGAACAACAAAATGTTGACCTAAAACAAATAGACAGCCAGTTATAACTCCAGAAAAAAATGGGTTTATTTGGAGGAGCAAAGAATTGCAATTTAGGGTCTACAACTATAGTGAAGCATGCACAAGTCCCCCACAAAATGGAGAGGAGAAAACTCTTTTATAGAGGGGAAAAGGAAGTTGGCGGGGCCTATATTAAACAAAGTTCATGGCTTTTCATTGGTTGGATTATGACAATCTCTCATTGGCTGAGCTTTTGCCAGGCAAGAAGAGGAAATCTTTCTTCTTCTGTTGGGCTCTGCTATCTTTGAAGGGTATGAGAGCACCCCTTTCTGGTCTCCTGACTCTAATTGAGGTTTCTGCTTATTAATTTTTTTACAGTAGGAACTCAGTTTTCCATAATCTGATTCTAACTGAGACCAAGGTTCTGTCTAGTACGGGGCAATCCGTCCTGATTCATTATTCTGATCATTCAGTACACACAGTGCTCACCTCTTCAGAGAAGTTTTCCCAGACCACCTCCTGTAAACCAACGTCTCTCACACTCTACTCCCCAAACTGGGTTACATTTCCCGCAGTGCTCTTGTCATTACATGATTTGTATTTATAGTTTGTCCCCTTCAGATTATAAGCTTCATGAATGTAGGGACTTTTTCTCATTCACCACTGTATAGAATATTGCCCAGCACTAGAATAATGCTGGCACATAGTGGGCCCCACTAAATATGTAGCAAAAGACCAAATAAGACTAGTTAGTGCATCGAGCATCTCACAGTGCCCTAAACAAAGGAGCCTGAGATCTTCCTGCAAGGGAAACCATTTTGCTTACATTTTTTTATTTAATTTTTTATTTTATATTGGAATGTAGTTGATTTACAATATTGTGTTAGTCTCAGGTGTACAGCAAAGTGATTCAATTATACATATACATATATCCATTCTTTTTCAAATTCTTTTCCTATATAGGTTATTACAGAATGTTGAGTAGAGTTCCTTGTGCTGTATAGTAAGTCCTTGTTGATTATTTTCTATATAGTAGTGTGTATATGCTAATCCCAAACTCCTAATTTATCCCTCCCCCGCAGTACATATATACAGGGGAATACTACTGAGTCATAAAAAAGAATGAAATAATGCCATTTGCAGCAACATGGATGGACCTAGAGATTATCATACTAAGTGAAATAAGTCAGACAGAGAAAGACAAATATCATATGATATCACTGATATGTGGAATCTAATAATACAAATGAACTTATTTACAAACAGACAGACTCACAGACTTCAAAAACAAACTTATGCTTACATTTTTGATTCTCAATATTCCAGTGTCTATAATATGGGGCTCAATTTTATTGTACACAACTCATTTTGGCTTCTTGCATTCACCACCATGCAGGATGGTCTTTTTTGACTTCCTGAAGTTCTCTAAACCATGTGCAGAGGATGGCTGGCACACTTGTTAGCTCAGGATAAATTCTTTATTAGGTTTCCATTATCCCACAAATCTTAATGTCCCAATATGCTTTTAAAAATATAATAGCAAAACTTTTTATTGCAAAAGCCATACGGGCTAAATGCTACATGGTATCCTGGTTTGGATCCTGTAACAGAAAAAGGGCATTAATGGAAAATCTGGTAAAACCTAAATGAAGTCTGGAGTTTAGTGATGTACAATGTTAATTTCTTAGTGTTCATAAAGGCACCAGAGTGATGAAAGATACCTTTAGGGTAAGCTAGGTGAAGGGCATACATGAATCCTATGTATTATCTTTACAAATCTTCTGTATCTCAAAAATTATTTCAGAATTAAAAGATTAAAAAATAAGGAGGCAGGCTGGTAGAGTACATATTGGGAGTTTAAAAGGCAGAGTGCAACAGAATCACAAAATCTCAGCACTGGGAGGGATCTCATGTAAAATCCAGAACAACCTCCCTACGTCATAGATTAGGAATTAAAGCCAAGAGTGAAGCAATTGAAAAAGCAGTGAAACAAGTACATTAAGTATAAGTGCTATTATCTTAATCCTAATTGATATGGTGCTTTATAGTTTATAAAGTATTCCTCAGTCATACATTCATTTGCTTATTCATTCACTACCAAATGTTTATTATCACAAACTTTGCCAGACTCCAAGATTATGAAGATAAGTAACCCACAGTCTATGCCCTTGTGCTACTCATGGTCTAATCTTATTTGATCTTCACAATAATACTGCAAGGCAGCATTACTATTTCCCCCATTTTATACATGAAGGAACGCGGTTCAGAAGCATTAGGAGACTTGCCTGCTCATAGCTAGTGCAGAGGAGGAACCCAAGCCACAGTGCTGATGCCACAGTGCTGCCGGTGAATATTAAATGTTGGTGGTATTTTTGGTCTTGAATAAAGTTGTAGTCAGTTCTGGGCTAAAGAAGATATCACACCTATGTAAGATTGACCTCTGAAGGAAACAAGGTTGAGTGTGGGAGAATAGAGTTATAGCAGATCTAGGATTCTTGCCACCTTTCCATCTTGGTCACTGTCCTAAGATCTAGGAATCAATTGTCTGAGGGAACTTGGGCTTTGCAAAATGGCTCTTGGCTGTGCTCATAGGATGGTAAATGTTCACTCCTCCAGTAGGGGATTTGCTTCTGTCTGCATACTTGTCAGATATAATATTCCTAATGAATAAGAGATTTCCACAGAATTAGGATACCTTTCTCTCTCCTCTCTCTCTGTGTGTATGTGTGTGTTTCTTCGAGGTATCTTGAAGTAACTGAAAGAATATGGACTTTGGAGACAAACAGAACAGTTCTCAAAATGCAGCCCCACTACTAACTTTAGGCAAGTCATGTCAACTTTCTAAGCCTCAGCTTCTACTTCTACAAAGACAATGCCCCAGAATTGTTGTGAGAATTAAATGAGATAATATATATGTATTATTGGCTGTGTGTCCTTTGGGGAATTACTTAACCTCTCTAAACCTGAGTTTCCTTATCCATCAAATGGTGGTGGTGGTGGGGAACTGATTATCCAAGCCCATTTCACAGGATTGTTTTGGTGATTAAAATAAATAATGCAGGTATAGTGCTTAACACAACGGCTGGCTCATGGTAAGTCCTATATAAGAGTTATTTATCCTTACTATAATGACTACTCTCTGGAAACTGAAACTCAAAGAGATAAATGTCACACAGTTGGTAAATTATAAAGCTGGAGTTGAAATATACAAATTGCTAGATTACAAAGACCACTGATAGGTAACATTTCGTTTTGGGAACATATAATTCAGTATACATATTAAGTGTACAATATGAATGTCAAATATTTTTCACATTTCAGATAACACAGCGGTAGTATTAGATCGCTTGGTTAACAAATATTGTAAATAATTGACTTCAGGAGCTCCTGTGGTTAATTAAGCCTGAAATCCCTGCGTGACCTGGAATTGTTCTCAGGCCAAAAGTGATCTCAGGACATAAATACATCTCATAATATAACCTGGATCTTCTCAGAGGCCTTTGGGTTAGCCTCTACTGCTTGTATTTTTCTAAAACAGGGCAGGAGTTTGTGTTTTGGGAAGAATTTCTATTTCTCCCTTGTCCTGTCCTATGGCTTTCTATCCAGAGAAGCTGTTCAGCAGTTCATTTCTGATTCACCATCTTGAAACCTGCTATATACTAGCAGAATTAAAACCCGACATGGAGAAGATAGCAGAACTCTTACCCAGATGTGGGCAGGAAGAGAGCAGACAGCATATAACTCAGCATTATTTAAAGAGACTGTTCATATCCCCATCATTGTGGCAGGGGGACCAGTAATCAGTGGTACAGTGTTTACCTTCAAAACCCCTGCACTATCCCACGATGAAATGGTTCAGAGATAGTACATGTTAGGTGAAATGTGTGATGGTGACATCAATGTATCATGAGGAAGAAAAATCAGCAGGAGTTACAATTGTCAAGAAAGGAAGATTTCTTGGAGCAGGTGAGCTTCAAATTATGTTTTATCATTTACTTTCTGAGGCTAATCTTACTGCCCCACTGGAAGGGTTCAACCTTGATAATTCCTAACGTAGGCTCCAACAGAAAGTGTTTTGTGGAGACTAGAATGTAGTTTCTCTTTCCATTTAATTGCAAATATTTATGATAATAGTAATAATAACAACTACTACCTTTCCTGACTTTTTTTTTTAAACATCTTTATTGGAGTATAATTGCTTTACACTGTTGTGTTAGTTTCTGCTGTATAACAAAGTGAACCAGCTATATGTGTTAGTTTCTGCTGTATAACAAAGTGAACCAGCTATATGTATACATATACCCAATATCCCCTCCCTCTTGTATCTCCCTCCCACCATTCCTATCCCACCCTTCTAGGTAGTCACAAAGCACCGAGCTGATCTCCCTGTGCTATGATAGCTTCCCACTGGCTATCTATTTTACATTTTGTAGTGTATATACGTCCATGTCACTCTCTCACTTTGTCCCAGCTTACCATCCCCCTCCCCGTGTCCTCAAGTCCATTTTCTACATCGAATCTTTATTCCTGTCCTGCCCCTAGGTTCATCAGAACCAATTTTTTAAAGATTCCATATATATGTGTTAGCATACAGTATTTCTTTTCTCTTTCTGACTTACTTCACTCTGTATGACAGGCTCCATCCACCTCACTACAAATAACTCAATTTCGGTTCTTTTTATGGCTGAGTAATATTTCTTTGTATATATGTGCCACATCATCTTTATCCATTCATCTGTCGATGGACACTAAGGTTGGGTCCATGTCCTGGCTATTGTAAATAGTGCTAAAATGAACATTGTGGTACATAACTCTTTTTGAATTATGGTTTTCTCAGGGTATATGCCCACTAGTGGAATTTCTGGGCCAAAGAGTAGTTCTATTTTTAGTTTTTTAAGGAAACTCCATACTGTTCTCCATAGTGACTGTACCAATTTACATTCCCACCAACAGTGCAAGAGGGTTGCCTTTTCTCCACACCCTCTCCAGCATTTATTGTTTGTAGGTTTTTTGATCGTGGCCATTCTGACCACTGTGAGGTGATACCTCATTGTAGTTTTGATTTGAATTTCTCTAATGATTAGTGATGTTGAACGCTTTCATGTGGTTGTTGGCTACCTTTATATCTTCTTTGGAGAAATGTCTATTTAGGTCTTCTGGCCATTTTTGGATTGGGTTGTTTGTTTTTGTGATATTGAGCTGCATGAGCTGCTTGTAAATTTTGGAGAAAAATCCTTTGTCGGTTGCTTCATTTGCAAATATTTTCTCCCATTCTGAGGGTTGCCTTTTTGTCTTGTTTATGGTTTCCTTTGCTGTGCACAAGCTTTTAACTTTCATGAGGTCCCATTTGTTTATTTTTGTTTTTATTTCCATTTCCCTAGGAGGTGGGTCAAAAAGGATCTTGCTGTGATGTATGTCATAGAGTGTTCTGCCTATGTTTTCCTCTAAGAGTTTTATAGTGTCTGGCCTTATATTTAGGACTTTAATCCATTTTGAGTTTATTTTTGTGTATGGTGTTAGTAAGTGTTCTAATTTCATTCTTTTACATGTAGCTGTCCAGTTTTCCCAGCACCACTTATTGAAGAGGCTGTCGTTTCTCCATTGTATATTTTTGCTTCCTTTATCAAAGATAAGGTGACCATATGTGCATGGGTTTATCGCTGGGCTTTCTATCCTGTTCCATTGATCTATATTTCTGTTTTTGTGCCAGTACCATACTGTCTTGATTACTGTAGCTTTGTAGTATAGTCTGAAGTCAGGGAACCTGATTCTTCCGGCTGCATTTTTCTTTCTCAAGATTGCTTTGGCTATCCAGGGTCTTTTGTGTCTCCATACAAATTTTAACATTTTTTGTTCTAGTTCTGTAAAAAATGCCATTGGTAATTTGATAGGGATTGCATTGAATCTGTAGATTGCTTTGGGTAGTATAGTCATTTTCACAATATTGATTCTTCCAATCCAAGAACATGGTATAGCACTCCATCTGTTTGTATCATCTTTAATTTCTTTCATCAGTGTCTTATAGTTTTCTGCATACAGGTCTTTTGTCTCCTTAGGTAGGTTTATTCCTAGGTATTTTATTCTTTTTGTTGCAATAGTAAATGGGAGTGTTTCCTTAATTTCTCTTTCACATTTTTCAACATTAGTGTATAGGAATATAAGAGATTTCTGTGCATTAATTTTGTATCATGCTACTTTACCAAATTCATTGATTAGCTCTAGTAGTTTTCTGGTAGCATCTTTAGGATTATCTATGTATAATATCATGTCATCTGCAAACAGTGACAGCTTTACTTTGTCTTTTCTGATTTTGATTCCTTTTATTTCTTTTTCTTCTCTGATTGCTGTGGCTAAAACTTCCAAAATCATGTGGAATAATAGTGGGGAGAGTGGGCAACTTTGTCTTGTTCCTGATCTTAGAGAAAATGGTTTCAGTTTTTCACCATTGAGAACGATGTTGACTGTGGGCTTGTCATATATGGCCTTTATTACGTTGAGGTAGGTTCCCTCTCTGCCTCCTATCTAGAGAGTTTTTATCATAAATGGGTGTTGAATTTTGTTGAAAGCTTTTTCTGCATCTATTGAGATTATCATATGGTTTTTACCTTTCAGTTTGTTAATATGGTTTATCACATTGTTGATTTGCATATATTGAAGAATGCTTGCATTCCTGGGATAGATCCCACTTGATCATGGTGTATGATCCTGTTAATGTACTATTGGATTCTGTTTGCTAGTATTTTGTTGAGGATTATTGCATCTATGTTCATCAGTGATACTGGCCTGTAGTTTTCTTTTATTGTGACAACTTTGTCTGGTTTTGGTATCAGGGTGATGGTGGCCTCATAGAATGAGTTTGGGAATCTTCCTCCCTCCTCTATATTTTGGAAGAGTTTGAGAAGGATAGGTGTTAGCTTTTCTCTAAATGTCTGATAGAATCGCCTGTGAAGCCAGCTGGTCCCGGGCTTTTGTTTGTTGGAAGATTTTTAATCACAGTTTCAATTTCAGTGCTTGTGATTGGTCTGTTTATATTTTCTAGCTCTTCCTGGTTCAGTCTCGGAATATGCTTTTCTAAGAATTTGTCCATTTCTTCCAGGTTGTCCATTTTATTAGCATATAGTTGCATTTACTAATCTCTCATGATCCTTTCTATTTCTGCAGTGTCAGTTGTTACTTCTTTTTCATTTCTAAATCTGTTGATTTGAGTCTTCTCCCTCTTTTTCATGATGAGTCTGGCTAATGGTTTATCAATTTTGTTTATCTTCTCAAAGAACCAACTTTTAGTTTTATTGATCTTTGCTATTGTTTCCTTCATTTAGTTTTCATTTATTTCTTATCTGATCTTTATGATTTCTTTACTTCTGCTAACTTTGGGGGGTTCTTTGCTCTTCTTTCTCCAATTGCTTTAGGTGAAAGGTTACATTGTTTATTTGAGATTTTTATTGTTTCTTGAGGTAGGATTGTATTGCTACAAACTTCCCTCTTAGAAATGTTTTTGCTGCATCCCATAGGTTTTGGGTTGCCATGTTTTAATTGTCATTTGTTTCTAAGTATTTTTTAATTTCCTCTTTCCTTTCTTCAGTGATTTCTTGGTTATTTAGTATTGTATTTTTTAGCTTATATCTATTTGTATTTTTTTACATTTTTTTTCCTGTAATTGATATCTAGTCTCATAGCATTGTGGTCAGAAAAAATGCTTGATACGATTTCAGTTTTCTTACATTTACTGAGGCTTGATTTGTGACCCAATATATGATCTATCCTGGAGAATGTTCCATGAGCACTTGAGAAGAAAGTGTATTCTGTTGTTTCTGGATGGAATATCCTATAAATATTAATTAAGTCCATCTTGTTTAATGTGTGATTTAAAGCGTGTGTTTCCATATTTATTTTCATTTTGGATGATCTGTCCATTTGTAAAAGTGGGGTGTTAAAGTCCTCTACTATTATTGTGTTACTGTTGATTTCCCCTTTTATGGCTGTTAGCATTTGCCTTATGCACTGAGATGTTCCTATATTGGGTGCATAAATATTTACAATTTTTATATCTTCTTCTTGGATTGATCCCTTGATCATTATGTAGAGTCCTTCTTTGTCTCTTGTAATAGTCTTTTTTTTAAAGTCTATTTTGTCTGATATGAGAATTGCTATGCCAGCTTACTTTCGATTTCCATTTGCATGGAATATCTTTTTCCATCCCATCACTTTCAGTCTGTATGTGTCCCTAGGTCTGAAGTGGGTCTCTTGTAAACAGCATATATACAGGTCTTATTTTTGTATCCATTCAGCCAGTCTATGTCTTTTTGTTGGAGCATTTAATCCATTTACATTTAAGGTAATTATCAATATGTATGTTCCTATTACCATTTTCTTAATTGTTTTAGGTTTGTTTTTGTAGGTCTGTTCCTTCTCTTGTGTTTCCTGCCTAGAGAAGTTCCTTTAGCATTTGTTGTAAAGCTGGTTTGATGGTGTTGAATTCTCTTAGCTTTTGCTTGTCTCTAAACGTTTTATTTTCTCTGTTGAATCTGAATGAGATCCTTGCTGGGTAGAGTAATCTTGGTTGTAGGTATTTCCCTTTCATCACTTTAAATATGTCCTGCCATTCCCTTCTGGCTTGCAGAGTTTCTGCTGAAAGGTCAGCTGTTAACCTTATGGGGATTCCCCTGTATGTTATTTGTTTCTTTTCCCTTGCTGCCTTTACTATTTTTCCTTTGTATTTAATTTTTGATAGTTTGATTTTATGTGTCTTGGCATGTTTCTCCTTGGATTTATCCTGTATGGGAACTCTCTGTGCTTCCTGGACTTGGGTGACTATTTCCTTTCCCATGTTAGGGAAGTTTTCAACTATGATCTCTTCAAATATTTTCTCAGACACTTTCTTTTTCTCTTCTTCTTCTGGGACCCCTATAATTTGAATGTTGGTTGTGTTTAATATTGTCCCCAAGGTCTCTGAGACTGTCCTTAATTCTTTTCATTCTTTTTTCTTTATTCTGCTCTGCAGTAGTTATTTCCACTATTTTATCTTCCAGGTCCCTTATCCATTGATCTGCCTCAGTTATTCTGCTATTGATTCCTTCTAGAGATTTTTTATTTCATTTGTTGTGTTGTTCATCATTGTTTGTTTGCTCTTTAGTTCTTCTAGGTCCTTGTTAAATGTGTCCTGTATTTTCTCCATTCTATTTCCAAGATTTTGGAGCATCTTTACTATCATTACTCTGAATTCTTTTTCAGGTAGACTGCCTATTTCCTCTTCATTTATTTGGTCTGGTGGATTTTTATCTTTCTCCTTCATCTGCTGCATATTTCTCTTTCTTCTCATTTTGTTTAACTTCATGTATTTGGGGTCTCCTTTTCACAGGCTGTAGGTTCATAGTTCCTGTTGTTTTTGGTGTTTGCCCCTAGTGGGCAAGGTTGGTTCAATAGGTTGTGTAGGCTTGCTGGTGGAGGGGACTGGTGCCTGTGTTCTTGTGGATGAGGCTGGATCTTCTCTTTCTGGTGGGCAAGACTGTGTCTTGTGGTGTGTTTTGGGGAGTCTGTGACCTTATTGTGATTTTAGGCAGCCTCTGTGCTAATGGGTGGGGTTGTGCTTCCGTCTTGCTAATTGTTTGGCATTGGGCTTCCAGCACTGGAGTTTGCTTGCTGTTGGGTGGAGCTCAGTCTTAACATTCAGACGGAGATCTCTGGGAGAGCTCCTTTCCTGCCCTTTCATGATAAACTTTGTGCTATGCTCTGGGGTAGACACTTGACATATAGCTTCTCTTTAATCTTCATGTAATACTATCAGGGTAGAAATTGTCATCTCCATTTTGTGTAAGTAGGTATAAATGTCAGCAGAAAGGACAAGATGGGGAATGGAGTCATTCTGTTGGGGCTTAAGAGAGAAATCCAGAACTTTTAAAGCTCCTTTAAGTAGGCAAACGTGCTCCTAAATTGGTTTGCTTCTGCCCCTTGCCATTTCACTGCCCCACCATCCCAAGCCAGTTTCTTGTTTCTCTTTTCTCTCTTTACTACAAATCTACTTCTTCTCTCCAATATCTGTATTGTTGTGGTGTCTCTTATTAGCAGAGTTGTCTGGAAAGGATTGCAGACCAAGTACAGCACCTGACATAGAGTAGGTTCTAATGACTATTTGTTGAAAAACTTCACAAACATTCTGAAACTCTGTGACCCATGTTATAAATGTCTGATAGCAACTCAAAGGACTATTCTGGGGAAAATAGAATTTACAGGAGTCAAACTTTACTCTAAAAGAATGAGTCTCCCTTGGTGGAATTTAAACCCTCATCAAGCTGGGTTGGGAGAGAAACACTGGGGAGTAAGAGCTTTGCCACATGGTCTCCCAGTCACATGGAGTGGCCACCAGCCTGGATGATGATCAAAGCTGCTCTTATTTCATATTTGCTGTGGAGCTGAAGACTGGATAGCAGTCCTGGAAACACGTCTGTATGTTTATAGAGCTGGAAGAAAGCTACCAGCACAACCAGCCCACCCATTTGATGGGACTGTAAAAGCTCTTAACCAAGATAGTGCTGCTTTCCTTTACCCTGTTCTCCACTCAACCCAATGCCACGCCCAACTTGCTAAGAGTTTGGACTTTCTTTGAGTTGGGACTGAGACCAGCAGAGACTGGAAGGAGAGACTAAAACTTCACAGAGGAGTTCACCAGCAAAACCAGATATGTGCACACCTTCCAGTCCTGGCCTCCATCATTGGGCCTGACCAACAGCCCTGGACCCAATGAAGAACACAAAAAAACAGTGAGAAAGCCTGGCTGGAGATTGGACCAGAAGCAGAATGACAATCCTGGAGCAGCAGTTTGTGCTCCCTGAAAGTTCATGACCAGGAGCTTTGGCCTCAGAAAAATCTGCGTTTGGATCCTGGATCTTCCTGTTTCTGTCTTCGCCAAGATTTTTGCAGGCATCATTTTATTTCATCCTCACAGTGACTTAGATGAGGCTCCACACAGCATGTGAAGGTCAGGGCTAGGACCAGAACTCATGCTGCTGATTCCTCAACAAGGGCTCTTTCCCCTGCATCCTATCACTTCCATGTTTTGTTATTGTGGACACAGGAGAAGGTTTTGTCTTTGCTTTTAGGGTGAAGGCCCTGAGAGAAACCACTTTCAGAAAGACCACTTTCTCAGAAAAGGTCCATGACTATCGTCAGAGGAGGAGTAACTGCCTGCTGATTTTCCTTCTAGAAAGTTTCTAGTGTCAGGTGGAGCACAGCTAACAGTGCTCCAGTTTGTGAAACTGAGCCTCCAGGCTTCAAAGAGATGATAAGAAAGAAAATATGGCTTTTCAAATGGAGAGGAGAGAGTCCTGAATGAGGGCACCCCAGGGTCCTGAGACTCTGAGGGAATGTTCTCAGGGAGTCTGTGCCTAGGGCTCAGCTGGGGTCCTGTCACTGTACACCAGGAAAGCTAGTCTTGGGCTCAAACTCTTTTCTGTGGACCGTTCAGGAGCAACAACCAAGTGCTGGGAAGTAAAGCAGATCCTCAAGAATGTCTTTTCACCGTCAACCTTTTTTAAAAATTGAATCTGGGGCTTCCCTGGTGGCGCAGTGGTTGAAAGTCCGCCTGCCGATGCAGGGGACACGGGTTCGTGCCCCGGTCCGGGAGGATCCCACATGCCGCGGAGCGGCTGGGCCCGTGAGCCATGGCTGCTGAGCCTGCACCTCCGGAGCCTGTGCTCCGCAACGGGAGAGGCCACAACAGTGAGAGGCCCGCGTACTGCAAAAAAAAAAAAAAAAAAAAAGCATCTTGATTAGTTTCTAATAAAACTCTTTAAAAAAAATTGAATCTGAATCACTTTAATGATTCAAGTTTTCTCCAACTTCCCCCGCCGCTCCCATTGACAGGCTGCCCTCATTCCCTTTCTCCCCTGCCTGGTTCCTGTGTTTGCAATCCTGCAGTTTGTGGCCAAATGTTACTGAGTCTTATTAAATAAGGTACTTTTTAAAAAGGTGATTGATTGAAAGGGAGAGAAATGCCTAAAGCTATATTCATTTTTCACCCTCGTCCTGGAGTAGGCTTTGTTCCTGAAAGAGAAGGTGGAAGTGGGAAGATGGATTGCTCAACGTGAGTTCCTGAGAACTACTTGGAGGGAGTTTCAGGGCCCTTCCTGGATTTGAATGACAGGCTTTTAAAAGTCCATTCTGCCTCTGATAATGGAAGATGCCCTGATCATTCATTTGTTCATCATTCTTCCATCAAACATTTGCTAGACCCCATTGTCAGGCACTGTGGGGAATTCAAATTGAAGATTAAGTGATCTTTCTCCTTCAAGGACTTTACCATCTATTGGGGGCAATAAGTCAGACTCAAATATCTATGCTGCAAAGTGGGTGTGTCAGTGACTAAGACAGTCGACTGCTGTGAGCTTTGTTTTAGGGAAACAGCTGCTCAAGGAACACATATGAGTCCACCAGCTTTCCACTGATGGAGACTGGGAAGCCAAGGGCAGATTTCACAGAGTATACTCACAAGTGCCGTGTGGACTAAATGAAAGTATGATGACAACAGTAAGTAATTTATTAATCATTAATAGACACTATCCCCAGAGTTGTATATACATCGCCTTATTTGGTCTTCACAATAACTTTAATAAGTACATACTGTTATTATGCCCATTTTACAGATGAGGAAACTGAGACCATTAGAGGGTCTGAAGCCTGTCAAAGGTGACACAGTCAGAAGTGGTTGGAGCACCAGTCCAGCAACATAGCCTATGCTCTTAACCACCCTGCTATACTGCTCCCACATGAGTGTGAAAATGTACCCTTACAAAAATCCAATTCTAGAAGGAATAATTTCATTGTGTTGGCCTCATGTACTGCCAAACTCCAGTGCAGGCTCACTCTACTAAAATGTGAGTGCAATGGGACAGAAGCTGGGGGAGGTGAGCTCTCTTTGGTTGTCTAACTTTCATCATATGTTCTTAGGCCCTGGGCCTGTAGTGTCCAAATAATCTTCACAGGGCAGTGTTATCTGAGGTGGTATGTGAAAGAGTGACACACACACTTCCCATACAGGACTATGGGGTCAGCTGCCTGGCTGGCAGCCGGCGGAGAATTCATGGAACTTGGATAGCCTTCAGAACTGGTACCCCGTGAAACCATTCAGCTTATCTTGCTACATTTATTTTTGCTTATGGGAACTCACCACCCTGGGAATGCTATCCCCGTGATAGTCTGAGTGCACAGGACAAACCAAGACAATGGAACAACAGCTCCAGGGAAACCACAGCCTGGCTCAGTTCTGAAAGGGCTGTTTTAGAGGAAGGCAGAATTTTAGTGATGGTAAGGAGGAAGCTCACAGAGAGCACCAGTTTGCTGCACCGTCTCTCTTTGGACACATATGAGCTTTGTTTACAACTCTTAGAGCTTTCTGTTGAAGTTGGCTTTCACTCGCACTGCTAGGATTAGGATAGAATAAGACCATGCTGGAAGATCAGCCCCCAAGGCTACCCTTCAGACCTTGGTTGTCCATTCCAAGTGTGTGGCTTCCTGATACATACCAGGTGTTTTCCAAGGCGGTAATACTCCTGATGAGATGCGAGTACTGGTAGAGCAAAGAAGACTAGATCATCAAAGGGCACAGGTCTCAATTTACGTCATAAATTGCATTATTGATCTCCTACAGTTGAGCTTTCTAAGGTCTTTCAGAACTTCTTACAGGTCCTGGGAACCTGGAATTCAAGCCAGTTTGTATGGTGACCGAGTACCAAGCCCATCTCTCAATTCTTCTTTCCACACAGAAGCACTGTGATTGAAACAGAATAGTGAGGGAGTACAAGTTTGTTGAATGAATGAATGGATAAATAAACACATGTCTGAATATATATAAGCATAAATGAATAAATGAATAATAAATGATGAAAAGTACAGATGCTTTCTGACCAGACATGAAATATATTTAATATCTAGTTTTGTCAGACCCAGAAGATCATTTCCAATAATTAAAAAGAATGAAATGAAATCCAGTCACTGATGGTTTTATAGTTTGTGTGTCAGCAAGGTCCCTCTCACCTATCAGCATCAGGTACTTATTCTTACTTTACCTATTATATTTTCTGGAAACTTACCTTTCCTTGAAAAGCAGGGTTGTATTCCAGCAGCTGTCAGGTTGTGACACAGAGACAACTGCCTTCTCTGCTTACTCATAAGAGGGAACATGATCAATGGCCAGGTGGGTAAGAATACAAAGAAGCAGAGGTAGCTAAAGACCTCCTTTGGAAGGTTTTATGAAAGCTCTCACTCTGCGCAAGGTGGGAGCCCACTGTGGCCAGGTGGAGAACAGCAACCTCATCAACACAGCAAAAGGAGCAAGCCTCAAGGCACCGGTGGGATATGGGGAAAGAGTGGGAGAAAGTGGGACAGGAGATGGAACAAAGGGAGAAATGATTACACTATTCTAAGCCAACGCTTAGCTAGCAAGGTGCTGTGAAGATGAAACAGGCTGATTCCTAGACCAACAGCAGCCCAGATAGAATGACACAGTGACAATTCATGTGACTGCAGGGAGGGTCTGTAGACTAGAAGAATTAGAACGGAGCAGCTTAGACAGGAAAGGGACCCTTAGAGGATGTTTGAGGAGTTCAGGTGGCCCGTCACCACTCTGTAAGGACTGCCTCCATATGCCAGGACCCACAGTGGGCACTGGGGATAGAATTTTGACCAAACACTCCCTGACCACGTAGAGCTTGCTGTCTAGTGGGCAATAGAAAGATTCCTGGATAAGTTGTGAAAACTTGGGGTTGTGGTCCCAGCTCCCCACAGCTTGTACTGGGTCACCCTGTACAAATCGCTGTGCCCATCTGGGCTTTGCCTGCTGAGTATCCTTGTGCTCCGTCTCCAGGCTTATGCTTCTAAGAAGGTCTTGTGAAAGCGTCTCTTTGTATTCTTTTTATTTTAATGCAAGTAATGTGAATTACATTATCTTTTATTTTAAATGGCATGAACAATATAATATTGCATTTGTAAAAATTCTAGATGCCTCTATATCCATTCATTTATGCATTCTTCCATCTAACAATATATTCATAGAGGTCTAACAAGAGCAGAGTTTCCCAATTTTCCTTCGGTTGAAAGACTGTGAATCATTTGAATTTTAATGGTGAGTATACATCATTCCTACCAGTAAAACAAAGTTTTTTTATGATTTGCATAAAAATGGAATAAATTGTAAGGAATCTAGGTCATTGAAAGAGTGTCATGACTCAATAACTGAGGGAGCTGGGATCTTGGAAAGGGGGGCTCTACTTGTGCATCCTTGTGGTTGGTTGACTTGGACTTGTTCTCTTCTCTTCAGGTACCAGACGTGCTCCAACAACGGACTGGTGGCAGGATTCCAGAGCCGCTACTTCGAGTCAGTGCTGGATCGGGAGTGGCAATTTTACTGTTGTCGCTACAGCAAGAGATGCCCATATTCCTGCTGGTGAGTTTAGCAGCCAAACGCAACTCCTCACTGCTTCTGGGGCTGGAGGGGACTTGCGGGGTGGTGGGGGGCAGTGCTCTGGTCCAGGTTTCTGGCTTCAAATAAGCCTGGGCTGTCACAAACAAGTTTTAAATATAGCATCTAGCCTATAGAAGGAGATGGATGGATGGATGGATGGATGAGTGGAAGAAAATGCCAGAATAATACTCACACTGGGAGAGACCTTACAGGTCATCAACCCACTGCTCCTATATCCCTCTTTTGGCAGAAAAGGAAACAAACAGAATAGAGCAAGGATGTGACTTGCCGGAAACCACCCAGCTATTTCATGGGGGTTCACTTCTAAGCTGAAGTGTACTGACTCCTGTTTTAGTGCTCTTTTCCCTCTATCACAATAACTACTCATCACATCAAAGGCTGCTGAACCCATCTGGGAACTTATGTTTTCCCACGGGACTTCTTTGGAAGAAGCCAACCCTGTTCCAGGTCAGAGTGGCAAACATAGTATATAATTACAGACTGAAAAAGGAGGCTAGTGCTTTCTAGATAACTATGTAATTCCAGTCTGTGAAATTTTGTTCCTTTCCGGCTCCCTGGGCTAATGCCACATATCCCCTGACCTAGACTTTGGGTTGACTAGGAGAAGGATGTATATTTATTTACCCTGATAACTTACACTGGATGTTGACGACGTAACTTGTCCCAAGTTCTTCAGTCTGCAAACAAGTCAGACATTTCTGCTTTGGACAAAGGAATCCAAAAGTGTCAACATTTGAAGGTTGGCTGACTCAAATGATGTATCTCTCCTCAGAGTGATGCTTGGAAGAACAGCCTTGTGGGTTATGCTTATTCTCTGCAATCAGAGAGCATTATTCCACAGATGCCCACGTGGGGCACAATGTCTCTAGGGATATGCATCTCCAAACTCAACATTTTTCTGTTTGAAGCAATGATAAATGGTAACTTCAGAGATCAAGGTCAGCTGATATCAGTAGCTATCTGATGGGGCAGGGACCTCGTCCAGCTTTCCAAAATGCCTCCATAAAGCTGTTCTTACTCCACCACAGCAGGCAAACAGGCATGGCTAGGGTGTAGGATATAACTGTGACAGGTCCTGAATCCAGGGCCAAAGGGGCTTCACATTCTAGGGTAGAGTGGAAGGAGCCCACCAATCATTAAGATGCTAGGAAATTAATGAACATGGAACTATGTAGGTAGGCACAAAGTCTTGATATCAAAGACTGACAGATAGAGATGTGCAACTTTTCTTAAGTTGCCCAAGACATTCAAATCTCTGGTAGCCATATTTATCCTTGGCTTTGGTCTGCAATGGTCTGCCCATCTTCCTTCACCACCCTACCCTGCCCCTTCCTCATCCCACTACATCACCCAGACATGTCACTGATGGATGGTAGAACCAAAGGGTGGGGGGAGAAAGGAGAGAATTACTCAGAAAGACACAGCAAGTCAACTTAGAAGCGGTCCCTCTAAGGAAGGCTTCACTTACTGCACCTCTTTCTGGTTGCGTGGTGCTAGAGCTGAGAGCTACCACGGTTGTCAAGGAAATGGTACTTTTTCAAAGGGACACTTGGAGCAGCAGCAGAACGAGGCTGCCATATCACCATGGTAAGCAGTGCATGACTCACTATCCCACTGGTGTGTCTAGACATTTTAGTGGCATCTTTACATTTCCGGAGTCATGACGGTATATGTTTTTCTAAATTGAATGAAACCTCTAGGGCATGAATTAGGTCATAGTTCTTCAGCATCTCAGCACATTGCCTGGCACAAAGTGGGCCCTTAATACATTTCTCGAATGAATAACGAAACATCACAGGCGCATAGGAACTGTAACAGTGGTGAAACCTGACATTGATATGATGATGTTTTATAGTGGAAAAAGACTTCATTCACGAGCATCATTTTATTTGATCCTTTTAACAGCTCTTTGGAGTGAGAACTGTTTTCCCACACCTTCCCACAGTGAAAACTCCTGATAACTCTCTTATTTGAAACCTTCCCTTACATCACTTTAACTAGCTTGAATCACCTCCCAGGGAACTGGACATGTGTAGGTGGGGACATTTTTCTCTTCCCACTTTGAAGGCCATTCTGCAGCATTGAGCCTGACACTGAGAAGTGAGCATCTATCCTCTCTGTGCTTGCAAGCTTTTAGGGATTCAGGAATAGCACCACTCTGCACAGGAAAAAAAAAAAAAATCATCCAACCAACTCCCACATAACTGCGGGATTTATTTGTTTGGTGGGAACCAAGGTGCTGCTCCCATTTCAGTCTCTGCAGTTTCTCATGAGATAATACAGCATCACTGAGCTCTGGCAAGAAAGTGAATTCCTGATAGATGCAGACATGGCATCACTTACCAGTCCCCACTGGGATTGGATACATATGTAAACGTTACACATATTTATTTATATGTGAGAATTAATTCTTAGTCCATTCATCTGCAAACCACAAACACGTCACTGAGGAAGCCACAACCTTTCCCAGACTGTTTGAAATAATTCCTCAGTCTCCAAACAGCTCCAGCGGCTGCATGCCATGCCCCAGGCTGTCCCCCATCAGCATGCTAAGGCTGTCCATGTGGAGAATATGTCCCAGGAACCGACAGTTTTGAATTGAGCATGTGTTTCCTTTCCTAAATGGTTCTTCTCCAGATTCGTGACCTTACATCAGGTTCACTGGATAATACGTTTTAACCAAAAAAATAATGGCCTTCCTCAGAATTAACATAGATAAACCGTTAGTTTTCCTTCAGCCTTGAGTTTCTATGACTCTCAGATGTTGCATTCTATTTTCCGCTGCCTGGTCCCCCTCTCCCCTGCTCAAGTCATAGCCACAGAATTTTTCTTCTTAATTCCTAGATAGCTCTAGCTAACAACAACAAGAAAATCAGTTCATCATAATATTCTCCTCCGTCTACCAAAGCACTCCATCAAAGCTAATCTTTAACTCCTACTCTCATTGTTCAGATTTTAATACAAGATGGATAGTGTCTGCATGACTGTTCCCCATGAAATCGTGGCAGAGACAAGAATGACCTCATAGGCACCTCCACTGTGGCGTCTGTCACCCCCACCCCAGCTCAAATGCCTGCTGCGGCACTGTTCCCAGAGGTCTGGTGGGAAGGGCAGCTTCTACACTGGTTCTTCTGAGCAGGTGGGAAGCTGTTATTATAGAGATGGAGACACACACACTTTGAGAAATAGGACTGAATGTTAACATTTAAAGCAGCTTGCATTGAGTTTAGATGCTTTGGTGCCCTGCACCAACCATTGCCTGGCATTGCGTGATGCACAAAGCACTCATTCGGGAGACAATGGCCCCTCTGAGCTTGAGCAAAATCAGTCATACCTTCCATCAGTTGGGGTGGCCATCGTAATTACTGTGCCATATTTATAATACAGAAATGTGTTTGCTGCATGCATATCAGTGCTGCCTCCTTTCTTATGCACAGACTTCAAGAGCAGAAATTTCAGAGATGTCGCTGGTTGTCTAGTAAGTATTGGGTAACGAAGGCCAGGCCCTACTAGCTACTTTAGAACAAAGTAAACCTCGCAATTTGAGACCAAATTTGTCATTTTGTTCTCTCTAGTCTGCTCTCCTTCACTGTTTTCTAGAAATAATCATTCATTCTTCTATTCATGAATTCATTTAATCAGACTGAATATAAATGAATATAAAATAAGTACAACTCATAGACTTTGATTCAGTTCCTGTTGATCATGATGATGATGATAATGATGATTTTTATTTATTGAGCACTTATCATGTTAACACATTTACTTTTTTTTTGAATTATATTTTATTTTTTAATACAGCAGGCTTTTATTAGTTATCTGTTTTATAAATATTAGTGTATATATGTCAATCCCAATCTCCCAATTCATCCCACCACCACCACCACCCCCGCTTTCCGCCTTGGTGTCCATACATTTGTTCTCTATATCTGTGTCTCTATTTATACCCTGCTAACTGGTTCATCTGTATCATTTTCTAGGTTCCACATATATGTGTTAATATACGATATTTGTTTTTCTCTTTCTGACTTATTTCACTCTTTATGACAGTCTATAGGTCCATCCACGTCTCTGCAAATGACCCAATTTTGTTCCTGTTTATGGCTGAGTAATATTCCATTGTATATATGTACCACATCTTCTTTGTCCATTCATCTGTAGATGGGGATTTAAGTTGCTTTCATGGCCTAGCTATTGTAAATAGAGCTGCAATGAACAGTAGGGTGCATGTGTCTTTTTGACTTATGGTTTTCACTGGGTATATGCCCAGTAGTGGGACTGCTGAGTCATATGGTAAATCTATTTTTAGTTTTTTAAGGAACCTCCATACTGTTCTCCATAGTGGCTGTATCAATTTAAATTCCCACCAACAGTGAAAGAGGGTTCCCTTTTCTCCACACCTTCTCCAGCATTTGTTGATTGTAGATTTTCTGAAGATGCCCATTCTAACTGGTGTGGGGTGATACCTCATTGTAGTTTTGATTTGCATTTCTCTAATAATTAGTGATGTTGAGCAGCTTGTCATGTGCCTCTTGGCCATTTTATTGTCATACCGCTGCTTGTAGTAGTCTCTTAGGATGCTTTGTATTTCTGCGGTGTCTGTTGTAACTTCTCCTTTTTCATTTCTAATTTTATTGATTTGAGTCCTCTCCCTCTTTTTCTTGATGAGTCTGGCTAAAGGTTTATCAATTTTCTTTATCTTTTCAAAGAACCAGTTTTTAGTTTTCTTGATCTTTTCTACTGTTTTCTTTGTTTCTGTTTCATTTATTTTTGCTCTGATCTTTATGATTTCTTTCCTTCTACTAACTTTGGGTTTTGTTTGTTCTTCTACCTCTAGTTCTATTAGGTATAAGGGTAGGTTTTTTATTTGAGATTTTTCTTGTTTCTTGAGGTAGGATGGTATTGCTATAAACTTCCCTCTTAGAACTGCTTTTGCTGCATCCCATAGGTTTTGGATCATCGTGTTTTTGTTGTCGTTTGTCTCTAGGTATTTTTTAATTTCCTTTTTGATTTATTCAGTGATCTCTTGGTCATTTAGTAACGTATTGTTTAGCCTCCATGTGTTTGTGGGGTTTTTCCTTTATTTCCCCTGTAATTTGTATCTAATCTCATAGTGTGCTGGTTGGAAAAGATGCTTGATATGATTTCAATTAATTTACCGAAGCTTGATTTGTGACCCAAGATGTGATCTATCCTGGAGAATGTTCCATTTGCACTTGAGAAGAAAGTGTAATCTGCTGGTTTTGGATGGAATGTCCTATAAATATCAATTAAATCTATCTGGTCTATTGTGTTGTTTAAAGCTTGTGTTTCCTTATTTATTTTCTGTCTGGATGATCTGTCCATTGGTGTAAGTGAGGTGTTAAAGTCCCCCACTATTATTGTATTACTGTCAATTTCCTCTTTTATAGCTGTTAGCAGTTGCCTTATGTATTGAGGTGCTCCTATGTTGGGTGCATATATATTTATAATTGTTATATCTTCTTGGATTGATCCCTTGGTCATTCTGTAGTGTCCTTCCTTGTCTCTTGTGACATTCTTTACTTTAAAGTCTATTTTATCTGATATGAGTATTGCTACTCCAGCTTTCTTTTGATTTCCATTTGTATGGAATATATTTTCCATCCCCTCACTTTCAGTCTGTATGTGTCCCTAGGTCTGAAGTGGGACTCTTGTAGATAGCATATATATGGGTCTTGTTTTTGTATCCATTCAGTGAGCCTGTGTCTTTTGGTTGGAGCAGTTAATCCATTCACGTTTAAGGTAATTATCGATATGTATATGCCTATTACCATTTTCTTAACTGTTATGGGTTTGTTTTTGTAGGTCTTTTTCTTCTCCTTGTTTCCCACTTAGAGAAGTTCCTTTATCATTTGTTGTAGAGCTGGTTTGGTGGTGCTGAATTCTCGTAGCTTTTTCTTGCCTTTAATGCTTTTGACTTCTCTGTTGAATCTGAATGTGATCCTTGCCAAGTAGAGTAATCTTGGTTGTACGTTCTTCCTTTTCATCACTTTAAATATATCGTGGCACTCCCTTCTGGCTTGTAGAGTTTCTGCTGAAAAATCAGCTATTAACCTTATGGGAGTTCCCTTGTACATTATTTGTCATTTTTCCCTTGTTGCTTTCAATAATTTTTCTTTGTTTTTAATTTTTGTCAATTTGATTACCATGTGTCTTGGCATGTTTCTGCTTGGGTTTATCCTGCCTGGGACTCTCTGCACTACCTGGACTTGGGTGGCTATTTCCTTTCTCCTGTTAGGGAAGTTTTTGACTATAATCCCTTCAAATATTTCCTCAGGTCCTTTCTCTCTTTCTTGTCTTTCTGGGACCCCTATAATGCAAATGTTGGTGTGTTTAATGTTGTCCCAGAGGTCTCTTATTCTGTCTCATTTCTTTTCATTCTTTTTTCTTTTTTCTGTTTCATGGCAGTGAATTCCACCATTCTATTTTCCCAGTCACTTATATGTTCTTTTGCCTCAGTTATTCTGCTATTGATTCATTATAGTGTATTTTTCATTTCAGTTATTGGATTGTTCATCTCTGCTTGTTTGGTCTTTAATTCTTTCTAGGTGTTTGTTCTTTAATCCTTCTAGGTCTTTTTTAAACACACCTTGCATCTTCTCGATCTTTGCCTCCATTCTTTTTCCGAGGTCCTGGATAATCTTCACTATCATTATTCTGAATTCTTTTTCTGGAAGGTTGCTTGTCTCCACTTCATTTAGTTGTTTTTCTGGGGTTTTATCTTGTTCCTTCCTCTGGTACATAGTCCTCTGCCTTTTCACTTTGTGTATCTTTTGTGAATGTGGTTTTCCTTCCACAGGCTGCAGGAATGTAATTCTCCTTGCTTCTGCTGGCTGCCCTCTGGTGGATGAGGCTATCTAAGAGGCTTGTGCCTCGTTTATTTCTTATGCATGCAACTCATGATACTATGACACAGATCAGAGAATTGAGGTGCAGAAATTGCGACTTGTTCAAAGTACTGAACTCAATTCCAACAGGTCTACCTGCTTCCCAATCCCATGTTCTTTGCAGAGAACTGAGCTCTCTGAGTGTTGATAAGGAAAAAAGACCTGGACAGGTGAAGTATTAGGTAACAATACAGTAGGCACCCAGTAGTGAAAACAGAGAAGAAAGTGGTTATTTTTGCTGAAGGGGAGATGTTGCAGATGGAGTTGCCCCCACTGATTGCAGGACCATGGCAACCATGATGTAAGTTGGCCAGTGAAAGCCAGCATGAATCAAAACAAATGTGTTTGCTGACCAGCCCTGAGCTTGGACAGTGAGCTGGAAACTCAGTAGTAAGAGAATAATTTGGAAAATACTTAGGGACTTTCCTCTTCTAATTTAAGTCACAGATATCTCTGGAACTGTGCTCCTCATGTTGTGATACATACTTGAACCGTTTGATATATAGATCTCCAAAATCCGCCACAAGTGGACAGACATGAACATACTGCATTCTTTCTCATACCCCCAGAGTTCAGGGTCTCTCTGCAGAGAAGGGCACTTTGGTGACTACAGAGTCATTTAGTCTCACTTGACAAAGTGAGACTTGACTTTCCCCAGCTCTTTGCAGTAGAAGCCAGGGTGACTGTTCCCTTGAGGTTGCTTTCCTTTATGCATAAGTGCAATTGGGTTTTACTTTTCGCATTTTTGCAAAAGTAATTCAAACAGGTTCTGGTACAGCACCTATTGGGGGTGCCAGACCACTGGCAAATTAGCCTAACCTAAAGTTTTCTCATTTCTTGTAGCTTACCTAGAAAAGCATTTATTATGCAAGAGGATTGATCACAAACAGATTCTGTTTATTTAAGACATTTCTCAATGATTTTCCTGTCAGAAAGGGGCAACCTCTTTTTGGCTGGATGCAGAATGTAGGCCAGCTTCAACACATCAAGTCTATAAATGTTGAATTTCTCCTCCATGCCCACTGCCGAACTCGATCATAAAGGTGTATATGACTTCCAGGTACCAATGACCCCTCAAAGAGTTCACTGTATGGATCATCATCGTGAAACAAGATGCTATACAGTATTCTGTTTTTAATCAGATGCTAAATATGTGGTGCTAACAAGTAATAGAACATTAGAATGTGATATTTTAAATGAGGTGTTAATTAGGAAGTGGAGAAAATAGGAGCAAAACAGAACTAGAGATTGGACTGACCAGAAGAAGCTGCTCTGAAATGTTGTTTGAGCATGGGCTGAGCTCTTAACAATGGGATGGAAAACATTGTTTCCTCTTGTCTTTAAAAATGCTGAAGTATGGCTTCCTCAGGTACCCCCTTCTGGTTTGTTAACTTGTAAGTGCTGAGTTTTCTTCCAGTTTTTACAGTAGGAGTCTGTAGTGTGTGCCTCTCTGGCATTTCACAAAGTGGGATAAGGTTGAGGATGTGACAATAGCTGACTTTGGGTCATGAGACATGGCCCCATTTGTTCATGTGCACTCCAGTGGGGTGCATGGCCTGAAAGTGGAGCCTCTAGGATGACCCCAAATAATCCAGCTGTCCTACCTACCGGCAGGTCAGACATGTAACAGATAGATGCTGGTGCTATGAAGTCTGACTTTATGTTCAAGTCTCAGTAATCAATAATAAAGGTGAAGTTTGTTAAAATCTTATACTGAGTCACTTTCTGTTAAAGAATAGAGTCAAAACCCTTTAACTATTAAAAACTGCATAATTTCTTAAGCAAACCTCCGACAAAAAGTAAAATTGTCCTCTTTATCTAACTAAATTCTATCTCTACTCCCCTTTTTAAAATGAATGTGATAACATATATCTGAGTAAGCTCTGTGATACGTCCTATTCTCACAGCAAAGGAGAATGCCATCTATCAGCTGCAGTTCAGTTTGTGGTAACGTATTGGAGAGAAATCATTTATTGATTCTAGTTGGATCTACTGATAATTTCAGAGCTTTAATAACCTTAGATGAGAAAATCCTATATCAGTCTTAAAAATCCCTTCCATTTGTATGGGCTCTCTTCAGTTCATGACTAATTTCTTTCCATCTCCTTCAACCTTATCTAATACAAGAAGCTGTACAAGTGGTTCTATGTTATCAAGTTCTCACTTAGCTTTGGAACAACTTTCTGTCTCTCTCATCTTGCCTGCATAGGGCATAAAAAGTAATGTAAAGCGAGGAATTGTACCCCAATAGTCACTCATCTAAAAGTGATAGGAGGAACACATACACACACATATGTGCTTCTTTGTAAAGGGGTATGTAAGGCTCCTGATAGAAGAGCTTCAGTAATAGACTCATTTCAGTAAATTGAATAAAGACACCTTTCTGACTGAACTTTCCCTTCATCTTGCCAAGCTGAAGGCTTGTTTGATTGTTGTAATTGGCCTAGGAATGTATGGCAATGCTCAGTATGAAGTGTGCTTTGCCAAAAAGCTGCCTGAAGTAACCTGGTAATTCACAAGGAATCTGGAACCACACTGAACTCTCCCCCTCTCTCCCTCTGGAAGCTCATTGCCATAGCTTATGAAACGCTGATCTTCTGCTTCCCTGTAGTCTCTTAATTTCCTGACAAGTCCCTATGCCCTTGTCCCAATACCTAGTTCTGAAAGTTTAAATTCTTTTTTTCCTCTGAGGAGCCATTACTAGGGCTTTCACTTATTAGAATATTTTGTGTGTGCATGATGTCATCACGAACTAAAGGGAGACACATCTATCTGGTTCTAAAATTCAGAATCCTGGACTGTATTGAAACAGCAGCTCTCTCTATGAATGGTGTTTGGGAGGTTCACTTTCCTCCCAAAGGGGAGGAAAGGGGCCTTTCTCCCTCTGTATTTTCAGTTTCATAAAGTAGGGATAATTTCTTTCAATACCCAAACTCCTTCCCTAGCCTCTTTAATCTAGGATTCTGTAAGATAGTCTAAACTTTATCTCATGATTTTATAACTAAAACAAAACACCACCAAACCCCAGAAATCAAGCAGAAACAAAAACTTGCCTGGGATCAAGATGGAAATACACAAATAAGCATGCATAATACCTTCTCCAGGGCATTCTAGAAATTCACTGAACAGCAGTCCCCCACAGAGAAATCTCCCAGTTGAACAGCAGGCCCTTTGGTCTGATCACCTCCAAAAATGAAGGAATAGGGAATGCTCGTTGAAGAAAGCGTTGGATGACTTTTGTCCCCCTTTGAAGCTTAAAATGTCATGATTTTTTTAAAATGCAAGCCTCTTTCCCACTTATTCCAAATGTATTTAACTATCCAAATCATCTGAAGGTAGATCAGTAAAGACTTAAATAGAAGACTAGCCTAATTATTTCCAATAGTTTTGGCAATTGGATTTAGCCTAATGCAGTATTACCTTATGTAGATTTTGCCTCAGCAGGTATTAAAATGTTTGGCAATTAACTCTTATACACTGTATCTAAAGAATGCTCTAAAAGTTCTGGAAAATACTTTGTGCTTCCTGATGCAAGAAAAACACCTCCTACTCCATCTCTTTTAATCCTAATTTGCATTATCCACATTCTCAACCAATCCCTCTTTCTTTGGGTAAACTTGAATCTAGCACTGGTTAGGATCCTCAGGGATCATACACCAATGGAATCCAAATGACAACCTATTAGGTCCACTTATGAGTCATTTAACATTTTCATTAGAAAGATAAAGCCCCTGTTCTGGGTCTCTTTAGAAGCACAAAATAGAATTCTGCTTTAGCCTTATTTCCTTTCATGAACATGTTGGGTCTGGCATCCTGATAGACCATACTTATGTCTTAAGAAGAGAAAAATCAGAGAACAAGGACAACTGCATAATGTGGGAAAAGGGATGGTTATGAACAAAGACAGTGAATTTTTAGGGCTCTGGCTAACCCAGGTTACCCTGAGCTAACCATTGATCTTGTTGCATCTAAGCACTGAGATTCTCTTGGGAGACCTTCCAGTTTATAAATCAATCTTTTTAAGATTTCATGTCAATCTTGCAGTATTATGACTACACAGGGAGAGATGTTTCTATCATCAACATACAATGACCCCAAATCACATTAAATTACTAACACTCACTATTTGTTTCCCAAGCAGCCTTGGGGATGCAGATGAAGACTTTGGGGAACCTGTATCATACTGAAAGGACTATTTTGGTCTTTTGAAGAGCCCCAGTGGTTTAGCCTTATAAGAACCAGGAAATTCAAGATTTATTCCAGGGTGGACCACAACGAACCTCTTCAGAGAGAGGCCCAGGATTGACGTAATTTTGGAGAAAGAAGGAAAGGAGAAGGAGGAAGAAGAAACAAAATTTCTTCTAATAATTCAACTCCTACCACGTGTCACACATATTTGTATTACTGCCAATGACAAACCTATAAGGTAGCTTTCATTCTTCTATAGACCAGGAAACTGAGATTAAATGACTCTCCCAAGGCTATTTATTTATTCAGCAAATACTTACTAGGTACCAGGAACTGTTTTAGGCGCCAAAGAAACAATGGCAGACTACGTAAAGACCACCCTTGTACAGCTTACCTTTTACTTTAATATTTTTCAAACACCTTTTAGATCATGACTCACAATAAAAAATGCATATTAAACTATTACACAATACAAACATCATATAAATACAAACATGCATATATACTTGAAACAAAGTTTTTACACACACACCCAAGAACTTATCTTTAGTGTGTACAATGCAGTCTCTGATATTTTCTATTCTATTTCTTCTTTTTTTAAAGTTCATCTGGTACTAACCAATTAAATTGATTTCATGATCTGCAACTAAGTCACAATCCACAGTTTGAAAACATGGTTCTAGTGGACTTGAATGGAATGGATTAATATTGATATTAATCAATATTTCCTCGAGGCCTGAGGAGTTATCTACATCTTTTTCAGTGTATAGTTTAACGGCAAGAAGGAATATGAGAAGTGCAAGGAAGCTGTCCATCATTTTGCAGCCTGGAATAGCTTGGTGGAGGCCATCCAACTCTGGTTTGGGTCTCCCATAATGTTCAAACTCCATCTCTCCTTTATAGTATGTCTCTTGTTTGCTCCTGTTTGCCTCCAGCAATAATAGTTTTATCTTTTCCCTCTAACCGTTTGTTCTTCCCACATAGGCTGACAACAGAATATCCAGGCCACTATGGTGAGGAAATGGACATGATTTCCTACAATTATGATTACTATATACGAGGAGCAACAACCACTTTCTCTCCAGTGGAAAGGTGAGCCTTCACCATGGGCTAGGGTTAGCGAGGTCAGGAATTAGCTCCACACAAGGATCATGCCTGCAGGAACCTGGATCTGGGGTTTTCCCTATTTGAGTTTCTTACTTGGTCTAAGATTAACTGAGACATTGATGGGACAGTGGAAAGCAATGAGAATTGAACCCATTTCATGGAGCAGCTCACCCTTGGAGATGAGGTTGTGTTCCAGCTTGCTCAGAGCAGGAAATTCCCAACTTGGTATTCCATGATATTCTAAGCTTTTCCCTGTATTCAATTTCAAAGAGCATTTTTCCTTACCAAACATTAGGAAGAGAGTACAAAAATGATTGAAGGAGTACCCACTGTCAAAATGAACCCTCTCCAATGCCATTTCTCCATATGGTTCCCACTTTGGGTTGTGGGAAGAGAGAGAGAAAAGAAGGAGAGGGGGCTGGAGGGGAGAAACACACAAAACTTACCAACCTTATTTAGAAATAAAAGAGGAGAATTTAAATAACGGAAAAGAAAACGACACTAATTTTTTAAATCCATTTGCTCTCACAATCAGCTCCCAATCTTATCACAAATATTGAATACATCAAAACAAAACAAGAAGAAGAAAATAAAAATTCTTCTCCCTACTAATAAAGAGACATGAATAAATTCAGGTGTTAAAAGGTTGATCTGTCTACTTTTAGTCAGGTGATCACCACTTTACACAGCAAATGAATTCCTGAAAAGTTAGCAATAAATATTTTTCAAATAGGACAAAACCTAACTCATTAAATAATAGATTGACAAATTTGAGTGTGACTTATGTTTTGTGTATATTTATGCTTTTGAGTTCAATGATATCACACCTAACTGAAGTAACTTATTTAATACAATCCTTAATTTAAAAAAAGAAAAATAAAACAGAAAAAAAACCCATGAAGTAGCTCTGAAAAGACACAATACGTGTTGCCGGCTCCATGAACAAAAACCCTTACATTTGCTCATAGGAGAACTTCTTAGTTCTCACACATTAATTATTTGTATTTTAGATATGTTTTTATCTAGCTTAGTTACTATTTTCTAGAAGGGGCAAATCAAAAAATAAAGAGGGAAGATATTACTTAGAATGAGACTCACTTCACCCGTGAGAAGAAATAGCTGAATGATGTGACACACACAAAAACATACTTAAGAAAAAGAAAGAAAGAAAACGAAAGACCTAAGAACTCAAAGACTATGGAAGCCCGGTGACATTTAGCAGGAGTGTGTATCCCCAACGGGCAGCACTGGATAACATTACAGCAGAGAGCTCAATATTCCTAATGATGTCTCCAAGTCATCAGGAAAATTAGTTCTGCATTTCCTCCTTAAGAAGGCAGGAAGGAATACAGTAAAGAAAGCATGCCATCCAAAATTTCCACCAAATAAATACATTTTGGCAGTTAAAATGTCCAACTGCTTGGCTTGGAAATTTTCAGTTATGTGGTTTAACTCAAAATCTTGGAAAACTGAGATACTGTGTCATGCATTTGTTTAAAATGAATATACCCATGTAATTTTGCTACTGTCGCTAACAATCAGTGGCTTAAAGGTCCACAACTTCGATTTCTTCCACTCTGCTAAAAGAGGCTGAGGCCACTACCTTGGATAAATATTGTCAGTGCACAGGACTCACTGGGCAGGAGCTTTTCCTCTACATGCAAATCGTAGTGGTTTCCTCCTGGAATGGAGTTGCTCATTTGGGGGCACTACCGACAACTGGGGCCAGATACTTCTTTGTTGCAGGAGCCTTTCCTGTGCAGTCTAGATGTTCAGCAGCATCTGGCCCCTACACACTAGCTGGCAGTAGCAACCCCCGCCCATAGTTGTGACAACAGCAACAACGAACCCTGGGGAGCAAAACTGCCCCTGCTTGAGCACCACTGTCCAGGAAAGAAATCAGCGACTAAGCCTGATTTGGGTACCTTGATTCTTTTACAACCAAGTAGTCTACATTTTGCTTAGCATCAATTAAAATCCTCGTAAAAGAGTAGCGTGAATGCCTGGCTGAAGATCTTATTTACCTGCGTCTGTTGGCACAGAGATAAATAAGACTTGTCTACAGTTATAAAATTCATTTGATAAATATGCATGCTACCAATTTTCTAACCTCCATCTAAAACAAGCCATGTCGTCTGTTGACAACTGCAGGAATAAATACTAATAAATAGTTGGTTATCCAGGCTCTTAAAGATCTGTACTGGAGGACCCTATGCCCAATAACTCTAAACAAAGAAGCTGGAGCAGCAGACTCAAATTATAAAGCCTGCCTTAGGCTGTTTGAGCAGCATGTACCATAGCTGCTGTTATCTCCCAGAACTGAGAGTAGTCAGCCCCACCTTCCAGATGGATGAAGATCTTACCACTGTTGGTGTTTTAGAGAAACTGATCTGGGAAGAGGCCTTTCAGATTGAAAAGGAAGGAGGATATTCTAAGGTTGAATGACCTCACTGTGCTTGGGAAGCATTTGTGTGATCGTATATGGAATGACACTTTCTTTTTGCCCTTCATCAAGACTTTGCGAAGGATGTGACAGCCCATGTGCTCGATGGGATTATGGGTATCAAGTTATGGAGGCATTCTGATATAAGATAGAGAGGAAGATTTGAGTTCAACAAACTTGGAACCTGAAATTGTCACCTAATTATGTTAATGAAGGCCACTTATTTCTCTGAGTCTGCTTCTTCACCTTAACAATGACTTATCATGAGGATTAAATGAAAAAATATGTAAAGCATCTAGTGCAATGCTGGATATATTGGAGGACTCAGCAAATAGTAGTTACAATTGTCAATACCATCACCGTTATCATTGTTAAACAAAATCAGACCAGAAAAGTGCTGTGCAGAGTAGGATCTCAAAAATTTTTTGTTAAATGGGTGAACGAAGAACTTAGGCTAGCCCTTAGCAGAGAACATTCCTTGAAATGTATCCACACCATGTTATTTCAAAATTGAGCAATTCTATGTCCTCTCATACCCATGCCTGACCATTTAAACAAATACTCAATTCAATTTGTTATACAAGAATGGCAGGCATTTTCTTTTTCACTTTATGGGTTTTAGAGTTGTTTCCCCGCCCTTCATTTCCCTATGATAGTGTCTTCTGAAGGGGAACACACAGGGTATAGCATGGAGCCTAGCACATGATAGGTATTTAGGAAAAGAAAGAATGAGCAGATGGATGGCCTAGGTAAGAGAAGATTCTTTACTGTGAAATGGAGACAATGTTGAATAAATGCTTTTATTACAAATTGTTAATCTATATGTCCAAGAGGTCCCTTTGAGACAGAGCAGTGGTGAACTGATCACTGGTGATAAACAGGACCTCGACATGCCAGTGACCTAGCTAGTCCCCTCCTAGGTGCAACTTGAACTAGGTGAGGTGGTGTCCAGGACTCCTGACCTCATAGACGATTACTTGTAGGTTTTCTAGTGACTTCATAGATGTGTCTTCTGAGAGGAAAGTGAAATTAGTTGGCCCTAAATGCTCCAAAGGTTTTTCACTCCTTTACTCTTAGCAGTGGTTTTTCCTAAGGTGCCTTTTCTCACTGACGTTATCTCTCTGACTCTCTCCCCACAGGGATCGCCAGTGGAAGTTCATAATGTGCCGGATGACTGACTACAACTGCGAATTTGAAAATGTTTAGATTTGCAACCTACCAGTCTGGGTGAAGGGAAAGGGGCCAGGAGACCTGAGGATGTCCACTTATGTTAACATCAGTTGGGACTCCTAAATGGTTTCTACCGCTCTCTTTTCTTCTCCCTGAGCTGGTTGATAGTTGCTATGCCGGCTATCTGGGCCCTTCTGACTAGTATCACACTTATAATAAAATCCACAGTTTCTCACTTTCAACAAGTTCCATAGCAACGATTTTATATGAGTGACAACGGCTCTGTTGCACACCATGTATTCTGTGTGCATGCTCACAGCCTGAAAAAGAAGCCTGGCTGCTGGAGCACCTGTCACAGCCTTGCTGCTGCTTTTACTACCCAATAAGCTGCCTGTTGCTGAGCAGTGTCTGTGAACAGGTTCAGTAGTGGAGTGAAGGGGCAGAAACTGAGGAAGGGGAAGGAAGGTCTGCAGCTATGACTGTCTGAAGGAAACCTAGGGTCCTCACCTAGAACAGACCTTCTGCCTTCAGGGGACATGCTTCCACTCTCCCCCACCACATGAGCCGTGGTTGCCTAGAAGTTCACCTACAGAGCTCTGTGCTCCAGGAGGGAGGAGACTGTGAGGTGAAATGGGGAGGTGGAAGAGTTTGGGGGCTGAAAGACTGAGGATTAGAAGAATTTCCTAAATCGGAAGAAGACTACTAGCACACCCAGTAATGAAAATGAGCATCGGAACCAGAGGAACCTGTGGGAATCTGTCTCAAGTAAGACAAAAACAAGAAAGAAGAGAGAGGTCAGAGAATGGAACTCAAATTAGGAACTTGGAGGGAAAGGGAGTGTGGTCAGGGTGCTTTGGAAAACTGAAAAAGGGGTTTGACTCACTGGCACCTGGAAAGGCTGGCATACGCCCTGTAGCTGTGAGAGCTCTGGAAAACTCACTCGGATTGGTCTCAATATTCTGGATGGGAAGACCTGTCCTGGGGGGTCTACTTCTCTTCTATGTGTAGTTTAGGAGTGTCTTTTGCAGAGGTGGCATTATCTTTCCTCCTCCTGTGATGTCTCCGTCCCCAGCCCTTTTCACTCTCTTCGTCATAAAAGGAATAAACATATTAACATTTACTATGCTGCAAATGTTAAGGGTCAGCATTTTTTCTCTTCACTCCCCTTTCTGATCATTCATCCATCCATTCAGAACATATAGCTTAGCGTTGTGATTGTGCCAAGTACCATGAATGGCACCAGGAATACAATAACGATAATGACAGAATATGGTTAAGAAATCCAATACGTAAACTATAAAGTGCTAAGTGCTTCCATTAAGGATTGGACAAAGGGTGGAACCACATTTCTTTGCCTTTAAATCCTCCTCACACCAATGCTTTTTAACCACAGGGAGCCCCTATTTCCTTTACCCATACAGTTGGCCTTTTCTTTTCAGGTCTATGCTGCCCTTCCCTTCTTTTCTCTCTCAGGGGACCCAGGAGAGCAGGCAGCCAAGCAAAACCACAGGGGTCACGCACCTTGTTATGCAAGCCATCTAGGTGGCCAAGATAGTGAATCTCAGCCAGTGATGCTGCATTTCCCACAGCGAGATCCTGGTATTAGGAAGAGGAAGGCAGAGCTAAGGATATGTCCTCCTTTGCCTTAATGCTGAGGCCCTCTTTCATATTATGGTTTCGCTTTATTTCTTCCATTTCATTGTTTCCACCTCTCTGGCAATTTTACTTTACAGCAAGCTTCACAGTGTTGTTTCACAATGGGCATCATTAATATTTTAGCAATTGCAGCTCTGGGTCAGGATGGCAGCCAGGAAATGGACTTAGTTGGGTGTGTGGAACACAGCTGGAAGGGAGGCAAGCAACACAGACGGGCTGACTTAGCAGCTATGATGAAAACCAAAGGTGTGTAGGGGGTGTTGCACCTCACCAGGGCTGAGGTTGGAGAGATGCAGCTGGGAGAAGCAGTCCAGAAGACTGCCAGACAGCACACGTCGAGGAAAAAAAATAATAAAGCAATCCAATAAGTGTCTGTGCCAAGTAGAATAAATGGAGAGAAAAACTATGAGAGAAGCTGTTTTTGCATATAGGCCAAGGACAATAACAGTAAAGACATTATCAACTTGGTTCAAACCTGAATAATTTATACTTTCTATCATGTCAGTCAGTAAGAACTGGGTGCCAGACTGGGGCTAAATCCCAGATCTTTTGACTGCAAGTTCTCTCTCTGTGCTCTCATTACTCCAATCTTTCTACTTACTTGTCCACGACCTTGGATGAGCTACCTCTCCACTCTAGGAGGACATTTATCTAGGTAATCATTGTGTTTTCTTGCAATCCTAGAATTCCGTAAATGCTATCATCTGCCCCAAATTGTTTACAAAGGGCTTTGCTAAGGCATTTTCTTCCAGAGAAGAAGCCTGGGATGAGAGTTGAAAACCTAGGTCCTACCCTTGGCTCTGAGAGAAAGTGGCTGTGCAATGCTAGACAAATCCCCGGGCCCACCCTTTCTTCATCTGCCTGGTACGAACAGGAATCCCTTTTCCAATAACTTCACAAGATGGTGATCACATAAAATGGGAAGAAAAGAGACATGATTCCTGCCTCACAGGGTCTACAGTCTGGTAGGGAGAGATGAGAAAATAGACAATTGAGACACAAGTGCAGCAAAGTTTCCTGAGGAAGCCAAGCCTATGGTTAGCCCTGAAGGACCAGGAAAACTTGTGAGGTGAGTGGGAAAAGTGTGGGCTCTGGAGTCCAACTGTCTGGGCACAAATCCTGGTTCTGTCCCTTATCAGCTGCATGACCTTGGCTCAGTCACCTACCTTCCCTGAGACTCTATTTCCTTACCAGTAAAGACAATAACAGTACCCACATCATGGGGTTGTTGTAAGGATTAAATGCAATCTCACAGTGTCTTATTATACTTATTATATGTACTTACTTATTATACATAATAAGTACCCAATAAATGTAGTAAGAGGAATGGAATATTATTAGTATATATTAGGAAAAATGTTCCTCAGGTAAGCTGGATATTAGTAGAGATAAAGAATAGGAAAATTCATAAAAGAGGTGGGACTTAAGTTTTGCTCTCATTCATTTATTTATTTGTTTATTCATATTCAGTCACTGAATCAATAAATTATTAAGTTCTTATTATATATTAACCCCTGTACTAGGCACAGTTCCTACATTCCAGAGGATTATAAACTAAGGGAGTCAGGCAAGCAAACAAATCATTACAGTCCAGATGGATAAGTCAAGAATAGGTATCGTTTCAATGGAGAGTGGTGAGAGGTTAGGGTGGGAAAAGGGAAAGTGGCATTTCAGGCAAGAGAAACAACATCATGGAAGGCATAAAAAGATGTATACGCTTAGGAAAGGTTCCCTGGGAAACACTGATGTCACCAAGGTGTCTGGGAGGCACAACATGCAGTCATAATGCCCTAAGCATGTACTGGTAGCTCACATCAGCACCATAAACTAGTTATGCATATTCATTGCAATTTTTATATCTATCTAGAACTCAGATTGCAGCTGGGGCCTCCTAGAAATCTAGGGAGAGGGAATTTATCAACTCCCGTCTCTGCTCCTCCATTCTTCTCATATGCACAATACCAGGGCCTGGGAAGTTTTCTCTCCATCCTGGGTGTTCATCCACATATATTATCTTTACCATCAACGGCTTTGACCCAGACCAGAAACTCAACATTTTTTTTTAGTCCCTTCAGAGGAATGTATTCTCATAAAAGCATTAATGAATGTACAAACTCAAACAAAACAAAAAAACTTAAAAATTTAGACATTTCCTTCTGCCATGTTTTTTTTTTTTATTGTCCATCATGCAGTCAGGGGTTTTCCCTCTCTCTAGCTGGTCCTCCATCTAGCTTCCAACCTACTTGATTCTCTTCTTACACTTCCAGATTCTTCTCCCCCTATTAATGAAGGAAAAGGTTGCTCGTCCAAACAGGGATGCATATCAAGGTGGCCAACACAAGCAAAGCCCATAGAGTCAATAGAGTCCACTCTTACAGAGAAAATCAAAGAAAAGAAAAAATCTTACAAAGCTTCCATCAATTTTAATTAAACCTGTTTAGCGCTTCTGTTTAGCTCTCTGAAGTTAAACCACTGTGTTAAAAAGTAGTACCAGAGCCTAGTTACCATTCTGGAAGCCAGAGTCATTTAGGTAAGTGAAATGAATATATTTTATCAACTTATTCCTTTGTAAAGCAAGGATAAGAAAACACACCTACCTCAAAAAGTCATTTTAAATAATAATGTATTCACGCATAGCACAGATTTTCATGGAACTTAAACTTTTCACAGGATGAAATAACCACCATCTCCTAAAAACTAAAAACCAACCAACACTACCTATGTATTTTAAAACCTATTTATTAGATTCCGCTGTGCCTTGCTAAGTACTGGAAATGTACCATTTGTGACCTCCTTCTTCTCCTATTCCCAATGCACCCGGAAGGAGCCCAGTTGTCTGTGTGAATGAATGAGTATCTGTATCAGTGAAAAATGTGGAATAGAAATATCTTTTAAAAAATGTAAATTCCTATATTCTCTGAATTCTCTGAGTTGTAGCATTACTGTTTATTTCTCTGTTCTTTTTTATACTTTTCTGCTTTTCCCAACTTTAAAAAACAATTACCATTGATTGTGCTTATAATTTTTTTAAAAAAGTAATTTTAATCTTATGGAACAAAAACGGTCACCAACTGCCAAGCATTTCAGCCCCAGGACCGTGTTCCAGCTGAAAGGTGAGCATATGGTGACTTCATGGAAAGAAAGATTATAAAACCAGACTCTTTCATCTAACCGGCCACCTAGTGAATTATAATTTAATATGCAGAATTACCTGCTCTTTCCAACGTCTCTCACCATCCCCAGAGACAATGGAACAGATGTTCATCCTGTCATACGGCCAATGAGAAACTAATATTTTAAACTCCTCCACTCACCAAAGTCTAACTTGCCCTTCAGGGCCAAGCAAGGGCTCAGCTTCCCCAGAAAACTTCCAGTGCTTTCTAAGACTGGTTCAGGGTCCCTCCCTGGCTCCCTCAGTACTCCACGTCTTTGTTTTCACTCTCGTGAAGGCAGGGGTCCTGCCTCTTTGGTTCATTTGTAGGTTTTTAGTGGCTGGCAAGGTGTTTTACACATAGTGGGCATCCAAGACATATGTTTTAAAATTAATCTGGATTTCTAGTTGGTTTTCAGTTTTTATTGGGAAAACCTACCAAAGCTCTAAGCAATCCATAATTGAAAACATGAGTAAATGTACTTTGAAAATTGTGTCGTTCTGTTAAGAGGCATGGTATGATGATGATGCTGTGGTTTTGAGGGGGGTTAATGCCATCTCCTGCTCTTTCCCCAGCATCATTAGGTAATCATTCATTTCATCCTTTACAGAGTTACTCACTAATGGTGAGGGAGTTGGAAAACACACGAGTCACAATTGGCACATGTTCAGAAAGTGTGTTACCGCACTAATGACCAGAATGTGAATTTTGGTGTTTTTATGACCTTTTCAACTATATTGAAATCAATATCTGAGCAGCAAGGACAGGGCTAAGGTATTTGTTGCACATGTGATAGAGCCTAGTTAACTAAGCCCTGAAGAGACTGGGGGCTGAGGGGCAAAGGGGCTCAGGTTGGTAAACTGGTGCAACTCTGTATGAATTTGGATGCTTTTTGAGTCTTATAACAGCATATGAGCTCTAGGGGGGTGGGAGGGCAGTGATATTTGTTTGATGCATCCCCGATACAACAAATATTTGATGAATAAATAAAAGTAGAGCCCTAAGACTAATGCTAACACAGATTAAAATTTCATGAATACAGACTTTATGACCCTTGTTTTTCCTGGTTATTCCCACTAAGAGTTACTTGTGGGATTCGCTGGTGATAAGCTGGACTGAAGCAGTGAAGCTAGTTTCTCAGAGTCAGCGTTTCCTGTTTATAAGGTTGCTTGGCAGGCATTCATAAGCCGTGCTGTTGTACCACATCTTCCCTCTCTGAGACTGGTGGATTTCAACTAACCTGGGTGTCTCCTTGGGCCTCTTTTGTTGGCAGACTCAAAGGTGAGCTCATTAGCCATAACCCCTTGGAAAGACGTTTTGGAAATCAAACAGGCTCTGAGTCATACCTGCCTGTCCCCTACCGAGACCGTAGAATGTCATGCAAATTAGTTCTGCCCATTGCTCCCAGGAAAAAGGAATTGAAAATCTCTCACAGTGTAAAACAGCACAGTTCAAGTTGGAGAAGGACTTCCCAGAAATTCAGAGAGAAGGCAGGCTTAGTTCTCCACACGCGTAGGTAAGCCTTGATAAAAGTCCTTGCAGACGGATAGAAAAAGATGGAAAGATGTGGATGAGTGGATTATTGGGGCAGGGCATCAGGCTCAGCCCTTCCCAGAATGGCGCCATTGCTTGTTCTAAATCCATAATCTCACACATCTGTGCTGTTGTACATTTAATGTTGACTGTTACTTCAACAAGGTATCATTAATCACCTACTTTGTTCCTGGAACAAACTGAAGGAAGCCAAGCATAAAACACACTCCTGACTGACTTCCGCGATCGCCGGCGTTCCGGAGCCCAGACGCAGCCTCTGCGTCGCCCGGCACCTTCTGTTCGGTCAGCGGCGTGAGGGTCTCGCCGCAGCGTGTAGTCCGCGCGGCTCGGCCGGTTGTGAGCCCGTGTGCTCGCCGGACCGGCCGGCCGGCACAGCTCCAGCCCGTATCCCCCGGCTGGTCCGGGGGGTCCGGGCACCGCCTCGACGGCGGCGCCGCCGGACGCGCGGACTGGACCGCAGCCCACACCCCGAGCGGAAGACGTCACGAGGCACCTGCCGTACTTCTGCCGCGGCCAAGTGGTGCGGGGCTTCGGTCGCGGCTCCAAGCAGCCGGGCATCCCTACAGCTAAGTTTCCTGAACAATTAGTAGATAGTATTCCAGCTGATGTATCCACTGGCATTTATCATGGTTGGGCCGGTGTTGGAAGTGGAGTCGTCCGTAAGACGGTGGTGAGCATAGGATGGAACCCATACTACAAGAATACAAAAAAGTCCAGGGAAACTCATATCATGCATACTTCCAAAGAGGACTTCTATGGGGAAATTCTTAATGTGGCCACTGTTGGCTACCTCAGACCAGAAGAGAACTTTGATTCTTCAGAGTCACTTATTTCAGCAATTCAAGGTGATATTGAGGAAGCCAAGAAACGACTAGAGTTACCAGAACATTTGAAACTCAAAGAAGACAATTTCTTCCCGGTTCCTAAAAGCAAAATAATGAATGGCCACTGATGGAAAAGCATTTTATTTATTCATTCACTGTTCTCTAATATTTTACTGCTCATAACTCTACAGTCTCATCTTGGTTGTATTTTAAAAATCAAACATTTTCCTACAGCTGTGAATTAGTTTAAACAGTTTAATGTTACCATATTATGTTCCAACTGTTCAATTAAACCCATCATGTTACAGTACTAAAAAGGTTCATTTTAAAAATCAAGATTCTATTTTATATATGTTGATTAAAATGTACCACTAGAAAGGTCTTAAGTGTTTTATAATGGAAAAGAAATATATATAAATATGGGTAACAGGCAAGTCATTAGTTTGAGATGAGAACTATAATTCTCATGGTAAAATTCTAGCATGCATGTACCTGCATAGCATGCTTTACTAATCAGAAGGCTTATAAAAGCAACTATATTAAGCAGAAGTTTGACAGTTTATTACAAACCTAAGGGGAAAAAATCCAGACTTCGTATTTTTGATATTTTGTGCATTTATATATTATTATAGACATGAAGACTTGCGAAATTTCATTTTAATTAGTCATTTCCTTTAAGGGCTCAAATCACTGTACTGTGTCCCATTTTTGTTACAGCTGCCTCAGTTTTAATTGGTCTACACTCTGTGCCTATTATTTTTTTGTTTTTCTTTTAAAACAGTAAAATGAGCATTTTTCGAATCTCTAGGTCTAATTTTTGTGTTGTATAATACTTCTCTCTTTTTAAGAGTAGATATTCTTCAACATTTTTCTTAACCTTTGCTTCCTGTAAACAATTGTCAGTGTCAGTTTTTTCCATTTAGAATATCCTACAACTCTACATTTACAAAATGTAGAGTTTCACCTGCGTCTGTATGTGCCATCCCATCCCTTCACTATATAAGCAGCGATTAAATGCCTATCGCTCTTTTTTGTAGATTTCACATCCATTTTTATTAATTAATTACTTTGAGAATCATAATTTATTTAGCCATTAAGGGATTGGGTCCTGTCCCATTCTCAGAATCTTTTCACTTTTTTTGTGTGTGAATTTTATTTTATTTATTTTTTTATACAGCAAGTTCTTATTAGTTATCTATTTTGTACATATTAGTGTATATATGTCAGTCCCAAACTCCCAGTTCATTCCACCACCACCCCCCGCCACTTTGCTCCCTTGGTGTCCTTATGTTTGTTTTCTACATCTGTGTCTCTATTTCTACCCTGTGAACCGGTTCATCTGTATCATTTTTCTAAGTTCCACATATATGCGTTAATATACGGTATTTGTTTTTCTTTTTCTGACTTACTTCACTCTGTATGACAGTCTCTAGATGCATCCATGTCTCTACAAATGACCCAATTTCATTCCTTTTTATGTCTGAGTAATATTCCATTGTATGTATGTACCACATCTTCTTTATCCATTCGTCTGTTGATAGATATTTAGGTTACTTCCATGACCTGGTTGTTGTAAATAGTGCTGCAATGAACATTGGGGTGCCTGTGTCTTTTTGTTGTTTTCTTTTTGTTTTTAACATCTTTATTGGAGTATAATTGCTTTACAATGGTGTGTTAGTTTCTGCTTTATAACAAAGTGAATCAGTTATACATATACATATATTCCAATAGCTCTTCCTTCTTGCATCTCCCTTCCTCCCTCCTCCCTATCCCACCCCTCTAAGTGGTCACAAACCACCTAGCTGATTTTCCTGTGTTATGCAGCTGCTTCCCATTAGCTATCTATTTTATGTTTGGTAGTGTATATATGTCCATGTCACTGTCTCACTTTGTCACACCTTACCCTTCCCCCTCCCCATATCCTCAAGTCCATGCTCCAATAGGTCTATGTCTTTATTCCAGTCTTACCCCTAGGTACTTCATAACCTTTTTTTTTTTCTTAGATTCTATATATATGTGTCAGCATATGGTATTTGTTTTTCTCTTTCTGACTTACATCACTCTGTATGACAGACTCTAGGTCCATCCACCTCACTACAAATAATTCAATTTTGTTTCTTTTTATGGCTAATATTCCATTGTATATATGTGCCACATCTTTATCCATTCATCTGTTGATGGACACTTAGGTTGCTTCCATGTCCTGGCTATTGTAAATACAGCTGCAATGAACATTTTGGTACATGACTCTTTTTGAATTATGGTTTTCTCAGGGTATATGCCCAGTAGTGGGATTGCTGGGTCGTATGGTAGTTCTATTTTTAGTTTTTTAAGGAACCTCCATACTGTTCTCCATAGTGACCGTACCAATTTACATTCCCACCAACAGTGCAAGAGGGTTCCCTTTTCTCCACACCCTCTCCAGCATTTGTTGTTTGTACATTTGCTGATGATGCCTATTCTAACTGGCATGAGGTGATACCTCATTGTAGTTTTGATTTGAATTTCTCTAATAATTAGTGATGTTGAGCAGTTTTTCATGTGCTTCTTGGCCATCTGTATGTCTTCTTTGGAGAAAGGTCTATTTAGGTCTTCTGCCCATTTTTGGATTGGGTTGTATGTTTCTTTAATATTGAGCTGCATGAGCTGTTTATATATTTTGGAGATTAACCCTTTGTCCATTGATTCATTTGCAAATATTTTCTCCCATTATGAGGGTTGTCTTTTCATCTTGTTTGTAGTTTCATTTGCTTTGCAAAAGCTTTTAAGTTTCATTAGGTCCCATTTATTTATTTTTGTTTTTATTTCCATTACTCTAGGAGGTGGGTAAAAAAAGATCTTGCTGTGTTTTATGTCAAAGAGTGTTCTTCCTATGTTTTCCTCTAAGAGTTTTATAGTGTCCGGTCTTACATTTAGGTCTTGAATCCATTTCAAGTTTACTTTTGTGTATGGTGTTAAGGAGTGTTCTAATTTCATTCTTTTACAGGTAGCTGTCCTGTTCTCCCAGCACCACTTATTGAAGAGACTGTCTTTTCTCCATTGTATATCCTTGCCTCCTCTGTCATAAATTAGTTGATGAAAGGTGTGTGGGTTTATCTCTGGGCTTTCTATCCTGTTCCAGTGATCTATATTTCTGTTTTTGTGCCAGTACCATATTGTCTTGATTACTGTAGCTTTGTAGTATAATCTAAAGTCAGGGAGTCTGGTTCTTCCAGCTCTGTTCTTTTCCCTCACGACAGCTTTTGCTATTCGGGGTCTTTTTTGTCTCCATACAAATTTTAAGATTTTTTTTGTTCTAGTTCTGTAAAAATGCCACTGGCAGTTTGATAGAGATTGCATTGAATCTGTAGATTGCTTTGGGTAGTATAGTCATTTTCACAATATTGATTCTTCCAATCCAAGAACATGGTATATCTCTCCATCTGTTTGTGTCATCTTTGATTTCTTTCATTAGTGTCTTATACTTTTCTGAGTACAGGTCGTTTACCTCCTTAGCTAGGTCTATTCCTAGGCATTTTATTCTTTTAGTTGCAATGGTGAATGGGACTGTTTCCTTAATTTCTCTTTCTGATCTTTTGTTGTTAGTGTACAGGAATGCAAGAGATTTCTGTGCATTACTTTTGTTTCCTGCTACTTTACCAAATTCATTGATTAGCTCTAGTAGTGTTCTGGGGCATCTTTAGGTTTCTCTATGTATAGTATCATATCATCAGAAAACAGTGACAGTTTTACTTCTTCTTTTCCTGTTTGTATTCCTTTTATTTCTTTTTCTTCTCTGTTTTCCATGGCTAAGACTTCCAGAACTATGTTGAATAATAGTGGTGAGAGTGGACATCCTTGACTTGTTCCTGATCTTAGAGGAAATGCTTTCAGTTTTTCACCATTGAGAATGATATTTGCTGTGGGTTTGTCATATATGGCCTTTATTATGTTGAGGTAGGTTCCCTCTATGCCCACTTTCTGGAGAGTTTTTTTCATAAATGGGTGTTGAATTTTGTCAGAAGCTTTTTCTGCATCTATGGAGATGATCATATGGTTTTTATTCTTCAACTTGTTAATATGGTGTATCCATTGATTGATTTGCGTATATTGAATAATCCTTGCATTCCTGGGATAAATCCCACTTGATCATAATTTATGACCCTTTTAATGTGTTGTTGGATTATGTTTGCTAGTATTTTGTTGAGGATTTTTGCATCTATACTCATCAGTGACATTGGTCTGTAATTTTCTTTTTTTGTAGTATCTTTCTCTGGTATTGGTATCAAGATGATGGTGGCCTCGTAGTAGGAGTTTGGGAGTGTTCTTTCCTCTGCATTTTTTGGGAAGATTTTGAGAAGGATGGGTGTTAGCTCTTCTCTAAATGTTTGATATAATTCACCTGTGAAGCCATCTGGTCCTTGACTTTTGTTTCTTGGAAGATTTTTAATCACAGGTTCAATTTCATTACTTGTGATTCTTCTGTTCATATTTTCTATTTCTTCCTGGTTCAGTCTTGAAAGATTATACCTCTCTAAGAATTTGTCCATTTCTTCTAGATTTTCCATTTTGTTGGCAGAGAGTTTCTTGTAGTAGTCTCTAATGATGCTTTGTATTTCTGTGGTATCCATAGTAACTTCTTCTTTTTATTTCTAGTTTTATTGACTTGAGTCCTGTTCCTCTTTTTCTTGATGAGTCTGGCTAAAGGTTTATCAGTTTTGTTTATCTTCTCAAAGAACCAGCTTTTAGTTTTATTGATCTTTGCCATTGCTTCTATTTCATTTATTTCTGCTCTGATCTGTATGATTTCTTTCCTTCTACTAACTCTGGGTTTTGTTTGTCTTCTTTCTCTAGTTCTGTTAGGTGCAAGTTTAGATTGTTTATTTGAGATTTTTCTTGTTTCTTGAGGTAGGATTGTATTGCTATAAACTTCCCTCTTAGAATTGCTTTTGCTGTATCCCATACATTTTGGATCGTCGTGTTTTCATTGTCATTTGTCTCTAGGTAATTTTTGATTTCCTCTTTGATTTCTTCAGTGATCTCTTGGTTATTTAGTAACATATTGTTTAGCCTCAATGTGTTTGTGTTTTTTACGTTTTTTTCCCTGTAATTGATTTCTAATCTCATAGTGTTGCATTTAGAAAAGATGCTTGATATGATTTCACGTTTCTTAAATTTACCAAGGCCTGATTTGTGACCCAACATGTGATCTATCCTGGAGAATGATCCGTGTGCCCTTGAGAAGGTGTAATCTGTTGTTTTTGGATGGAATGTCCTATAAATACCAATTAAATCTATCTGGTCTGTTGTGTCATTTAAAGCCTGTGTTTCCTTATTAATTTTCTGTCTGGATGATCTGTCCATAGGTATAAGTGAGGTGTTAAAGTTCCCCACTATTATTGTGTTACCTTCAATTTCCTCTTTTATAGCTGTTAGCAATTGCCTTATTTATTGAGGTGTTCCTATGTTGGGTGCATATATATTTATAATTGCTATATTTTCTTCTTGGATTGATCCCTTGATCATTATTTAGTGTGCTTTCTTGTCTCTTGTAACATTCTGTATTTTAAAGTCTATTTTATCTGATATGAGTATTGCTACTCCAGCTTTCTTTTGGTTTCCATTTGCATAGAATATCTTTTGCCATCCCCTCACTTTCAGTCTGTATGTGTCCCTAGGTCTGAAGTGGGTCTCTTGTAGACAGCATATATATGGGTCTTGTTTTTGCATCCATTCAGCGAGCGTGTGTCTTTTGGTTGGAGCATTTAATCCATTCACATTTAAGGTAATTATCAATATGTATGTTCCTTTTCCCATTTTCTTAATTGTTATGGGTTTGTTTTTGTAGGTCCTTTTCTTCTCTGTGTTTCCCACTTAGAGAAGTTCCTTTAGCATTTGATGTAGAGCTAGTTTGGTGGTGCTGAATTCTCTTAGCTTTTGCTTGTCTGTAAAGCTTTTGATTTCTACATCAAATCTGAATGAGATCCTTGCCGGGTAGAGTAATCTTGGTTGTAGTTTCTTCCCTTTCATCACTTTAAATATATCATGCCTCTCCATTCTGGCTTGTAGAGTTTCTGCTGAGAAATCAGCTATTAACCTTATGGGAGTTCCCTTGTATGTTATTTGTCATTTTTCCTTTGTTGTTTTCAATAATTTTTCTTTGTCTTTAATTTTTGTTAATTTGATTGCTATGCGTCTCAGCATGTTTCTCCTTGGTTTATCCTGCCTGGGACTCTCTGTGCTTCCTGGACTTGTGTGGGTATTTTGTTTCCCATGTTAGGGAAGTTTTCGACTATAACCTCTTTATATATTTTCTCAGGTCCTTTCTCTCCCTCCTCCTTCTGGGACCCCTATAATGCGAATGTTTTTGCATTTAATATTGTCCCAGAGGTCTCTTAGTCTGTTTTCATTTCTTTTCATTCTCTTCTCTTTGTTCTGTTCTGCAGCAGAGAATTCCACCATCCTGTATGCCAAGTCACTTATATGTTCTTCTGCCTCAGTTATTCTGCTATTGATTACTTCTAGTGTATTTTTCTTTTCAGTTATTGTATTGTTCATCTCTGTTTCTTCTAATTCTTCTAGGTGTTTGCTCTTTAATCCTCTAGAACTTTGTTTAACATTTCTTGCATCTTCTCAATCTTGCGTCCATTCTTTTTCTGAGGTCCTGGATCATCTTCATTATCATTATCCTGAAATCTTTTTCTGGATGGTTGCCTATCTCCACTTCATTTAGTTGTTTTTCTGGGGTTTTATCTTGTTCTTTCATCTGGTATGTAGTTCTCTGCCTTTTCATTTTGTCTATATTTCTGCGCATGTGTTTGTCATTCCCTTCACCTCCGCACAGCAGCATCTTTCTCTCTGCAGACCTCTGGCAGCACTCAAGCGCATAGCTCTTACATTTTAGAAAAAACACCCAAAACTTCATGTTTAGGTTTCCTCAAAGTTTAAACGAGCACCTAGCAGTTCCTTTATATATATCAGTTTCTTAAACAACACAAAATACTTGTTTCCTCCTTAGGAAAACTATTGAAAAGCCAACTAGACTATGAAATACAAAGTTATTTGTTTTTAATGTGATTATATGTTCCTGAGCAAATGCAAACTGTTGTAGTTGTGTGTGCACAATGTAATTTAAGGCTAAACAGTGCTATCTAGAAGCTAATTTTAAAGATAACTCTTTATAAAACCATTTTCCCCTAATCCGTATAAATGAAAAACAAAACAGTTAACAAATTAACAAAACAGTTTATATAATATTCAGAAAAACATCTAAAGCTAATTTTGGAGAAGGGGGAAGCAGCAATAAATTCAGTTGGATTGCATTGAATTTTTGGTGTGTGAATTTACGGCAAACAATGTACTATGTGTTCTTTTCATTTATCCTCTATAGAAATACTTAGAAAATGTAATTTAATGTTAGAAATCCTATATTTGAAAGAAGTCTCAATTATCAGTAGCTCTATGAAACAAAGTTAAAAATGAACATGGAAAGTGTAAAAAAGATTTGTGTTTGTTCGAGTACCTTGCTGCTGATTCTGTCCTAATTAGGTGTGAAAACTCTTTGATATTGTGTTATCACCTTACATTTTGTTAAATTACTATTGTTTTTGAAAAACCTATAGTGTGTGGTTTAGGAATTAGTTAATAGTGTCTACATTTTTTAAAGTTTTTTATTAAGTATTTATATATTATAAGAAATTGCAGTGGGACCATTTTCGATTAGTCAATATTTTCAGGCCTAGAAGTAAACCTTGACCAAATGATGTTATTAAAAAAAAAAAAAAAAAAAAAGCAAAACACACACACACAGACTCCTTTCTTCAGGAAGATTTTTGTTTTAGATAAGGAGCCAAGACCTAAAATTCAAGAAAGTTTAAAATTTAAAAGAAGGCTGCTTATAATCAAGTGCCCAGTGGGTGACAATCAAGGGTACGGTGAGTGATACACCCAGGAAATCTCATGCTATTGCAGAGGTAGGAGGATCACTATGGGCTGATGAAATAGAAGACATTGGGACAAGTGAAAAAAGAATAAGAGTCATGCCAATAGTGGAGATTGTCTGGGCATACATATGGAAGTGAGGTGCTTCTCAAGGAGCTGAGGGAAACCCTGAGGCCCATTAGTCCAATTCTTACCTCTTACCCATGGAAGGCTGGAGCCCACTGAGGTAAACGACTTGCTCAAGGACACCCCATGAATAAGTGGCAAAGTTGGATCTAGAATTCAAGGCCTGGGATATTAGTTATGTACACTCCCAGGTCCCTGTTCAGTGGTTTAGTGAGGTTAAATGAAAGGGTGATTCAGGCCCTTGAACTCTGTGCTCTAACAGGCTTTCCTCTCTAACAGGTTTTCCTATTTAACACTTGCAGCTACTCTAGGTAGGCTTGCTTACTGTCAGTTTTTAGATGGGTTCAAGGGTTTCTGAAATAGAACGTAACTTGCCCAAGGTCACACAGCTAGTGAGAGTGGACTTGGAACCCAAGTCAGGCTGTTTGCAAAACCCAGTTTCTCTCTGCTGTGTCAACCTGGAGTCAAGGGTTTCCAGTGAGAGTAAGGAGACAGAAAGTTTTTAGACTCTGTGTTTTATTTTTCCATAGCTGAATGTTGTACAATATAAAGAAAAGATTTACAGATGTATTCCAATATTTTACATATTACCCTTGGAGAGAGAGATACATTGTACAGTAAGTGGAAAAACGTGGTTGGAGGTCTAAAAAGCCAGATGAGTGGTCTGAAAATCATAACATTACTATTCTACTATTTCATATTACTGTAGACTTTACCCATCATAGTAAAATCAGGAACAGATTCAACATCTCCTGTAGTTACAATAACTCTTTGTTGTCTGCCCTCTAAAATGACTCCTACATCACAGACCTTCAATTCCATAAGCTCAATCTAACCCAAGTAAGCAGGATTATTCTGACAACTGAGACAATAATTATCTTTGCTTGGTCCCCCAGCCTCCCCAATTATTTCAGCTCCACACAGAGTCACAGCCTCATTTTTCTTTGCCACATGTGCCCTGGGAAGATTTCTGCCTAGAGAATCATCATGCTTAATAAGTACTACTGTTCTCTTCAGTTGATTAAACCCCAGGATACCCAGTGTGTTAGCAGACTGATAACTGTGTTGGACTGATATCAAAGCTCTTTTCATGAGGTTCTTTTTCCATGAGAAGAGAGGTTCTTTCCAACATTATCATGAGGCTCTTTTCCAACATTATCTTGAAGGATGAAGGTTACCTGCATCATAAACTAAACTGATCACTAGAATTTGGTAATCACAACCTATTCAATAGAAATATAAATTATTTTTTATTAGCTTTAATCCCAGTGAAGGAATTTGGACCCCTAATCTAAAGAAGTAGAAACTATATATCTGAAACTATAAAGCCAGTCAGTCTTCCCCTGGTAAACATGGCCCATTACTGTATTCCCAACACCTAGCAGAGTACTTAGTACATTGTAGGAGATCAAAACGTATTTGTTGAGTGAATGAATGGCTTACTCAGTTGATTATTCTTGGCTAATGCCCTCAGTGGCAGCCCCTTTATTTATCTCTTCTCTCCCATACTCTTTATTCATATTCTTCTAATCATATTATCTCACTATTGCTTTCATTCTCACATCCCCAAACGTTTATACTACCTAAGCTCTTAGAACTTCTATCTCATGGCTCAAAAAAAGAAAATAGATAAACATACATTTTCCATCATTTTCATAGACTCATACCTCGCCTCCTCCTTGTTTTTAGTAAATCCTGGTTTTCCCTGCATTCCTCTTGAGTGGGGGCCATCTATTCACATTTGCTCCCAGTACTATGGAATCATCAGTTATAATTTTTGCCTCCTGGGCAATTCTTGGATTTGACCTATTTTATTTAATCTCCAACTACTACATTTATTTAAACCCTTATCATTGCCTCACAGTCTCCTTAGCTACAGTTTTCTTTTGAAATCTATCCATCTGCTGGAAGAAGATTTTTCCAAACATAAATCTAATATGTTTTGTCCTTGCTTAAAATCTTCACATGATTCCTAAACATATTCCTACCAGTGACATATATTCTTTCACACTGTGCCCCTCGGGTGTAATTCTGCTCCAGCCATGCAGAATTATTCACATTTCCCTGAAGAGAACATGACATGTCCCTCTATGACTTTGTAGCTTTTATATATTATTTCCCATTCCTATATTGCCTGGATGCCTCTGTACCTGCACCTTCTTTCCCTGGCTGTCTCACAGTGCTGTACCCCTGATTCCCCAGGTTGAGTTAGTAGTCCTTCACTGGTGCTGCCATAATACCTAACTATACCTACTTCACAGCATTTGTCATACTTTTGCATTTTTCCTGTTTTGACAGAGACTAAATGTTCTCTTTGTCCCTCTGTACCTACTGTCCCACATACAGTAGGTATTTATTAACTATTAACTATACAAATATTTAAACTATGAAAGAAGTACCTTCCAACACCAGACAGTCTACAGTTCCATGAAAAATAACTACAACTAGAACTCATCATCTCTTTTCCAAAGTACTGCAACATTTTTCTATTTGGTCTCCTTATCTCCATTCTGACTTGCCTCCTTCAAATTCCACTTACACATGGCTGGGAAAGTGATCTAACATAGTGATCTTTAACTCTTACTTTCTATGCTCCCTATAGTGCATGGGTTTAAGTTCCATTTCCTAATAAAGCATCACTGTCTTCCATGGGATTGTCCTCTGCTTCTTGTCTCCCCATTCCTTGCCTTCCTTGATCTCTCCCAGGCTGGTTAGGAGGCCTTCATGGGGGATCATACAATACCGTATACAGAACCATCACTGCCTTTGCCACAATGCTTTATGGTAACTATTTAAAATGATATTCCCACCCTCAGACAGTAAAATCCTTGAGGACAGGGATTGTGTCATATTTATCTCTGAATCCTTGGTAGCTACTACAGTTTATGACCTATAGCAGGTGTTCACCAATGGGTGTTGAATTAATATTACCTGACAACTGACAGAGTAGTTAGATGGCAGGAAAAGTGTTGCAAAAGAAAGCAAACTTTTGAACAAAGATCAGAACTTCCAGGAGACTTTAAATTTAATGTATCCCAGAATGGTAGGGAACTTGTATTTCTCACCAAAGTTTTCAACTGAAGACAATACTCTGGTACAAATTGAAATTTGATTATACCATAAAAGTAACAAATAAAAGTACAGATAATCTTCATAAAATGCAATGGATTTTATAAAGCAAGACGTTTTTAATATGCATTTTCAAAATAACCACATGTAACGTTAACATCATCGCATTTATCGGTTAGTATGCACAGCAGCAGATTGCATTCCATTACATGCTCTGTGCCACTGTTTGCCACCACACAATGTCCCCCATCATCAGGCAAGGTTCCAGTCCATTGGTCAGCACGTATTTATTAAAAACATCTTGTGGGGACAGCACCCTTTTTGTTGCAGTGGGGGAGTAATGAAATAACAGCACTCAAGCAGCTCGTTTTATTTGGATAGAAAAAAGATACCCAAGAGCAGTAAAAGATAATATATAAATTCAAAACGCAGAAGCTGACCACTGCAGATCTGATGAAAGGAGACAATCACTGAAAGCTTAACGGAGGAAGTGGAAAGGATTTGGATAGCTGGGAATAGAAAAAAAAATCTTTTACAGGATTTGACAGTCAATGTATGCTTCATTGGTTTGCCTCTTTATTCATCTATCAAGTATGCATTGAAACTAAGAGTCCAGTGCAAATTCATCTCCAGATCCAAGGGCTAGTTTGGTGCCAGTCATGTGTATTCTATTCATGCTTATTACCAAAGAATGCAAACATAACAAATAACCTGGACAGCTACATGTAAATCAATGAAATTAGAACACTCTCTCACACCATATACAAAGATAAACTCAAAATGATTTAAAGACCTAAATATAAGACATGACACCATAAAACTCCTAGAAGAGAGCATAGGCAAAATATTCTCTGACATAAACCATAGCAATATTTACTTAGATCAGCCTCCCAAGGCAAAAGAAATAAAAACGAAAATAAACAAATGGGACATAATGAAACTTAAAAGCTTTTGGACAGCAAAGGAAACCATCAACAAAACGAAAAGACAATCTATGGAATGGGAGAAAATATTTGCAAATGATGCAGCCAACAAGGGGTTAATCTCCAAAATATACAAACACATCATATAACTCAATATCAAAAAAACAAAGAACCCAATCAAAAAATGGTCAGAAGACCTAAATAGACACTTTTCCAAAGAAGACATACAGACGGCCAACAGGTACATGAAAAGATGCTCAACATCACTAATTATTAGAGAAATGCAAATCAAAACCACAATGAGGTGTCACCTCACACCTGTCAGAATGGCCATCATCAAAAAGTCTACAAACAATAAATTCTGGGGAGGGTGTGGAGAAAAGTGAACCCTCCTACACTGCTAGTAGGAACGTAAGTTTGTGCAGCCACTATGGAAAATAGAGGGAGGTTCCTTTAAAAACTAAAAATAGAGCTATCATATGATCCAGCAATCCCACTCCTGGGTATATACCCAGGAAAAAAACAAAAACTCTAATTCAAAAATGTACATGTACCCCAGTGTTCATAGCAGCACTATTTGCCATAGCCAAGACACGGAAACAACCCAAGTGTTCATCAAAAGACAATTGGCTTAAGAAGATATGTGTATATATATATATAATTGAATATTATTCAGCCATAAGAAGGAATGAAATATTGCCTTTTGCAGCAGCATGAATGGACCTAGGGAATATTATACTTAGTGAAGTAAGTCAGACAGAAAAAGATAAATACTAAATCATTTAGCAATATGTATCACTAATACATATCATTTCTAAATGATATTATTTATATGCGGAATCTAAAAATAATACAAATGGAAAAAATAACAACCATATAGCTCTTCTACAGACCTGTGTGGTAGGTATTATTTCCCCTATTTTACAAATGAGGAAGTAGACACCCAGAGATTGTGACTTGACTGAATTTACATAGTTACATGAGATAGGACTAAGACTTGAACTCAAGACGTCTGATTCCAAAGCCCAAGCTCTTTCCAGCACTGTGCAAGAGGCAAATGTCAAATTTTGCCAAAAAAGTATCATTGGTCCTTCCAAATTCCTTCCAGCATGAGATTTTATAGACGATACTTGTAAAAGTATAGTTGATTACAAACATTGGACAAGGAAATCTATACTGTGTTTTCCAATCTAAAAAGTATATAATCCTCTCTAGACCGTATTCATGGGCATCAATTTTGCCATAATTCAGCCATTATGACTGAACTGTTCCATCAAGCAACCAATCAGGGCAATGAAGAAACAAACAATATATCTGATTTATTTAACTGGGTGATTTAAGCACAATGGTTAAACCATTTAAGAGTGAAACAAAACCACAGTTTTTGGCCAAGCTTAGTATTACCTCATTCTTTCAGTGTTATGACATACAATACACTGGATTCCTGTTTGTAAACAGCACCATGCCCTCATTAAAACTGAATTTTGGCAATTAGATGTTCTAAAAAAGTTCACTTTGGCTACTTACAAATATTCACATTAGTCTCTTCTGGTTTCTTTCATATCTCTATACTCTCACACAATACCATATTATTTGTTTAATTTTTAATACACTGCTGAATGTGTTATTATTGCTATGACGAGCATTACCTAATTACTAAATTTTCACAGAATTCTCCACTTTTCTATGACATTATAAGTGTGTCTTAAACTATTAATCTGAATTGCTATGAAGGGAATCTTTTGGGACTTCCAGTTTCACATTTTTTTTTCTTGATGGGAAGACAGTGTCAAATGTTTGAGGCAAATGTTCAGCTTTCATCCAACTCCTGTATGTATGGGCATTCTTTTTCCCTAGGGTGTATCCCTGCTTCCTCAAGGAACCAGCATTATTAGGGATGATTTTGAAATAGCACAAGAGAGACCTCCTAAGTGTACCTCACGAGTAACAACCTCTTTGCCTTCAACAGCTTTGTGCTGGACTACAGCTACTAAGATGCCCCCTGGGCACCTGTTGGCTGCATTCTACCTTGCCCTGACTTCCAAGCTTGGACACTTGGTGTAGGTGCTAAATTCCAAGACAACCATTTTCTCTAAAGGGCAATATTTTAACTTAAAATGAAAACAATCCACCCCTAACCAAGACCACGAGCCTTACGTAAATTTAGTTCAGAAAAGAAAAGCAGAAAAAGAATTTCTTTACAATGAGAGCTCTTGTTTCTAGGGCAAAGTATGACTCCTCATGCCTTGGTTCAGATGTACTGATATAGAAGAGATTTTGTAGGGAAATATTTCATCAATTGGGTTGGGAAGATAACAGCTCAGCACCATTGGGAGAGTATGGGATACAGAGTCAGGTTACCTGGTTCTCATTCTGCCTCTGCAATGTTCAATCTGCACAACTTTGGAAAAGTAACTCAATCCTCATGAGTTAAAGTCTTTCTCTGTAAGATGAAGATAACTATAATAATTCCTCCCTGCCTCAATGAGTTGTTGTGAGGGTCAACTTAGATATGATAAAACATACTATAAATACCAAATGCTGATATTGTTATTAGTATTAATTTTACATTCTGATCTGCCATTCAAGATTGCCTGAGGAAATCCTTCTTTTCAGACCCCCTAAATGCTTTCAGTTTTGAATAAGAAAGAGTTTGAAAGCAAGTATTCGTTGAGTACCAAGTGTGGGTCCCACACTCTGCTAGGAGCTACAAGGATTAACAATAAATAAATAAATATATAGTAATCCTAACCTTAAGAATCTCATAATCTAGTCATAGAGAAGGTATGTGTACAAAAGATAACCGAAAAAATCAGGATAATGTAGATTTAGAGTCAATTAGGTGAGACCTATTGGATGGAGTCATACATAGCAGAGGTGGAGGGTAGACAGTGCTGAGGCAAAAATTTGTGAAAGAGGCACACGAGCTGGGTGCAGATATGGGCATCTGGAGAGATTAAACTAAGGGAAAACTCACCCCTTAGTCGAGCCACTCCTGAGCTGAGACCAGTGTTAAAAGATAAACTGAGGCATATTTAAAATGTTTGAGTTTATTGAGCAAAAATCGATTCAAGTTGGGCAGTATCCAATCTAGCAGATAGAAAGGAGCTCTGGTAAGTTGCACAAAATGAAAGACTGTCATAGGCAGAATGCAACAAGGAAGTTACACTAGGCAAAATAGTGCATTGGTTATTGCAAAGTTACTTTCCTTTAGGGGATGGTAGAGGTCTATCAGGCAGTTTACCTAACTAGTGCTGATCAGGCAATTTTTGATTGACAGGTTTCAGATTTCATCCCTGGAAAAGCCGAAACTATAATTAAGTCTCAGTCTGGTGACATGGAACTTAGCATGAACAACTCCACCTTGGGCTGGTTTTCTCTTTTTTAACACCAGAAAGGAATGACAAAATAATTGAAGAGAAACAAAAAGATGGAATCCAAAATTAAGATCTTAGCACAGGATTTCTATCTTCCTAGAAAAAGGTGGAAACATTGGCAAATGCATAAGAAAACATATTCAGTGAGGTTGACTGCAAGGTTGAATAGAAAATTCGGTGAAACCAAACACAATGAAATTCTCACCCAAGTACTAATTCTGTCACACAAACTAGGAAAAAATATTTTACTAGAAGATTACATTTCATATTTTCAAGTATCCATATCTCTTTTAAAAATGATGAATATTTTTTGAGTCTGTAACTTGTCCAAGATAACTATACTAAGGTCTTTACAGATATTATCTAACATATTATCTAGTTTAATATAACTACCCAGTGAGCTAAGTTTTATATCCCCATTTTACTGATGGTAAAACCAACTGAAGCTTTAGAGCAGTGGATTAACTTGCCCACATGAGTGAGGATTCCAAGAGATGTTTTCAATCATCTTAACAAATACTACTTTTTCTTTTTCATGAGCTACTTGTCCATTCAGATGTTGAAAGGTCGCCAAACATTTATGAGAGAAACAGCTAAAATTGGATAGCTCTTCTGTAATTTTGTTTTCTCTGTGAATTGGGATGTAACCTCCATTATTCTATTTTAGTGACAGAACACTTCAGCGCTAAACATTTCAGACATGGAACGTGGAATGTTCCCTGTAGGAGCTTGGTTTGAAAACCACTGCTAAGCAAATTCAAAAAGCTGAGAAAGGCAGAAGCAAGAATCCTTGCCTGGCACCAAGTACATCCCTGGCAGCAAATTAATAGGCCTTCTTTAGCATTTTTGCAATGCCAGGGGCTGGGATTCCAGGCAGCACCAAGAAAAGCACTGCTGGGCTGTGTGAGATCTTGTCTCCATTACCGACATCTGGGTAAAATATGGTTTTAATAACCCCAACATTTTTTTTCTACATTGTCCTGAGTTCTAGCTGGCAGCTCTGGATATTTCCACCTCTGTCGCCACTACTAAACTGAAAATCTCCCAATATCGAAGGAAAATCATTCCACCTAGCCACAGCAGCTCTTCCTCTCCGTGAAAGTTACCTGCATGCTGCATTAGCCTGAGCAGCCTCGTATCATGGGGATGAGGGAGGTCACAACCTTCGAGCCTTGCTAGACAGCATCTTCTCTTTCCATTTGAGCCAGACTCCATTTGCCATCCCTGCAGGTACTTTTGTGTTCCACAAACATGCTCATAGGTCACGGTGTCATTCAGTGTGTCTGAAATATTATTCAGGGAATAGATTGCTTTTTGTTGTTGTTTTAGATTGCTTTGTTTTGTTTTCATAGAAGTGTTCAAAGTTTTGGAGAAACATTTTTATAGCCAACCAGGTGTCTCATAACACACTCCATCCTGACTCAGGCCCTTAAGTGGAGAGATGGGATTGGGACTTCATCAGTAATGAAATAAGGGAAGTTCATTTCTGGAGATGAGTGGTGAGGACCACTTGTAGGCAGACCCTTAAGAAATAAAGAATTCCATGAAAGGTACAGGGAAGTGAAGAACAAAGATGATTCTTAAGAGGTCTAGCCAGAGCTTCTTATATTGAATAACACTCTTGAGGGAGAGAGCCTGTTTTCCTTGTTGGCCTCGATTGGAGCATTTCACAGACAGCTCTAGCTCAGGACAAACTCCTTCTTTTGCATGTATCCAAATATATGGAAGACGGCAATGATCAGATTATTCATGGCCCATGCTCACCTCTGCCTAGTTTCAAGTTGCCAACATTAACAAACCTCTTTGTCTAGACTGTCCAGACAACTGCCTCAATTTCTCCTTTCTGTTGTGAAGCTCACTAACACATCTTTAATTTACTTCTAAGTGAATGGCCAGCTTAAAGTGTGCTGAGAGGGAAAAGGAGAAACAGAGTGGAGAGAGAAATGTATCCTTTGGGAAACCTGTGGCAGAATCTCGGTGAGCAGAGGTAGTTATGCCAAATTGGAAAAAGGATCTCACAGTGTGTATTTATCAACCAGGCAATAACTTTGATTTTTTTTTTTTTTTTTGGAGTATAGGGACCTCTTTATAATGTAGGATGACCAACCATCCCAGTTTGCCCAGGATTATCCAGTTTTAACATGAAAGTCTCCTGTCTGGAGAAACTCTTCCCCGGTAAGCAGAAAGTCCAAATGGCCATGGGTGTGGAAAGTTAGGGAAAAAGTACAAAACCCATACAGTGACCAAAAACACAGGGCTGAAAGTAACATTGTTTTTTGTGTCAATTGAAAGCAACACATTATGTGCCTTCTATAGTGACTGTTGCTGCTTTTTGCCATGATCTCTCTCTTAGTCTGTGCTGCTCTAACAAAATACCATAGATTGGGTAGCTTATAAACAATAGAAATTAATTTCTCACAGTTCTGGAGACCAGAATTCCAGGATCAAGGCATGGGCAGATTCAGTGTCCGGTGAGATCCAACTTTCTTCTTCATAGATGGTGCATTTTGGCTGTGTCCTCACATAGCAGAAAATTGCAAAAGAGCTCTCTTGGACATCTTTTTTTTTTTTTTTTTTTGTGGTACGCGGGCCTCTCACTGTTGTGGCTTTTCCCGTTGCGGAGCACAGGCTCCGGATGCGCAGGCTCAGCGGCCATGGCTCACGGGCCCAGTCGCTCCACGGCATGTGGGATCCTCCCGGACCAGGGCACGAACCCGCGTCCCCTGCATCGGCAGGCAGACTCTCAACCACTGCGCCACCAGGGAAGCCCGTCTTGGACATCTTTTATAAGGGCACTAATCCCATTCAAGAGGCAGGACCCTTGTGTCCTAATCATCTCCCAATGGCGGAACCCTACATTCACCTTCAGGGTTAGGTTACATATTTGGAGTTCACAATAATGGGTCATCCTCTGTTGCATTGCTCCATGTAATAACACTCAAGTGTGCAACTTAAGAGCATGGTAATCATAAGAATTAACAGTCCATTTTTTACTTTGCCTATGGATCAACAATTGTGCTTTGTATCAATATAGAGCTAGTTAAATTTTTTCACATTGTGACTGTTGTGACCCTGTTTCCTGAGTACAGATAATGAAAATCAGAATGATTACAGTACCTTTTGAATTATGGTTTTCTCAAGGTATATGACCAGTAGTGGGATTGCTGGGTCATATGGTAATTCTCTTTTTAGTTTTTTAAGGAACCTCCATACTGTTCTCCATAGTGGCTACACCAATTTACATTCCCACAAACAGGGCTAGAGGGTTCCCTTTTCCCCACACCCTCTCCAGCATTTGTTGTTTGTAGATTTTTTCATGATGGCCATTCTGAACAGCGTGAGGTGATACCTTACTGTAGTTTTGATTTACATTTCTCTAATAATTAGTCACATGTACCCCAATGTTCATGGCAGCACTATTTACAATAGCCAGGACATGGAAACAACCTAATGTCTAATGATAGATGAACAGATAAAGAAGATGTGGTACATATATACAATGCACTATTACTCAGCCATAAAAAGGAATGAAACTGGGTCATTTGTAGAGATGTGGATGGACCTAGAATCTGTCATACAAAGTGAAGTAAGCCAGAAGGAGAAAAACAAATATTGTATATTAACGTATATATGTGGAATCTAGAATATATATGTGGAATCTAGAATCTAGAATACAGGAATCTATTCCTGCTCCGCGGCATGTGGGATCTTCCCAGACCGGGGCACGAACCTGCGTCCCCTGAATCGGCAGGCGGACTCTCAACCACTGCACCACCAAGGAAGCCTGCATGTGTCTTTTTGAATTACGTAAACCACAGAAAATTTTTTTAAAAAAAGATTGTTGATATCGTATCCAAACACAAACTAGACTTTGCTCATGTACCTGCACGTTTGGCAGACTGTGAAAATGTAAACTTTACTTCTTACCAAAGAAAATGGAAAGATCTTCCTACTAAATGTATATACCTTGTACAAAACACTGCTAGAAGAAGTAATGATTTCCTATCTGTGAAACTGTGGCTTTTCTAATGAAAGTTTTTCATCAATTTTCTCTTTTCTCTAAATATGCAGAAGCACTTAAAGAGATATTTTACTTTATGGAAATGAAAGAAGATAGCCCTCTTAGACATGTCTTTAAAAGATGACTATTATTGTTGTGGGCCATAGAAAAATATTTTATGTCAGCCCAATATTTTAACATCTTTGTATGGTCTCCTTTCAGCAGATTATGTGAATGTGGTAGTTTAAAAAACAAGTGCAGAAAATTGTTGATAATCTTCCTTTTAAGAAGTGGAGGTTTAATACCTTCCCCTTGAGTGTGGACTGGACTCACTTCTAATGAGTAAAATATTGCAGTACTGGTAGTGTGTTAATCCTGAGAATTAGGTTATAAAAAGATTGTGGCTTTCAGCTTGAGTATTTTGTCTTGCTTTCTCCCTCTTGAATAATTCATTCAGAAGGAACACATAAGCCATGTCAGAAGGATTTGAAGGTGAATATAGAGAGGACCAAGTAATGAGACACTGAGGCCAGACAGCAACCATGTGACTAAACTTGGAAGTGAATCCTCCATGATTGGAGCCATTTTTTATGGTGCATCATATGACTAATCGTAATTCATTTAATTATTCCCCTCTTTGTACCTATTTGTATATGAATGGGTTTTTCCCCAGCTTTACTGAGATAGAATTGACAAATATCATTGTGTAAATTTAAGGTATGCAATGTGTTAATTGAATATATTTATATTATGCAAAATGAGTACAAAATAGCATTGGGTAACATCTCAATCATATCACATAGTTATGGGGTTTTTTTGTGGCAAGAACATTCAAGATCTATGTCTTAGCAACTTTTAAGTATATAATACAGTATTATTAACTATAATCATCATGCTGTACATTAGGTCCCCAGAATGTATCCAATTTATAACTGAAAGTTTAAACCCTTTGACCAACAACCCCCCATTTCTTCCACCCCAGCAACCATAAAACGTCTTATAGATAAAACAGTTTATTTTACCCTGATAAAAACTGAATTTGATCACATACAAGTACTCTACCCTCTTATTCCCCTGCCCTTTTATGTTTTTGATGTCACAATTTACCTCTTTTATATTTTTTGTCCATTAACAAATTATTGTAGCTTAATAGTTAATTTTTAATAGTATAGTTATTTTTAAGTCTTGTTTTTTAACCTTTATACTGGAGTTATGTGGTTAGTACTCCATCATATTACAGTATTAGAGTATTCTGAATTTAACTATATATTTACCTTTACCAGTGTGTCATATATTTTCATATGATTCATGTTACTAAGTAGTGTCTTTTTATTTCAGCCTGAAGAACTCCTTTCAACATTTCTTGTTAGGAAGCTCTAGTGATGAAAATCCTCAACTTTTGTTTTTCTGGAAAAGTCCTTATCTCTCCTTCATTTCTGAAGGGTAACTTTACAAGTTAAAGTATTTTTAATGGCAATTTTTTTCTTTCAGCACTTTGAATATACCATCCCACTCTCTGACAACTTGTAAAACCTCTGCTGAGAAATCCACTGATAGCCTATGGGAGTTCCCTTGTAAGTTACAAGCTTTTTTATTTTTTTTTCTCTTTCTGCGTTTAAGATTCTCTTTTTGCCTTTGAGTTTGGAAATTTATTATAATGTGTCTTGGAGACGATCTTTTTAAGTTCATTTTATTTCTGTCGTATGTGCTTCATGAACTTGGATATTCAAATCTCTCCCCAGATTTGGGAAGTTCTCAGCCATTATTTCTTTTCTTTAATATTTTTAATTTTTTTAACATCTTTATTGAAGTATAATTGCTTTACAAGGGTGTGTTAGCTTCTGCTGTATAACAAAGTATTTCAACTATACATATACATATAACCCCATATCTCCTCCCACTTGAGTCTCGCTCGCATCCTCCCTAACCCACACCTCTAGGTGGACACAAAGCACCAAGCTCATCTCCCTGTGCTATGCGGCTGCTTCCCACTAGCTATCGGTTTTACATTTGGTAGTGTATATATGTCCATGCCGCTTTCTCACTTCGTCTCAGCTTACCCTTCTCTAAATCCATGACTCTATTTCTATGTTACTAAGGCAGATGACCTTCATGTACAATGTAATTGACACCTTGTTCAGATATGTTAACTTTTTCAACCTGGTTATAGTCAATAGTCATGTTGGCCTGTGAACCAATCACTTTCTTTAAGATGTAGTCATTATAAAGAGCCCTTCTGAGCACCTGCGCTTCAGAGTCTCCTTGAGTTTGGTGGGACCATGTGACTAATACGTTTGATCAATACTTTTCAAGTGGAAGAATATAAGTCACTTCTGACTGGAACATTTAAATACCTGTGCAAAACTCTCCTGAGTTCTCTTTATCTGCCAAGGTACCCAACAGCAGCCAGTGCTCCAGATAGGATCTGCTCTGGGTCCCAAGGGCAAGAAAATATGGAACATAGGCCTCCAGATATCTTGTGAAGGACACATGTTATGAACAAGAAACAAACCTTGATGTTTTAGCCATGGAGATCTTGGGACTGTTTTTCACTATAAAAAAAATATCTTGCCTATCCTAAATAATAAAAAATGACATTACATATTTTGTCTTTGATATTAGGTTATTTTTAATGGCAATTTTATTTCCTTTTTTTCAAAGTTTTTGGCAAACACTTCACTATTGTTTATGTCCACATATCACCTATGAAGTCATAAATAAATAAATTCTATATATGTAGTGTTTATGAAGCTAAAGGATATTTACCCATCAAATCCTATCTCCATATATATACCCTGAACTGCCACAGAAGACCCAATATTTCAAACATTTTCATCCAATTCGGATTGCTAAATAATTTGAAATTTTCAAATAGAACTTCATTTACCGTGTTCTATCAAAATAAGAAGAGACTGGGAATTATGACAAATTAGTATTTTATTTTCATCTAATTTTTGGTTAGAGAGATCTATAAAGATGTTACGTTAGTTCTTCCTATCTTTTAAATGACATAGTTCACCTTCTCCAACCACTAGACTTTATTTTTTGTATTGGAGTATGGCCAATTAACAATGTTGTGATAGTTTCAGGTGCACAGCAAAGCGACTCAGCCATATGTATACATGTATCCATTCTCCCCCAGACTCCACTACTATTCAGGCTGCCACATAACATTGAACAGAGCTCCCTGTGCTATATAGTAGGTCCTTGTCCAGCCACTAGACTTGACCATGAACCCTGATGTTTGTCCAAAACTATAGGAAATGTGTCTCAAGTGCTGATCATATCAAGACTCAGCCTGCCATGAAGGAGAACTCTGTGTACATGCAGATAACTAAGAAAGGATACTTGAATCTCTTTATCTCTTCCCTTCCCCTGATGGAAGCTTCAGCATCACGATCTTTTTCTCTTGTCTGTTTGTGGAAGAAAAGGGAATGGGGAAGAGACCTTGAAAGGAACTTCCCAATCAAAGACTCTAGTTTGCTACAGTTGAATCAGCATTTTATCTGAACACCTCTCTCTTTTTTTTTAAAGGAAACTTTAGCTCTGTGAAGATACAGAAGGAGAATTCTGTATCGTTTTGGATAAAGAACTTAAAACCTGTGAGTACTATATAAATGTTATTTCTTATTTTGGGGGACTAACAATTCATATGTCAGAAATATAATCAAGGTATACATTATCTTCCATGTATAATTTTCAACGTGATTATATTCAAAGTCATAATTATATAAGGGAAATTAACTTCTCCTTGTAGCTTCTTACTTTTCTTTGATAAGTTCCTTTGAGGTGACTTGCTTAAATGCTCCAGAAATTAAAGCTATAAATAGCAATCACTGCAGAAGAGAAGAATGCTGGGCTTAAAGCCTTGGGGATGTTGTCACCGAGTCACCAAGTCCTTCATCTCAGTGTCTCTGGTCAGCATCCAGCAGATGTTGGCAGCATGCAGACAGTTCATCCCTTGCCGCATTACCAAGTCATGGCCATTAAGGGATGAGTCAATAATTATTTTAACCAATTCTCAAGGATTTATATACTAAACACTACTCTTTCATGATTATAATACAAATTTAGGGTTAGAATGGGCCAAGGATCCAGGAAAATCTTTAATAACAAGTGACTAAAAATCATTTGGACTACTCTATTAGCCAGTGAGAAATCGGTTCCACAGTATATCTGATAAGTAATGTGTTAAAGGAATTGAGTCTTATATGCAATAGTTAATAGCTATAATGACTATCATTTACTGAGTTATTATAAACTAGGGAATGGGTCCTCACCAAAATCCTATAAGGCAAGTAATTTTAGTGCTTTCATTTTACAAGTGAAGACCTTGAGGTTTAGAAGAATGCCAAATAATTTACCTGAGATCTCAGATTACATGAAGCCAACTCTGGCAGTTTCTAAATTTCATGCTTATAACCTAATTTACATTGCTTCTATCAAGTAATCATTAAAGACTTTGAAGTCGAGAGTGACATAACAAGGCTTTTTTGTTTTTAAAGAAGATGACTTTAATACCACAGAAACAGGAGAGTTTATAAAAAGCCAGAGAAAGTCCTAATTTCAAAAGGGGAGAGGAAACAAAACTAATGCATCATATTAATGTCTAGGTGAGAAATCAACTGGAAAATAAAATTTGCACAAAATCTTGAGATTTTAACAAAGGGAGTTTTATCTTAAGATTTTAACAAAAGGAGTTTAACAATGGGTAAAATGAGATCTAACTGAAACATACATATATAATTGATTTTTGTAATTCATATGCTTGTGTATTTCCCATTGACCTCATTTCCTTACCTCTTATAATTCTTGTTCACCACTGTAAGCTCAATGACTGGCACATACCCAAATGAGATAGACGGTGAAAAGTTGTTAGTTAACAAAGGATTCAGAGTGACATTTAGTTCTCTATTGTTCTTTGGTCATTTGATTTTATTTTAACCACAATTTCACTTGCTTCAAGCAACCCTATATTGAAGTCTTACTTCGAGAAAATACTACTTTCACTTACATTTTTAAATGGCATTATTATATTTTAATCTCACAAATGCAACTCTAAATAGTTGAACAAGTCAGATCCTAAAGGGTTTGTTGTACATGTCTCTAAATATATATATATATATATATATATATATATATATATATATCAAAGGAAAAGAAGCAATAGTAAATAGCTCTGATCAGAGAAACCATTTAGAAACAAATAACAAAATTCAAGGCATATGTCATTTTGGCAAGTGGTAGGTACTGTCATCTCAGTTTTAAGAAAGAAAATATGGTAGGCATAAGTCCTCCCTGTGATGCAAGATGCATGTCCTATGAAGAGTGAGCCAGCAAGGTTATCTCCATTAATTAGGTATGGAAATCGTTTTTCATGGTGTTTCATCTACTTTTTGGAAAAAAAGGATTGGATAAATGCAAACTCTCAAGAGAGAAGTTAGCCAGTGCTTCTAGAATCACTACTAAGTGTGAGTCATTCAATTAATCTCTGAGTAATAGTCTTGATACTGCAGGCTGCCATGATACCAGAGAAAAGAGTAGAAAATTATTCCTTGGCTGGGACATAAAATATTAAGAGACACCAAAATTCAATATGGTAACTGATGCCTTTTGAAACCCTCAGCACCCTAGGAAATAAAAAATCGCCTCTCCAATTGTCTTTCCACTGATAGGTCAGTTGTATAAAAGACCTTCTAAAACTATGTTAGCTCAGCTAGAAAACATTTGACCTTGTCCTCTTGAATTGCTTGTTCTGTTATCTTCATATTTTAAAGGAAATGTTTGTTATTCCTAAATGAGTCCAAAAATAAATGGTTGATTTGACCTACTCAACTAACTAGCAAATTTTGTGAGGAAATAAAACAAACAAACAAGCAAAAAACATTTGAACAAGTAGTGAAGATACCTATGCAGGAATTGCTCCTTCAAAACTCTTGCCCCATTCACATGAGTATGGAGGAAGTCACCACCTACATACAAAGAAATCACATTCCCTTGCAAGCACAGGGTCATTACCCTCCTCACATGAACACAAGGTCATCACACTCTCCATGTGTACAATGTAACCACACTGCCACCACAGCTGATTGGCTCAAGAGTAGATAAGTGGCCCACATTAATTAGTCAATTTCTTTAGATTTCCTGTGTACTCGGGACAAAGTTAACCCAGTCCTTTTCAGGTGACCAAAACTGTACGGTATAAAATTTAAAAACTGACCACAACCATATTTTCTCATCTGTGGAAAGGATGACCTGTGGTAGAAGAGGAGAAAAAAGCTGACATTTGGAAAAAAGCAGAATTAAAAGACAGAAAGATCCCTGAGCACATTTCAGTCTTTGACTCAGTTGCCCCTAAGAGTCTGATGCATCCAAGCCCTTTAATGGTTTTGGTTGTTCAACTTTCCCTTAATCTATTAGAAAAATCCAGCATGCTTTCAATAAAATCTCCTTTTATATTAGAATACTTGCAACTTGGTTCTTCTAGCCTCTAATAACAGTTTCAATTTCTATATCAGTTAATAAGTATAAATTTTACTGAAGTAACAAAGAAACTTCGAATGGCTTTCAAAGTTTAGATTTTTGTTCTCACCTCTTTACTGTAGAATCCAAGTTGCTTAAGCAGCCACCATCGCAAATATTGCTGCTCACTGTGGAAAGAAAATTCTGAGGGTCTCACTTTGTTTAGAACTTATGGGTCGGAAATAGCCACAGACCTACCCAACCACAAAGAGGCCTGGAAGTACAGTTTCACAGAATAACTAGGATATGAAGAGCTAGAAATAATGGGGAAATATCTCTAATCACCACCACACCCACGTTTCAATTTTAACAGAATTGAAGCTGATATTATATTGATCAAATATAATATGTATTGAAGCCAGAAGAAATCACTGTCCTACTCATTTTGTTGTGGACCTCAAATATTCAGCTCCTTAGCAATTAGGTAAGCTTTGCTGAATAATACTGATATATTGGCACCATTACACTCAGGACTAGAGTTTGCTAATTTAAAAAATGAGATAGTTTCAGCTGTGAGCTTTTTTCTATTTGTTTGAGTGAATGATGAGAAGGTTAAAAGTGAAAATAAATTGTTTAATTAATATTTAGTTTTGAGGCCGAAGTACCTAACATACAGACAACACAATTGATACTAAGGTTGAAAATTGTGTAAGATACACAATAACCATTATCTATTGCGTTAATATTTGCATGGGGAGTGGGTGCAGAAAATGAGAAGCAAAGCTCCCCCACCCTAGCTAATCTACATTAGACATATAGTGTGAGCAGAAAATAAAACTTTGCATTTAAAAACCATTTGAAGTTTCTTTGTTACTTCAACAAAATCTATACTATCTAACTGGTACAGAAATTGAAACTTTTATTGGAGGCTGGAACAATGTTGACAGGGACAAAACATTTGATAAAACTCCTGTCTGTAATAACTTAGAAGGCAAATTAGGTCCCTAATGAATTTTCACATATCAGAGAAGATGCTGTAAAAAAGATATTAGTACCAAGTTTTTTTTAAGATGGCTGAATTTGACAAGGCACAAGAAGTAAAAGGGGGAGAAAAAGGAATAGAGAACATTCAGGAATCAGGGTATGTATAGGGATAGAAAAGGCAACATTTTATCATGTTAAGCAGTGACAGATAAAACTGAGAGGACCTTTGAGCCAATTAAAATTCAGCCTTGAGTTAAGGATCAAATCAGGGGCACAGCCATGGCTATAACACCCATTTGTTAGAACCTCTAAATGAAATAAGATGTTTCAGAGCAGAGATCCATGTAAGTTCATGGTACCTAGTAGACACCGTCAACTGAACACAATAATTCAGAGAAAAGAGATTAGATATGTGGTTCTTCCAATGAAGTCTGACAGACCGAGAAACTCACAAATAATTTGAAAAAGGCATGAGGTAAGGTAAGCATAAAAACATAGCAAATATAAGAAATATGTCTAGGAAAGAACCATAGATGTGGCTATTGGCACAATGAGATGATCAGGATCAAATATAATACATAAGAATCCTACCACACTTTTAAAGGGTTATGGTGTCAAAGAAACTGTGAGCCTGGGCTAAAAAATGTTTATGGCTATTCAAAACTCAGAATGACACTTTAATTTCCACCAGTCTACAGGGAGGAAGCTGGCTGAGACAGCTGTTCAGATTTCACAAAGGGCAAACTCTGAAATAACACTTTTTAGGTGTCTAAGATGGATTATGGAAAAGGAAGAATCTCCCAGGGGAAGGTCCATGAAGAACTTCAGGCAAAAGAACTACTCTAAGAGTATGAGTTAATCAAGAAGCATTCAAAAAGCAGAGGGCTATCACAACATTTGCCAAGTAAGGGTTCAGAATTGAACACATCAGTGACTGGGGATTCTCACATTCTTCTCACTTCTACTGAAGTGTTTATTTCAGATCTCCTGTCTCTATTCCAGTACTGCATATTGGGTGTGGGAATGGGAGCATGAAGTGGATTGTATGGTGGTCCCCCAAAACATATGTCCACATTCTAATCACCAGAAGCTGTGAACATGACCTTAGTTGGAAAAAGAAACCATCTTTGAAGATGTAATTAAGGGTCACTGACAGCTTGGACTGAAAGGAACAGAGACAGGAAAATATGAAAGAAGGCTGCTGGCTAAAATTCTACAGTCAGGAAATGGACTGATAGAGCTACTCAGCTGCAAACATCCTACCCTTCAAGAAAAGGAAGGATGACTCCAAGGGCAGAGCAGTAGTACGTGGCGCAGAGGCTAGCGGGGCCATCATGGGCCCAGAGAGTGGAGTCTGGAGAAACAAAGGACTACTCTTAGACTTTGAAACCTAATGAAATTTTCCCTGCTGGATTTAGAACTTACTTGGGACCACAATGAAATTTGGAATTGATATCAATCACAGCATCTTAAATCTCACAGTCAGAAGGGAGCTCTAAGTAGCATATTTCAAGTGGCTAGAGTGCCAATATTATTATTTCATGGATGAGGCATTTGAGGACTGTAGTAGGCTGAAAAATGGGTCCCCAAAAGATCCTACATCCTAATTCCTGGAACCCATAAACATTGCCTTATACGGTGGCAAAAAGAGTTACGGATTTTGAGATGGGGAGATTATCCTGGATTATCCAGGAGGGCCCCAAATGCAATTACATGTATCCTTACAAGAGAGGCAGAGAGAGTTTACACATGGACACACAGTGAAGAAGGTGATGTGAAGACAGAAGAAATAGATTTGAAGATACTGGCTGTGAATATTTTAGTGACACAATCAGACACCAAGGAATGCCAGCAGCCACTAGAAACTGGAAGAGACAATGAAGGAGTCTCCCTAGTACCTCTGAAGGGACCATGACCCTGCCAACATCTTTATTTCAGCAAAGCAATACTGATTTCAGACTTCTGGCCTCAAGAACTTTGAACTAATAAATTTCTGTTGTTTTAAGCTACTAAATTTGTAGTAATTTGTTACAGCAGCCCCAAGAAACTAATACAAATCTCAAGAAGATTAAGTGGCTTGGCTAAGGACTCACAACTAAAGAACAGTTGACAGAAAATTAAAATGCCTATGTCTTTTCAGTGCTCTTTCCACTACAACATTTAGACTGAAGGGAATTTTATTAGAAATTCAAGGGCTAGAGGTAGAAATGGGGGTGAGAGGGAATAAGGGATGAGTATATTAGAAATTATTATTCCAGCCTGTCCCATCTCTCTGGCATAAACATTTCAGGACTCCAATTTCACAGGAGGAGAGCAGGGTTCCTAGGGCACTGAACTGGCATCTACTTCTCCAGCCAAGTACATGAGTCAGCCCGTGGTGGTGAGCCTCCCTGGCCAAGTCTGCATGATGAGCCAGCTGTGCGGTCTTCTCTTTTTCTCTGCTCCAAGTTTGTAGGTGGATCAGCATATTTTTCAACACAAGAAAGTTTCTGGAGTTTGGCTAGCAAAATCTGTAGAGATTAATGGCCCTTTTAGGCTGGGACCTAATGAATTGACTCATATGATGAATGTGGCTGAAAGCTGCAGTTTGCTGCTCTAGAGGTCACTGAGCATACCTACATCAAGATAATCTTCACCAAGTCATTGACTCCTCAGCCGGAGGAAAGCACATTGCCCTTGCTCTTTCCAGTTTACAAGGCTAGCAGGATACAGTCCATTAAAAGTTCAGAATCTAAGAAGAGCCACTGATTGGAATTCTGAGCTTCACATCCCCAGGGGAGTCTGAGGAAATGGGAAATCATCAACCTGACTCAGGAGTCGGCAGGTGCATATCAATAAGCAAACTGTTAGAATCTCTGAGCGCCCAGATCGCCATGTGTCCTTATACACAAGATTCAGTTACATCAGGTGACTCTCTGAAGGTGAAAGTCAGTGCACTAGATGTCAGGGGAACTTGCTTAAGTCCCAGTTCTCCTAAAATTGGTTTGGCAATTCACATGACACTCTTGAACCTCAACTTTCTTACCTGTAAAATGGTAAAATGAAGGCCTTTAAAGTTCTTCCTCGGGAACCCTTGTGCACTATTGGTGAGAAGGTAAATTGGCTTAACCTCTATAAAAAACAGTATGAATCTTCCTCAAAAAATTAAAAATAGAACTGCTATATGATCCAGCAATCCTACTTCTGGGTATATGCCCAAAAGAAATGAAAACTAGATAATGAAAAGATATTTGTACTCCCATTCATGTTTATTGCATCATTATTCACAATAGCCAAGATACGGTAACAACCTAAGTGTCCATCAATAGATGAATGGATAAAGAAAATGTGATATATATATATACATATGTGTATATATATCACGTGTGTGTGTGTGTGTGTGTGTGTGTGTACATACACAATGTTATATTATTTAACCACAAGACAGAAGGAAATCCTACCTTTGGGACAGTATGCAGGAATCTTGCTAAGTGAAATAAGACATTATGCTAAGTGAAATAAGTCAGACAGAGAAAGACAAATACCCACAGGGTATCACTTATATGTGGAATCTTTTTTTTTTTTCAAGCCAAACATAGAAAGGGAGAGTAGAAAAGTCGTTGCCAGGGACTGAGGGGCGGGGGGTGTGGGGAATAGGAAGAGTTTGGTAACGAGTACAGAGTTAGCTATAAGATTAATAAGATCTGAGGATCTAAAGCAAAACATGGTGACTATAGTTAATAACACTGTATTGTATAATTAAAATGTGTTAAAGGAGTAGAACTAAATATTCTCACCAAAAGAGAGAGAGAGAGAGAGAGAAAGGAAAAGATACATACGTAAGGTGATGGATGCATTAATTAACTACATGGGGTGAATCCTTTTAAAATGTATACATATATCAAATCAACCATGATGTACACTTTAAATATCTTACAATCTTATTTGTCAATTATACCTCAGTAAAGCTGGAATTTTTTAAAAACAAATATAAATTTAAAAAAAATCTTCCTGGTTCTACATTCAGGTAATTAACATAATCAGGATCAAGACATCTGGACAGATATATACACCCACGTCTCTTACTACATCCTTCAGATCCAATGGGCATTAGGTAGACAAGGGCTGGAGACTCTCAAATATGTGACTGGAGCGTATTGACACAGTGTTCTCTGCTTTGCAGATATTTGTAAGTTGCATTCTGAATCTCACAAATGCATATTTATCTCTTACTTCCCAGGAGAGCTTGACTACAGTGTGAATCACTAATCTATTGATTTTAGAAGTATCTATCTGCTCTGTTGGAAATGAGAAGAGACATCAGTATTAAGTGAAAGCTTAAAGGTCAATATATATTTAAAGAATTATCATCAAGAAGGTCTTGTTTTCCTAAAAAGATAAATTTCTAAATTCTATACTCCCCTCCCTAGATAGTATAAGGAAATTCTCAGGAAAATGCAGCTTGGTATAGTAAAAACAAATAAACAAGAAAACATACAACCCAATGCAATTAATACGCAAATGAAAACGTCTTCAAATTCCAAATTTTCGCTTTACTAAGTCAAAAAATGAACCTTACTTTGTGGAAGGGAGGCATTATAGCTATTAAGGGGAAATGGAGGACATTCTTGATTTGAACGCCAGTTCTTCCAAATACTAAGTGTGACAATTGGCAAATTAATTTTTCCAGACTCGATGTATTTCTTTATAATATGGGAATGATAACAATTCTCTCAAGTGTTATCAGGATTCAAAGGAGATAATCAATGTAATAGACTTTCTGTAGAGCCAGGAATATCTAAGTTAGTAATCAATAGCTGATTTTGCCAAAGGTTGAGGACAGCATGGGTAATGAATATAAATGAAAAGGCATTTAAATGACTATTTTAAGTAGTTTGGCTAAAAAGGGAAGATGAAAGAAGAGATAAAGGGGATAAAGGGATATTTGGAGATAGATGGTGTGGCTGATACTTTTTTTTTTTTTTTGGTCTATTTGTTTCAGGGTTACTATGTTTTTTTATTGTGATGGTAATTGATGGAGTAAGGTCCCAGGGGTCAGAAGGGATGGAATCCAGTAAGTTTAGCAGGAAAAGGGACACCTCTTCCACTGACATGGGTGTACAGGAGGGAGGCAGAAACAGAAGGAGATGGAGAGAAGTTGGGCTTGCTGGGAGAAGACTATAGGAGGGGGAGAGAGTCGTTGTCTGAGGCCACAGTGCACTGAAGGAGGTGAGGATGGAGGTTCTCTGTGGCAAGTGATGGCTGGATGCTTGAGGAGAGTCATAAATGTTCAAAATTTGTTAGGAGAACAACTCATAACAACAGCTAAAAAATAAGTTTGTTCATTTACCCCAGAGGAGTTCACCTGGGACACACAAAAGACTTGCCATGTAAGACTGAGGGCTCAGTAGAGCTTGAAACCTGAATTTGCAGGACACAATCAGTAATATTATAAACTTTTCTCCAGTAGAGAAAGAAAGAAAGTCTTAGACCAAATTTAGGAATACAGAATACGGGTCATCTGGGTTCTTCAGGAATGGAGTTTTGTTGAGAGATTGGAGTAAAATGACGATAGTACTACAAATAATATTGTAATGTGTTTATACCATGCCAGGATAGTTTGGTTTGGACAGGGTTCAGAACATGCAAGTTTAGGCATTTATAAAATGAGAACAATAGTGTCAATAATAGGACCATTTTTGTTCATCATTATTATTGCCCCAAAGTACAGAAGTGATTAAAACCTTCCATATGGGTTTTGTCTTAGAGAGCTGTTCACACAGATTTAAAAATAGAATTTTTAATTTTCCTATCTCAAAACTTCTCTTCCATCAGTCTTTTCATCTCTGTGAATTACACCATTATATTCCTATTTGCTCAAGCCAAACCATACTCACCCAGGATATTTCTCCTTCATTCTCCCTTCCCACGTCCACATCCAATCCAGCAGACAGTCTTTTTACCTCCACGTTTGAAATCTTTTCTGAATCCAACCACTTTACGCAATCTCCTAGTCCAAGGGTTGCAAACTTTTTCTGTAAGGGCCAGATTTGGTCCCTGGGCCATAGTTTGATGACCCCATCCTAGTTCAAGTTTTTATCATTTTTCATTCTTCTTATTTGTATACCTCTTAAAGCAATCTCCCTGATTCTAATTTTACTCCCCTTTGGCCCATTTTCATAGTAGCTAGAGTGATCTTTGTGAAACAAAAATCAAATTGTCTTACTTAAAGTTCTACTGTGACTTTCCATTATAATTAGAACTAAGCGAGCCTCTGGCCTCCAAAGTACTCCATGATCTGGTCCCTGCCTTCCACTCATTCTCCATTTGCTAAACATCTTCTGCTTATACTGTCCATTTTTCTGTTCTTTGAACTCCCCAAGACTTTTCTTGACTCAAATCCTAGTCCTTCCAGCTCCCTCTGCTTGAAATGTCCTTCTCTGGGCTGATTTTCTCTTTCTCGTTTATACCAACTATCCCCTCCTCAAAAAGTCTTTTCTTTCAATAAAATTATTATTTTTAAAAAAGTCTTTTCTGATCTACCTGATAGAAATACTCCTTTGTATCTCACCCTTCCTAATTACTCTATGGTTCATTATCCTGGTTAGTTTCTTCACTGCACAACAATCTGAAATCATTTCATTTACCGATTTACTTACATATTAAAGTCTCCTCCATACCTGTAAACTTTATGAAGGAAAGGAATTTGTCTCCTTTCTCGGTGTATCTGTAATCCCTGTAATAGACCTGGCAGACAGCAGACACTCAAAAAATAATTATTGAATGAACAAATGCATGAATGATCAATAGTAAATGATTTGGAGATAAAATTCAATGCCAAAGGCCTCTCTCTGTCTTCTCATTAGTCCTCCATTCTCTCATTTTCGACAAATATTTGATAACCTTTTTAAAGGTTTGTGGAGCTACTTTGGACACTGTGAAGTTTTTTTTTTAATTTTTTAATTTTATTTTATTTATTTTTTTATACAGCGGTTCTTATTATTCATCAAATTTATACACATCAGTGTATACATGTCAATCTCAATCGCCCAAATCATCACACCACCATCACCACCACTCTGCAGCTTTCCCCCCTTGGTGTCCATACATTTGTCCTCTACATCTATGTCTCAAATTCAGCCCTGCAAACCGGTTCATCTGTACCATCATTCTAGGTTCCACACACATGTATTAATATACGATATTTGTTTTTCTCTTTCTGACTTACTTCACTCTGTATGACAGTGTCTAGATCCATCCATGTCTCAACAAATGACCCAATTGCGTTCCTTTTTAGGGCTGAGTAATATTCCATCGTATATATGTACGACTTCTTTATCAATTCGTCTGTCGATGGGCATTTAGGTTGCTTCCATGACCTGGCTATTGTAAATAGTGCTGCAATGAACATTGGGGTGCATGTGTGTTTTTGAATTATGGTTTTCTCTGGGTATACACCCAAGAGTGGGATTGCTGGGTCATATGTATGGTAATTCTATTTTTAGTTTTTTAAGGAACCTCCATACAGTTTGCCATAGTGGCTGTATCAATTTACATTCCCACCAACAGTACAAGAGGGTTCCCTTTTCTCCACACCCTCTCCAGCATTTGTTGTTTGTACATTTTCTGATGCTGCCCATTCTAACTGGTGTGAGGTGATACCTCATTGTGGTTTTGATTTGCATTTCTCTAATAATTAGTTATGATGAGCAGCTTTTCATGTGCTCCTTGGTGATCTGTATGTCTTCTTTGGAGAAATGTCTATTTGGGTCTTCTGCCCATTTTTGGATTGGGTTGTTTGCTTTTTTAATATTGAGCTGCAAGAGCTGTTTATATATTTTGGAGATTAATCCTTTGTTTGTTGATTTATTTGCAAATATTTTCTCCCGTTCTGAGGGTTGTCTTTTCATCTTGTTTGTAGTTTCCTTAGCTGTGCAAAAGCTTTTAAGTTTCATTACGTCCCATTTGTTTATTTTTGTTTTTATTTCCATTACTCTAGGAGGTGAATCAAAAAAGATCTTGCTGTGATTTATGTCAAAGAGTGTTCTTCCTATGTTTTCCTCTAAGAATTTTATAGTGTCTGGTCTTACATTTAGGTCTTGAATTCATTTTGAGTTTATTTTTGTGTATGGTGTTAGGGAGTGTTCTAATTTCATTCTTTTACATGTAGCTGTCCAGATTCCCAGTCACTACTTATTGAGGAGACTGCCTATTCTCCATTTTATATCCTTGCCTTCTTTGTCATAGATTAGTTGACCATAGGTGGGTGGGTTTATTCCTGGGTTTTCTATCTTGTTCCATTGATCTATGTTTCTGTTTTTGTGCCAATACCATATTGTCTTGATTACTGTAGCTTTGTAGTATAGTCTGAAGTCAGGGAGTCTGATTCCTTCTGCTCCATTTTTTTCCCTCAAGACTGCTTTGGCTATTCAGGGTCTTTTGTTTCTCCATACAAATTTTAAAAGGTTTTGTTCTAGTTCCATAAAAAATGCCATTGGTAATTTGATGGAGATTGCATTGAATCTGTAGATTGCTTTGGGTAGTATAGCCATTTTCAAAATATTGTTTCTTCCAATCCAAGAACATGGTATATCTCTCATCTGTTGGTATCATCTTTAATTTCTTTCATCAGTGTCTTATAGTTTTCTGCATATAGGTCTTTGTCTCCCTAGGTAAGTTTATTCCAAGGTATTTTATTCTTTTTGTTGCAATGGTAAATGGGAGTGTTTCCTTAATTTCTCTTTCAGATTTTTCATCATTAGTGTATAGGAATGCAAGAGATTTCTGTGCATTAATTTTGTATCCTGCAAATTTGCCAAATTCATTGATTAGCTCTAGTAGTTTTCTAGTGACATTTTTAGGATTCTCTATATACAGTATCATGTCATGTGCAAACAGTGACAGTTTTACTTTTTCTTTTCCAATTTGTATTCCTTGTATTTCTTTTTCTTCTCTGATTGCTGTGGTTAGGATTTCCAAAACGATGTAGAATAATAGTGGCGAAAGTGGGCACCCTTGTCTTTTTCCGGATCTTAGAGGAAATGCTTTCAGTTTTTCACCATTGAGAATGATGTTGGCTGTGGGTTTGTCATATATGGCCTTTATTATGTTGAGGTTGTTTCCCTCTATGACCATTTTCTTGAGAGCTTTTATTATAAATTGGTGTTGAATTTTGTCAAAAGCTTTTTCTGCATCTATTGAGATGATCATATGGTTTCTATTCTTCAATTTGTTAATATGGTGTATCACATTGATTGATTTGCATATATGGAAGAAACCTTGCATCCCTGGGATAAATCCCACTTAATCATGGTGTATGACCCTTCTAATGTGTTGTTGAATTCTGTTTGCTGGAATTTTGTGGAGGATTATTGCATCTATATTCATCAGTGATATTGGTCTATAATTTTCTTTTTTGTAGTATCTTTGTCTGGTTTTGGTATCAGGGTGATGGTGGCCTCATAGAATGAGTGAATTTGGGAGTGTTCCTTCCTCCACAATTTTTTGGAAGAGGTTGAGAAAGGTGGGTGTTAGCTCTTCTCTAAATGCTTGATAGAATTCACCTGTGAAGCCATCTTGTCCTGGACTTTTGTTTGTTGGAAGATTTTTAATCACAGTTTCAATTTCATTACTTGTGATTGGTCTGTTCATATTTTCTATTTCTTCCTGGTTCAGTCTTGGAAGATTATACCTTTCTAAGAATATGTCTATTTCTTCCAGGTTGTCCATTTAATTGGCATAGAGTTGCTTGTAGTAGTCTCTTAGGATGCTTTGTATTTCTGTGGTGTCTGTTGTAACTTCTCCTTTTTCATTTCAAATTTTATTGATGTGAGTCCTCTCCCTCTTTTTCTTGATGGGTCTGGCTAAAGGTTTTTTAATTTTGTTTATCTTCTCAAAGAACCAGCTTTTAGTTTCATTGATCTTTGCTATTGTTTACTTTGTTGCTATTTCATTTATTTCTGCTCTGATCTTTATGATTTCTTTCCTTCTGCTAACTTTCTAACTTTGGATTTTGTTTGTTATTCTTTCTCTAGTTCCTTTAGGTGTAGGGTTAGATAGTTTATTTGAGATTTTTCTTGTTTCTTGAGGTAGGCTTGTATAGCTATAAACTTCCCTCTTAGAACTGCTTTTGCTGCATCCCATAGGTTTTGGATCATCGTGTTTTCATTGTCATTTGTCCCTACGTATTTTTTGATTTCCTTTTCTATTTCTTCAGTGATCTCTTGGTTATTTAGTAGCATATTGTTTAGTCTCCATATGTTTGTATTTTTTACATTATTTTCCCTGTAATTCATTTCTAATCTCATAGCGTTGTAGTCAGAAAAGATGCTTGATATGATTTCAATTTTCTTAAATATACTGAGGCTTGATTTGTGACCCAAAATATGTTCTATCCTGGAGAATGTTCCATGCGCACTTGAGAAGAAAGTGTAATCTGCTGTGTTTGGATGGAATGTCCTATAAATATCAATTAAATCTATCTGGTCTATTGTGTCATTTAAAGCTTGTGTTTCCTTATTTATTGTCATTTTCGATGATCTGTCCATTGGTGTAAGTGAGGTGTTAAAGTCCCCCACTAATTGTGTTACTGTCAATTTCCTCTTTTATAGCTGTTAGCAGTTGCCTTATGTCTTGAGGTGCTCCTATGTTGGGTGCATATATATTTATAATTGTTATATCTTCTTCTTGGATTGATCCCTTGATCATTATGTAGTGTCCTTCTTTGTCACTTGTAACATTCTTTGTTTTAAAGTCTATTTTATCTGATATGAGTATAGCTACTCCAGCTTTATTTTGATTTTAATTTGCATGGAATATCTTTTTCCGTCCCCTCACTTTCAGTCTGTATGTGTCCCTAGGTCTGAAGTGGGTCTCTTGTCAAAAGCATATATATGGGTCTTGTTTTTGTATCCATTCAGCAAGCCTCTGTCTTTTGTTTGGAACATTTAATCCATTCACGTTTAAGGTAATTATTGATATGTATGTTCCTATGACCATTTTCTTGTTTTGGATTTGATTTTGTAGGTACTCTTCTTCTCTTGTGTTTCCCACTTAGAGAAGTTCCTTTTGTATTTTTTATAGAGCTGGCTTCCTGGTGCTGAATCCTCTTAGCTTTTGCTTGTCTGTAAAGCTTTTGATTTCTCCATTGAATCTGAATGAGATCCTTGCCAGGTAGAGTAATCTTGGTTGTAGGTTCTTCCTTTTCATCACTTTAAGTATATCATGCCACTCCCTTCTGGCATGTAGAGTTTATGCTGAGAAATCAGCTGTTAACCTTATGGGAGTTCCCTTGTATGTTATTTCTTATTTTTCCCTTTCTGTTTTCAATAATTTTTCTTGGTGTTTAATTTTTGCCATTTTGATTACTATGTGTCTCGGTATGTTTCTCCTTGGGTTTATCCTGTATGGGACTTGCTGCACTTCCTAGACTTGGGTAGTTATTTCCTTTCCCATGTTAAGGAAGTTTTCAACTATAATGTCTTCAAATATTTTCTTGGGTCTTTCTCTCTCTCTTCTCCTTCTGGGACCCCTATAATGCGAATGTTGTTGCATTTAATGTTGTCCCAGGGGTCTCTTAGGCTGTCTTCATTTCTTTTCATTCTTTTCTCTTTATTCTGTTCTGCAGCAGTGAATTCCACCATTCTGTCTTCCAGGTAACTTATCCATTCTTCTGCCTCCATTATTCTGTTATTGATTCCTTCTAGTGTAGTTTTCATTTCAGTTATTGTACTATTCAACTCTGTTTGTTTGTTCTTTTATTCTTCCAGGTCTTTGTTAAACATTTGTTTCATCTTCTTGATCTTTGCCTCCCTCTTTTTCCAAGGTCCTGGATCATCTTTACTATCATTATTCTGGATTCTTTTTCTGGAAGGTTGCTTATCTCCACTTCATTTAGTTGTTTTTCTGGTATTTTATCTTTTTCCCTCATCTGGTACATAGCCCTTTGCCTTTTCATCTTGTCTATCTTTCTGTGAATGTGGTTTTTGTTCCACAGGCTACAGGGTTATAGTTCTTCTTGCTTCTGCTGTCTTCCCTCTGGTGGATGAGGCTATCTAAGAGACTTTTGCAAGGTTCTTGATGGGAGCGACTGGTGGTGGGTAGAGCTGACTCTTGCTCTGGTGGGCAGAGCTCAGAAAAATGTTAATCTGCTTCTGCTGATGGGTGGGGCTGTGTTCCCTCCCTGTTGGTTGTTTGGCCTGAGGCAACCTAACACTGGAGCCTACCTGAGCTCTTTGGTGGAGCTAATGGCAGACTCTGGGAGGGCTCACACCAAGGAGTACTTCCCAGAACTTCTGCTGCCAGTGTCCTTTTCTCCACAGTGAGCCACAGCCACCTCCTGCCTCTGCTGGAGACTCTCTAACACTAGCAGCTAGGTTTGGTTCAGTCTCCCCTGGGGTCACTGCTCCATCCCCTGTGTCCTGCTGCTCACACTACTTTGTGTGTGCCCTCCAAGAGTGGAGTCTCTGTTTCCCCCAGTCCTGTCAAAGTCCTGCAATCAAATCCCACTAAACTTCAAAGTCTGATTCTCTAGGAATTCCTCCTCCTGTTGCCGGACCCCAAGTTTGGGAAGCCTGATGTGGGGCTCAGAACCTTCACTCCAGTGGGTGGGCTTCTGTGGTATAAGTGTTCTCTAGTCTGGGACACTGTGAAATTTTAATCAGAAAAATAATCCATGCTAACAACTAACCTGTCTAATGCTTTTCTTTCCAGTATCATCATTATCATACCTTAACTCAGGGAGTAATGCTAACTTGGACAAGGTCAAATGCTGGGGACAATGGAATAAGAGCACTGAGGTTTTATTGGTCTTGTGGACCTTTGAAGGTTATTCAAAATCAACAGAGACTATGGTGTCAGGACAGCAGTATCCAGAGCCAGAAGACCTGAGTTTAAGCCCTGCTCTGCTATTCACTAGATATGGGGCCATAGACAAATGACTGAATCTCTCTCACACTCCATTTCATTATTTATAAACTGGGGTAAAGGTGAGATGACAGCACAGATGTATTGTAAGGATTAATTCAGTTCTATATGTAAAAGGGCTCTGTAAGGTCAAAAATGCTGTCAAATTTTAGTTGTTGTTAAAAATATGTTGCCTTTGCCTAAATGGTCTGTGCTGTGCAGATCCCATATAAGATATGATTTATATTGTCTTCTGAACAGAACAAGACCTTTATGGATTTTAATGTGTTACTGATTGGGGGCACATTTGAAATTTAACAGGAGCCTTCAGTTAAAAGGAAGCCAAAGAAAACAATCAATGCAAATATGAAATTTTGGGGTTCCATGAAAAGAGGGCAGGAGAGGGAGATTTTATAAGGAACACAGGCTCTGGATTAGGCCTGGTTCTAAATGGTGCTTCTGCCGCTTATTAGCTGAATGACCTTGGAGAAGTTCCTTAACTCTCAGTTTTGGGTAATCAACCTGTACATGGAAAATAATAATTCTTATTCTAGGGATTCACTAAAAAGATAAAATGAGAAAATATGTGTAAAAATGCCTGGCCCCATGCCCAGCTCATAGGAGGACCAGAGAGGTTGTGTTCTCTTTGCCATAATTTATGGTGGGCAGCATAGCAACTGACTTTTCTATTCCAGAGGAAAGGGAGCCCAAAAAAGAATGCCCTTCAAGAAGATTTGAGTTCAAAAGGGACAAAGGAGGACTGGAGGGAAAGATCAGAGCCATGGGTTGATGCCTGGGCTGGGAACATCCAGCTTCCAATCAGGGGGATCCCAACAAAGGGTCTGGAGTCTAAAGATTAGAGTGGAAATGGCCCTAACTGTCCATTTCTCAGGTCTCCCCAAGGTTGTTGTTTTTACAAGTGACTTTTCCACCTTAACTAGAACAATTTAGGAGAGCTCCAGCCCAAACTCCAAATTTAACATTTACTGACTTATAACTATCTCTGGAGCCAGAAAGAAGGCTTTCAGAATCCAGGCCCCATTTAGGCATAAACTCTACCTAAATATGTGGGACAGGAAACGTGCCAAGTGAGGCATACACATTGCAAGGGAATTTAGAAGTTGTACCAGATCTGGTGTTCCAAATTTGTTCAAAGAATTGCTTTAGTTCATCTGGAGGCTGCTGATGAGTGGTGGAATTCATTTCTGTTTGAAAGAAATCTTTCTTCTTGTTTCTGTGTGCTCTTTCTTCCAAAATGAGCCTAATTGTTCCTTCTGATTAATTTCTAACTATATATACTTAGTAGAATTAAAAACAGGCTGGTGTGTCATATAAGGAGATATGGAGATACTGAATAAACTACATCCTAAAATAACATTATTTTCAAAAACAGAGTATAATTGCCTAAGTAAACCTCGCCTAAGTCCATAATAGGGTAAAGAAAGCAATACAATCTAGACTGGCCACAAAGGTCCATAAAACATTGTCATTCCTGGTGATGGGTTAATGAGGCCCCTCTCATGACTCTGAGAGTAGAATTCTTGCTTAGTCTTATTTACCAGGAAACCTGCAACATGGTGAAGCAGCACAGCTTCTCATTAAGAACCAAGGACCAAGGATCGCTGGTCCTAGGAGAGATGAGGAATGTCTGGCCTAAGCTAAGTGAACAATTTACTCAAGTGTTTTGCACCTTGAGTTCTCCATATCAGAGATATATCACAGATTGTTCCACACCATGAGCAAAATTGCTTCTGGAAGGACACTTGGGTGTTCAGGGTCAGCACCCTCAGGTGAGGTTCATATAACAGATATCTCCCCAAAATACCACCACAGGTAAGCTCCTCTGGTTATATTTCAGTAGGGCTAAGAAAAGTGTTGAATGAATCATCTCAGTGGCTGCCTAAGATCTACTTGGGAAGGGAGAACTGAATGACGGTTTTTGAAGCATCTGCTTTTCTAAATTACCTTGATGAGAAACTGAGACAAGAACTACTTAGGAGGAGTGATCTTTCTTTCATTATATACAATCCCTATATTCATGCTGAAATAAGACCCTAAAATCAGAGGGTACAAACCTGCCTTTTGGTCAGTGTCTATGAAACAGGTAAAACTTGTGTCCTACACAGACCTCTGGGCTCTAGGCTGGCAGCTTCAATGTCCTGACCTGGTCTTTTCCTCCGTCAGGAAAAGAGTTAGCTGAGGGGTTCTACTATTTATCTTCAAGGCATTGACCTCATCCATGCATACAGATGTCTAAATCTTATTTTCTCTTAAATCTTTAAACTTCTGCTTCAGATATGATTCCTAGGTGGAAGTATGCAGGCAAGCAGGAACAAAGGATTTATTTATTCTATTCATGTGGTAATGATTCATATTCATGTTAACAGAATTCAAACAATGCAAAAATCATTCTCCCTCATGCCCCAGCCCCCGAGTTGTCCTTTTTTGTTTCCTCTGAGAAAACCAATATCAGCTGTTTCTTTTTTGTGTGCATTCTTCAAGAGAGAGCTTATGCATATAAACACATCCTTTAAAAGTGCAAATGGTAGTATATAATATATATGCTCTTCTGTATTTTGCTTTTTCATTTACTAATTTACCTTGGAGATCATTTTATGTCAACTGGAAATCTACTTTGTTATTTTTAATGGAAGGTTTGTTGCTAAAGGTGTATCTGTTTTGGGAGATACCATAATTTATTTAACTAGTCCAGTATTGATGAACATTTAAGTTGTTTATAGTATTATGCCACTTGTATCTTAGAGCAGGTGTAATTTTGAACAAAGGTGAATCTGGTCAGGAACTCAGCCCTCAAATCACTGGTCAGTTGCCTATCTTCAGAGTGTGTGCCAACGAGGGAATCAGAAACACAAAAGATTAAGTGTTCTTACCCCATACACACACACACACACACACACAAATAATAATGATAATAATAATAAAGGAGTGAGAGGAAAGTTTGGGAGGTAACAGATACGTCTATGGCCTTGTTGGTGGTGATGGTTTCATGGGTGTATACTTATCTCCAAATTCATCTTTCAATATGTGCAGCTTTTTACACTGTCAATCATACCTCAACAAAATAGTTTTTTAAAAAGGAAAAGAAAAACACAAAAGAGTCTCTGACCAAATGCATGTGCTCTATCACTGGTGTGATAAATTGCTTGCAAAGATAGCTGCAATAATTCCACCCATCCCTACATGCACACTCCTTTGCAACAGACTTTGCCATTTATATCATCCTGAGGGACAGTCCATTTCTTTATGGCTTCTATCTGACCTTGCCACGTGATTGTTTTCTACAAAAGAATGTAGCAAAAGACCCCAGTGTCCTGATAGTGAATGCCTGAAGCACTCACTTGGCCATATCTGCTCCTAGCAAGCCCCACAGACATTGTCCCACTGCCACTGGAGCCAGTGTTATGGCTAGATTGGACCTTGTGGTTCTTATTATGACTGCAGGATATCCCTCAACAAAATCATCAGGGAACTTTGAAGATTTATTGATCACAGGTCCTGGAGGGTACACAGCATGCAGAGACCACACAGCAAGGTCTTGGCAGAGATAGAGGGAAGAGTGTGGACCTGGGGCTTTGCCTTCATTGGGGTCCAAGAGTGGGGTGGAGTTTCACAAGTTCATTCTTTATTGGAGAATTTAAAAATAAATTGGAGAAAATAAAAAATTGGAAATTGGAAAATTGGAGAAATAAAAAATAAGAATGGGAATCAGGGCATGGGAAGGGAGAAATCTTCCATTAACTAGGTTACTCAGGGCTTCTAAAAGGGAAACTTCACTGGTGGGGGGTGCAGGGGGCAGCCTAGCTCCTTATCTAGTTGTTTTGCTAGTAGCTGTGTCCTACAGCTGGAAATTTGTTTTCGAGATGGATGTCTTTGAAATGGATGCCTCAGCAATCAAAAAGCTTAATGTCAGACAATTACATTACAACCAAAAACCTTAAAGTCAAGCAGTTACACTACAGAAGCCTTGTAGCTTCTCCTCCTGCCCTCTTAAAAGGCTGCCTGACACCATGAAAAGAAGCCCAGTGAGACCTGAAGGTGAGAGGTCACATGAAGACCAGCTGATGGCAGAACCCAGATGTGAACAAGGCCACCCTAGACCATCAAGGGCAGTCAGGCAGCCAGATGACTGCAGCTGTACCAGCTAATTCTAGCCCAGACTGCTGACCCACAGAATCATAACAAGACAGTGGTTGATATTTAAGCCACTGAGTTTGGGATTGTTTGTTACATAGCAGTAGACAATGGATTCAAGTGATAAGGATTTGACCAAATCTCTCTCACAGGGTTTTTCCAGCCCTGAAAATTCTAGAGATGGGCCTAGGAATTCACATTATAGCAGGTTCCCCAGATGGTTCTTCTTTAATGTAATAGTTGAGGCATAACTCACATTCTACATTTATGTATTATGTAAGGTTATGAAGCAGAATAATAAAATAAACAACCATAAATCCACTACCAGCTTAAGAACTAGATATTACAAATATTACTGAGACCATGCTTCCCCCACAAAAGGCCAATAAATCGGAGATGAGGCGTTGAGGCAAGGATTATGACTTTATTCAGAAAGCCAGCAGACCGAGAAGATGGCGGACTAGAGTCCCCAAAAAACCATCTTATCTGGATGCCAGTTTCTTTTACAGAATCAGAGAGAGAAGTCAAGAAAAAAGGCAGAATAGAGAGGGAGAGGCGGAGAGGAAATAAAGTAAAAAGGGCCATCAGTCTTGCAAAACATCAGGGAAGGGATGTGTTAATTTCTTCTTTATTGAAGCCATTTACAGGTGGGTAGGGTTCCCTGAGGCAGGCCATTATGTATGATTATACTAGAAAAAGCAACGAAAAGCAAAGGCTAAATTCAAAGAAACAAATCCAACATGGCCTCAAAATTGGCTCTTCCCTGTTACACAAACACCATGGTATCTATCTACACTCTCTTTCCCTGACCCATTCCACTGTCTTCCCAAGAGAGAGGTAACAACATCTTGAACTGGGAGTTCATCATTCCTTGGCATATACATATACTATATACATACAAAATCTATATGTACGTACATATACGTACACTATATATACAGTGTGTGATAAATATGTGTGTATATATACACATTCACACACACATATTTGGTTTTGCTTATTTTTAAACTTTATTTAAAACTTGTACCATACTGCATGGCAAAGCAGAAGATTACTTTGATAAGGGTATAGTCTTGGGTGTTAAGCTGCTTGTGTACAAATTCTAGCTCTGCCGCTTAGTATCTGAGGGACCTAGGCAACTTACTTAAATTCTATGGGATTTGGTTTCCACTTCAATAAAGTAGGGGTGATAATAGTGATATCTACCTCTTAGGGTCTTGGTGGACTTAATGAATTAATGTATCTATAGAAATTAGAACAGTGCCCTACACAGAGTAAGTGCTTTGTAAGTATTACTATTTTTATTTTGCAATTCACTTATTTCACCCAGAATTATGCATGTAATGATTCATACATGCTGTGTGTATCACTGCAGTTCATTCATGTTTCACTGATGTATATCACTCCAGTAGAGAAGTATACTGCAATTTATTTGGCCATTCTCTAATTAATGGATATTGTCATTGTCCCCAATTATTTGCTTTTACAACAGTGCTACTCTTAACAATCTTTAACATATTTCCTAGGGAATATATGCAGAATTTTCTCTGGGGTGTATGTCTTGGAGTAGAGTTGCTGGGTCATAGACAATGAGAATGTTCAGCTTTACAAGGTAAAGCCAAGTCGTTTCCACAGTGGTGGTACCAGGAAACAGTCCCGTGTTCTTGTCCTTTCACATCTTCACCAGGATTTGATTTTATCAGATTTCAGAATTTTAATGCATTTATTTTTGAGTCTTAGAGAAAAATTCTAGCTCAAGATTTTAGTGAAAGGAAGGTATAACTTTTGAAAAAAAAAGTTTAATAATCTTGACATTGTTGATGTCACAGTTGGAGAAGCATAAAGGCATTTCCTCAATCCTTCTTAGACTCCCTGCAGCCCCTAGCTCTCTCACCACCCCTTCCCCATTGCACTTCCCCTTTGTCTGCCATCTTTATGCTACACTGTTTCTATTCTCACCTTACTCCCCTGACTGCTTTCTCCTTTCACCTCCCTCTTTGCTGAGTATGCTTATTCTCTTCTGCCCCTCAGGTTGCTTGAGTTTTGAATCCTGACAATTCCACTCACTGCAACTCTGGACAAATTTCTTAATCTTACTGCACCTCAATTTCCTCAGCTCTAAAATGAGCATAATAGCAGCATCTATTAACCTGGTTTAGTGAGGATAAATGTAAAACACCCAGAAAAGTGTCTGACACATACTAAGTGCTCAGTAAATGTTCTCGACCATTATTCCCTTCCCTTACATCTCAAGTCAAGTTTCCTGGAAAGGGGACTCTGAGATTTGCTGGCAACAACTTTACTGGGGAGTGTTCTCAACACTTTTGAGGGGTTGTAGGAAGCAGAGATGGGCAGAGAACCATGATGCAGTAACAACAAAGGTCTCAGCCAATCCTATAAGAGTTCTAGAGCTGGATGGCTTTTCAGAGCTGCCCTAAACTGGGGCTAGAGGTCGTCTTTATTCCCCTATGTCTACGAGGCTCTGGATGCTGGCTGACCTGAGGAAGGGATTGTTTGCTGAAGACAAATCCCAAAGATAGCCCCAACTGAGGTTGGTTGGCTACTGATACTCTCAGTAGCCTGTGAAACAAGGGCTTCAGTCCTAAAGGGCAGTGAGGGGTTAACCTAGGTGGTACACTGCAACATCTACTACGCTCCCTTCTATATTTTCTCCCAAGGAAAGCACTTAGGTTATTTCTTATTCTTCAGTTATATTCAACGTTTTCTTCATTCATCACAGTTTGCTATATGATGTCAACAAAACCTGGTGAATACAATTAATTTTAAAGGCCAAAAGAATACAATATTCTTGGCATTTTATGAACCAAACTCTGTTGCAGGTTGAATTTTCTACCTTTCTGTCACATTGGTATTGTGTAGAATTAGCCAGTCTCCTTGTGCTGTGTATATATGTTATATTAGTTAATGGTAAACATTGTAGAAACATACAGACCTTCAACAAAGTTGCCATTCACTGAAGCAGAGCTACGCCAACCTATTTCATACCTTCCCTATCAAATTCCCCAGATATCGTAGTGCAAAGAAAGTTACTTAAGATTGCTGAGACTTGGTTTTCTTTATCTGTAAAATGGTTAAATTTTACCTATCATAAAGGACTCAATGGGGAAAAAGTCCAAAAACAGGTCCAATAAAGAAATGTTCCCATCAGTGTAAGGTATTAGTCATCACAGCATGTGGCAAGAGCACCTTAATCACACATGTATAAAATAAAATTTAAAAATCTTAATACCTTAAAACTACAGTGACCACTGCCATATATGGCAACAGCAGAGGCCACTCAATGTTGAGAACTTTCCACAACAGATTCATTTACACCTTCATTCATGAAGGGCAAATTTATTTGAATCACGCCTCTCTAAAAAAAGAATTCTTCAGATAAACGTCAAGCTGCTAGTAATAAACAAAAGCTGATTAAATATTGAGTGCCTATGATCCAATTTAGAATCTTTGCTCATCTTTTGTGCTTTCTAAAAGCTGATCAATAAAAATAGACTTTGGGTTGTGATGCGTCATCACAGCCCATGTCAAGACATACTCTGGGGGTCCTAAACCAAGATGGTGGAGTAGAACAACATGCTCTCATTCCCTCTTGTGAGAACACCAGAATCACAACTAGCTACTGTACAATCATTGACAGGAAGACACTGGAACTCACCAAAAATGATAGCCTACATCCAAAGACAAAGAAGAAGCCACAGTGAGATGGTAGGAGGGGTGCAATCACAGTAAAATCAAATCCCATAACTGCTGGGTGGGTGACTCACAGACTGGAGAACACTTATATCACAGAAGTCCACCAACTGGAGTGAAGGTTCTGAGCCCCACATCAGGCTTCCCAACCTGGGGGTCTGGCAATGGGAGGAGGAATTCCTAGAGAATCAGACTTTGAAGCCTAGTGGGAATTGATTGCAGGACTTTGACAAGACTGGGGGAAACAGAGACTCCACTCTTGGAGGGCACACACAAAGTAGTGTGAGCAGCAGGATACGGGGAAGGAGCAGTGACCACAGGGGAGACTGAACCAGACCTACCTGCTACTGTTAGAGGATCTCCTGCAGAGGCGGGGGGGTGGGGGGGTGGGTGGTGGTGGCTGTGGCTCACTGTGGAGAAAAGGACACTGGCAGCAGAAGTTCTGGGAAGTACTCCTTGGTGTGAGCCCTCCCAGAGTCTGCCATTAGCTCCACCAAAGAGCCCAGGTAGGCTCCAGTGTGGGGTTGCCTCAGGCAAAACAACCAACAGGGAGGGAACACAGCTCCACCCATCAGCAGAAGCGGATAAATTTTTTCTGAGCTCTGCCCACCAGAGCAAGAGTCAGCTCTACCCACCACCAGTCACTCCCATCAAGAAACTTGCAAAAGCCTCTTAGACAGCCTCATCCACCAGAGGGAAGACAGCAGAAACAAGATGAACTATAATCATGTAGCCTGTGGAACAAAAACCACATTCACAGAAAGATAGACAAGACGAAAAGGCAGAGGGTTACGTACCAGATGAATGAACAAGATAAAACCCCAGAAAAACTAAACTAAAAAACTAAATGAAGTGGAGATAGGCAACCTTCCAGAAAAAGAACCCAGAATAATGATAGTGAAGACGATCCAGGATCTCGGAAAAAGAATGGAGGCAAAGATCAAGAAGATGCAAGAAATGGTTAACAAACACCTAGAAGAATTAAAAAACAAACAAACAGAGATGAACAACACAATAACTGAAATAAAAACTACACAAGAAGGGTCCAATAGCAGAATAACTGAGGCAGAAGAACGGACAAGTGACCCGGGAGACAGAATGGTGGAATTCACTGCTGCAGAACAGAATAAAGAGAAAAGAATGAAAAGAAATGAAGACAGCCTAAGAGACCTCTGGGACAACATTAAATGCAACAACATTCACATTATAGGGGTCCCAGAAGGAGAAGAGAGAGAGAACGGACCCGAGAAAATATTTGAAGAGATTATAGTTGAAAACTTCCCTAACATGGGAAAGGAAATAGCCACCCAAGTCCAGGAAGCACAGAGAGTCCCATACAGGATAAACCCAAGAAGAAATATGCTGAGACACATAGTAATCAAATTGGCAAAAATTAAACACCAAGAAAAATTATTGAAAGCAGCAAGGGAAAAATAACAAATAATATACAAGGGAACTCCCACAACGTTAATAGCTGATTTCTCAGCATAAACTCTACAAGCCAGAAGGGAGTGGCATGATATACTTAATGTGATGAAAGGGAAGAACCTACAACCAAGATTACTCTACCTGGCAAGGATCTCATTCAGATTCGATGGAGAAATCAAAAGCTTTACAGACAAGAAAAAGCTAAGAGAACTCAGCACCACGAAACCAGATCTACAACAAATGCTAAAGGAACTTCTCTAAGTGGGAGAAAAAAGAGAAGAAAAGGACCTACAAAATCAAACCCAAAACAATTAAGAAAATGGTCATAGGAACATACGTATTGATAATTACCTTAAACGTGAATGGTTTAAATGCTCCAAACAAAAGACACAGGCTTGCTGAATGGATACAAAAACAAGACCCATATATATGTTGTCAACAAGAGACCCACTTCAGACCTAGGGACACATACAGAATAAAAGTGAGGGGATGGAAAAAGATATTCCACACAAACGGAAAATGAATGAAAATGAAAAGAAAGCTGGAGTAGCTATACTCATATCAGATAAAATAGACTTTAAAATAAAGAATGTTACAAGAGACAAAGAAGGACACTACATAATGATCAAGGGATCAATCCAAGAAGATATAACAAATATAAATATATATGCACCCAACATAGGAGCACCTCAATGCATAAGGCAACTGCTAACAGCTATAAAAGGAAATTGACAGTAACAAAATTAGTGGGGGACTTTAACACCTCACTTACACCAATGGACAGATCATCCAAAATGAATGTAAATAAGGAAAGAGAAGCTTCAAATGACACAATAGACCAGGTAGATTTAATTGATATTTACAGGACATTCCATCCAAAAACAGTAGATTACACTTTCTTCTCAAGTGCACATGGAATATTCTCCAGGACAGATCACATCTTGGGTCACAAATCAGCCTCAGTAAATTTAAGGAAACTGAAATCATATCAAGCGTCTTTTCTGACCACAATGCTATGAGATTTAGAAATCAATTACAGGGAAATAAATGTAAAACACACAAACACATGGAGGCTAAACAATACGTTACTGAATAACCAAGACATCACTGAAGAAATCAAAGAAGACATCAAAAAATACCTAGAGACAAATGACAATGAAAACAAAACAATACAAAACCTGTGGCATGCAGCAAATGGAGTTCTAAGAGGGAAGTTTATAGCTATACAAGCCTACCGCAAGAAACAAGAAACATCCCAAGTAAACAATTTAACCTTACTCCTAAAGGAACTAGAGAAAGAAGAACAAACAAAACCCAAAGTTAGCAGAAGGAATGTAATCATTAAGACTAGAGCAGAAATAAATGAAATAGAAACAAAGAAAACAATAGCAAAGATCAATAAAACTAAAAGCTGGCTCTTTGAGAAGATAAGCAAAGTTGATAAACCATTAGCCAGACTCATCAATAAAAAGAGGGAGAAGACTCACATCAATAAAATTAAAAATGAAAAAGGAGAAGTTACAACAGACACCACAGAAACACAAAGCATCCTAAGAGACTACTACAAGCAACTCTATGCCAATTAAATGGACAACCTGGAAGAAATGGACATATTCTTAGAAAGATATAACCTTCCAAGACTGAACCAGAAAGAAATAGAAAATATGAACAGACCAATCACAAGTAATGAAATTGAAACTGTGATTAAAAATCTTCCAACAAACAAAAGTCCAGGACAAGATGGCTTCACAGGTGAATTCTATCAAGCATTTAGAGAAGAGCTAACACACATCCTTCTCAATATCTTCCTAAAAATTGCAGAGGAAGGAACACTCCCAAACTCATTCTATGAGGCCATCATCACCCTATACCAAAACTAGACAAAGATATTACAAAAAAAGAAAATTTTAGACCGATATCACTGATGAATATAGATGCAAAAATCCTCCACAAAATTCCAGCAAACAGAATCCAACAACACATTAACAGGATCATACACCATGACCATATGGGATTTATCCCAGGGATGCGAGGATTCTTCAATATACACAAATCAATCAATGTGATACACAATATTAACAAATTGAAGAATAAAACCATATGATCATCTCAATAGATGCAGAAAAAGCTTATGACAAAATTCAACACCCATTTATGATAAAAACTCTCCAGAAAGTGGGCAGAGAGGGAACCTACCTCAACATAATAAAGGTCATATATGACAAACCCACAGCAAACATCATTCCCAATGGTGAAAAACTGAAAGCATTTCCTCTAAGATCAGGAAAAAAACAAGGATGTCCACTCTCACCACTATTATTCAACATAGTTTTGGAAGTCCTAGCCACGGCAATCAGAGAAGAAAAAGAAATAAAAGGAATACAAATTGGAAAAGAAGTAAAAATATCACTGTTTGCAGATGACATGATACTATACATAGAGAATCCTAAAGATGTCACCAGAAAACTACTAGAGCTAATCAATGAATTTGGTAAAGTTGCAGGATACAAAATTAATGCACAGAAATCTCTTGCATTTCTATACACTAATGATGAAAACTCTGAAAGAGAAATTAAGGAAACACTCCCATTTACTATTGCAACAGAAAGAATAAAATACCTAGGAATAAACGTACCTCGGGAGAAAAATGACCTGTATGCAGAAAACCATAAGACACTGATGAAAGAAATTAAAGATGATACAAACAGATGGAGAGATATACCACGTTCTTAAATTGTAAGAATCAATATTGTGAAAATGACTATACTACCCAAAGCACTCTACAGATTCAATGCAATCTCTATCAAATTACCAACGGCATGTTTTACAGAACTGAACAAAAAAATCTTAAAATCCGTTTGGAGACACAAAAGACTCAAATAGCCAAAACAGTACTGAGGGAATAAAACGGAGCCTGAAGAATCAGACTCCCTGACTTCAGACTCTACTACACAGCTACAGTAATCAAGACAATATGGTACTGGCACAAAAACAGAAACATAGATCAATGGAACAAGATAGAAAGCCCAGAGATAAACCCACACACCTATGATCAACTAATCTATGACAAAGGAGGCAAGGATATACAATGGAGAAAAGACAGTCTCTCAATAAGTGGTGCTGGGAAAACTGAGCAGCTACATGTAAAAGAATGAACTTAGAACTCTCCCTAACACCATACACAAAAATAAACTCAAAATGGATTAGAGACCTAAATGTAAGACCGGACACTATAAAACTCTTAGAGGAAAACATAGGAAGAACACTCTTTGACATAAATCACAGGAAGATCTTTTTTGATTCACCTCCTAGAGTAATGGAAATAAAAACAAAAATTAACAAATGGGACATAATGAAACTTCAAAGCCTTTGCACAGCAAAGGAAACCATAACCAAGATGAAAAGACAACCCTCAGAATGGGAGAAAATATTTGCAAACAAATCAACAGTCAAAGGATTTATCTCCAAAATATATAAACAGCTCATGCAGCTCAATATTTAAAAAGCAAACAACCCAATCCAAAAATGGGCAGAAGACCTAAATAGACATTTCTCCAAAGAAGACATACAGGTCACCAAGGAGTACATGAAAAGTTGTTCAACATCACTTATTATTAGAGAAATGCAAATCAAAACTACAATGAGGTATCACCTCACACCAGTTAGAATGGGCATCATCAGAAAATGTACAAACAACAAATGCTGGAGAGGGTGTGGAGAAAAGGGAACCCTCTTGTACTGTTGGTGGGAATGTAAATTGATACAGCCACTATGGCGAACTGTATGGAGGTTCCTTAAAAAACTAAAAATAGAATTACCATACATATGACCCAGCAATCCCACTCTTGGGTGTATACCCAGAGAAAACCATAATTCAAAAAGACACATGCACCTCCAGTGTTCACAGCAGCACTATTTACAATAGCCGGGTCATGGAAGCAACCTAAATGCCCATTGACAGACAAATTGATAAAGAAGATGTGGTACATATATACGATGGAATATTACTTAGCCCTAAAAAGGAATGAAATTGGGTCATTTGTTGAGATGTGGATGGATCTAGAGACTGTCATACAGAGTGAAGTCAGAAAGAGAAAAACAAATATTGTATATTAACGCTTGTATGTGGAACCTAGAAAAATTGTACAGATGAACCAGTTTGCAGGGCAGAAGTTGATACATAGACATAGAGAACAAATGTATGGACACCAAGGGGGGAAAGCCAGTGGGAGTGGCGGGGGTGTGTGATGAATTGGGTGATTGGGATTGACATGTATACACTGATGTGTATAAAATGGATGAGTAATAAGAACTCTCTGTATAAAAAATAAATTAAATTAATTTAAAAAAGAAAGACATTTCCGATCATGGGGTTGCCAGCCATGCTTTGCATTTATTCATCTACCTTATACCGAACGCCTAGCATGAAAATAGCATTACGCAAAGACTAAAGCCTCATTATGAAAGGAAATAGCACGGATAGTTTAAGACCATCTATACTTAAGGAAGAGGGCGGTTAGCAAGGAACTTAGAGCTATAGGTCTTTCTAAGGCTTTCTTTCTGCAAACCCACTTGGGAATGGCTATATTGGAGCATTTTTCCTGCCTCCAGCTACCACTTCTCCCACATCAGCATGGTTTCTCTTCATAATTTTCCCCTGTATTTTTTCTCTTCCCCCCATTTTCTCTTAAATACAGAAGAGAAAAGCAATCAGTTCCTTCTACAACAAAATATAGCACAAGGAATGAACTGAGGAGTCTTCTCCACCCAAGAGCCTAGAAAACCCCTTTATTTACCTGGAGAGATTATACCTTCTTCTTGGACCACTGCCCACACCCCTTGCTTCTTGTAATAATCATAGCATTTGGTTCTCATCTCTCCTACTTTGTCTTAGCACAATAAGTCAATAGAGCATCTCTTGGCTAAGTTACTAGAGGATACAACCAAAGAAAGTGCAATCAATACAATCAAGTTCCCGAAGTACAGACTCCTTTAAAAAGTAGTAAAGTAGTTGCCGTATTCCAGCAATACAACAACTAGAACCACATTTCAAGAACTCTACTGAATTATTCTCTATTTCCTGCCTGTTTCTCATGTGACCATCAGGATCCATTTTGTTTCCCTTCTCCCAGGACAGGGATCTACCTGGACAACTTCACCTTTACAGGGACCATTCAAATTACCGTAAAATGAAACCTGTCATAGTTTCAAACTACAGTTGCCTTCTCAGGCTCTCCCAAGAAGCATATCTATTTAACCAGTGACCGTGATGATCAATATTCCAGTGACAAAGTGATGAGAACTTTCCTGGAATAGTTTGCTGTGTCTGCTTAACTTAAGATCTTTCTGTGAAGACTCAGGTAATTCTTCTCAAAAAAAAAATTATTCATTAGCCTTGCAAATGTCTACCAATTTTACAATATAATATTTTATAATTATGATTTTATAATATAATCATAATAACCATTTATGGGACATTTATATGCCAGGCCCTATCCTTCAAGCTTCACCATGGTGGCCCAGTTACTTAACTGGGCTGGGATTTCAACCTAAATATCTTTGACTCTAAAGAACATGCTCTTAACCACCACATGGTTTCTCCATTTATTTGCTAGTAATTAGTACATGATATAATGTATATGAAGGGTCTAACACAATGCATAGCCCATAAACACTCTATCTTCTTCTGCTCACCTGAATCATATATTAGCTATAAAATATGTGAACCAAATGTAAGAAGAGAAACAAGCCCCAAATGCTATAACAAGATTGAAAATAAATTGGTCACTTGTGTTGGTAAAGGGAAAAACTACTCATCAGTTGATTTTTCCATCCTTAAGCCAAAAATATATGTATCTCACCTTGATGTCAGAGATTAATTAAGGAGTCTAATAAAAAAAGGTATTCTTAATTATTTGTTGACTATTACTTGTTTTGAATGGGTAGATTAGCTTATCTTCAAGGCCAGGCTTATGTTATTAATGATAATAATTATAACAATTGTAATTAATTTGATTAAGCATATATTATGAGCCAGCTACTGTTTGAGATATTTTACATACTGTATCCATTTAACCTTTTTGAAAAAAGGAAACTGTGAGATTGGCTGTACTATCTCTATTTTACATAGGTAAAAATTAAGACTCTATAAAGGTAAGTATCTTGGCCAAGATCACAAGACTGGCAGATGGTGAAGGTAAAATCAGAACCCAGTATGCCCAACGCCAAAGCCTTTGTTCTTTATGTGTTCTTCATTTGACATTTCTTTACAAATACATTTGTGAGCACCTGTAGAGTGTTGCACATTTGGCTAGGCTTCAAGGACACCATGCTGAACAAGACAAGCAGAATCCTGGCCCTGGTGCGCTCTTCAATCAGGTAGGAATACCAGTATGACAAACTTTCCTATATGCTAAATGATATGACAGGGGCATATGGAATGTTATGGAAACTTAGAAAAGGGCTATCTAACCTAGTTTAGAGAGTCAGCAAACACTGCACTGTGAAAGCAACATTTAATTTGAAGGTTGAAGAATGAATAGGAGACCGCCAGATGAAGGAGAATAAAGGAGTATTGGGGGCAGAAGTAATAGCATGTTTGAAGGCCTAGAAGCAAGATGATATGGCTCATTGGAGGAACCATGCGGTCCAACAAAACTTGAGCACAGAACTGTTCTATTACAGGCAGCTTTGAGGAAGGGGAGAGTTACTTATCAGAGGGCCAAAGACGATGAATCAGAGGTAGAAACGGGCGAAAACATGATGTGTATGTAAACCACCTTAAGGATATTGAACTTTATGTTAAGAACAGGGGAAACATCTAAACGTTTTAGGGAAGATCAGATTTATGCTTGGAGGAGGGCAAAACTGGATGCAGGGAGCCAAGATCTGCAAAGTCACAAGTAGAAGAGAAGATATTTTTCTTCTCAAGGGACTTTAAAGAGTGGATATAACTATAGACAAACTTACTGAGAAAAATGTGCCATTAGTTTACTTGAAGATATTTATTGGGTACCTACGTTGTACGTGGCACTGTTCTAGGTGCTGAGGAGGCAACAGTGAACAAAAATGCACAAAAATGCCTGCAGTCATGGAGCTTCCATTTGAGATTTGACTACCAGACACAAAGTACTTTAGAGATATTAACTAGTTAAGTCTCCCCTCAGCCCTATGAGGTGGGTTATCCGATTATCTCACCTCACAAAGAAACTGAGGTGCAGGGTGGTCAAAGACTCCCCAGGATTTGCCTGAAGATCTGTCTGGTTCCAGAGTCAATGCCTCCCTGTGAGATAAACACAAGGGAAAGGCAGGAGAGCTCAAGGGAGGAAAGCCTAAAAGCACAGCACCTACAGGGACTGCAGCAGTGAGAGCAATGCAGGGTCCTACAAAGGTTGAACCCACAAGCCTTAATTTCAGTCTTGTAAATGGTGCTTTTAAAGCTTTCTATGAACTTCTGTTTTACAGTAAAACCACCATTACCCTTAGTCAACGTATTTCTGTTGGGAAAATTCCATTCTCTGCTTGGCACAGAAATCAGCTACGCACTCCAGAGACAGCATACTCAAAAGCCTGACTCCACAGGGCATGACTGTGATGGATCAGTTTGGGATGGTTTGACGGGAAGGCAACAACTATAGCTCCTCTATTGATTTCCCTTCTCCTCACTGAGTATCTAATGAAGAAAACTTGGCTTTGCTTTAATCAGGAACTAGATCCCTTGTTTCCTCTCCTTATAAGGTTGTGCCTTCTTAGCTCTTTAGTGCTCAATTCTTCCCAGGAACTAGGATCAAGAGGCCATCTTAGCAGTACTTTCTGGAAGAATGTGCTTCAGGACACGTCCCTCAAACTCCTGGGAAAGATACTGTCAATGAATGTTGGAGTCAGATGCTTGTTTAGCCCATTAACAGGAATGACCTGGCCAGGGATGATGTTCCTCCTCTGTTCTTCCTGGGCCCTTTGCCCCCAGACCTGTGCCCAGCTTAGATTAATTGTATGCTTTCTCTGATATTGTTCAGGGCCTTTAACTTGTCATGGGATGCTAGTGAGAAGCTTTCAGCCAGGAGATGAGTAAAAACCACTTTCCAATTTGTATTTGAGAAAATAGGGAGGGAGAGATTAAAGGACAGGTCATTTTCCCAGAGTCAAACCAAGCAAGAGTTATTTAGCTTATGATTTTATTCCTGAACTACATGATAAGCTCCTCAAAGATGCCATGTTCCCTCCCATTGAAGGATATTTGCACATGGGATTCCCTGTGTCAGAAACATTGCTACCACAAATTTCATCCAAGCTGCTCTTTACCAGTTATCTCCTATCCATCATCAGCTCTCAGCCCAAGATTTCCCCTGAGCCCAGGCCAGGTATCACTTCTCTGACATATGCTCTCACAGGGTCAGGCTCCTTTCCTCCACAACGCTTGACTCACTTGTGTTTATACACTTGTTTATGTGCTTCTTTTATTAGATCAGTGTCCCTCCCACTAGACCATGACAGCAGGAGTGCTTTGCTCACTATTGATTAACTGGAAGAGTGCCTGATGCATAGGAGGAACTCAAAAATAATTGTTGAATAAATGAATGAAACCATATCACCAAAATGGGAGTTTAATTTCCAAAAAGGCCTTATTTGGTAATAGGAAATGGACTGGACTCTGTGACGAGGCACAGATGGAAGTCTGCAGAGAGGCTCTGAGGACAGAGAGGTTAAGGGTTGACCTTGAATGTGACCAAACTTCTGCACATTTCTATGGTGTCCCTTGCGTATATTTTTATGGTATCCACTAATTTCCTAGCAGGGGTCAGGGTCTCTGCTGTTCCACATAAACCTGCAGAGGTAAAATTTATTCCACCAACCTGTGGGAAAAACCAACTTGATCAGTTAATTCATGGTTCAATAGATATTTAGCCTTGATTAGGCGTTCAAGAGTGATCTAAATTCTCTAAGGGATTATAGAGGAAGTATTAATATAAATATGGTGCTTGCTCTCTAAGAGCCGACATTACAGTCTATGGTCTTTAAATCCAAGTCTCATTTTTGTAACTGGGTGGTTGCAGTGTCAATTCACTGGGGTTGTAAACATGAAACTTTTGTTGAACTCTCCTATCTAACTGAGTAGTGGGTCCCTTAACAGCATCATGGCTTAATTTTTTAACTTCCCAAATTCTGTGCCTATCAGAACAGCTTCAGTTTAGCATTTAAGCTTTAGTCCTTTCTGTTTATAAATCTTTTTATGCCAAATTCAATTCAAAGCGCATCTCCTCCCCTCACACACCTCAGTGCTGGCTAGAGCTGTCTTTGGCTCCAGTGGTTGTGCCAAACATTTTCCTTAGCCCACTTGTGGGTTAGCTGCTCCAGCTCATTGTTGTCAGTCTGCACCATGACACATGAGAGCTGCAATGGGCCCCGCAGGTTTTGCTTCTGCGCCGATCTCCTAAGCATTAGAGATTCCCTATGAGACTTGGCCCCCTTAACAGTCTGACCTCCAGTTTTATTCCACAGCCCTCTGATGTGTGTCCAGCTTCGCCTCAACTTCAACCCCAAAGCTAGCCTATCAGCATGTTTAGTTTCCTCAGTCTCTTCCATCTGCCACAATCATCTCTTATGGGCATTTATAGGACGCATCTCCATACATCGTGGGAACTGGGCATTGAAGGGGGTATCTTGGCATCCTTCTCAGAAAGACTGTCCCACATTTCTATTTTTCTCACTTCTGTTTTCCCTATTCAGGTGGTACAGGGCAGGTCAGAGAGTCAGCTGGCTAAGCAGAAACCAGCTGAGAAATGAAATACCAATAACTTCCTTTCATGCTGAAACCACAAATCTTTACAATGCTTGAACGATCTTTTTCATTTACCTCTACTTCAGGAAGGGAAGCACCTCCCATGGATGGGAAGCACAGAGCCTCTCTCTATGCACCGTGCACCCCAAGTGACCCTCCTCCACTTTCAGTCCTCTGGCCCTCTTATATTGGCAAAGGTGGAAACAGAGGTGGTAGGAGAGCTGGGATTTGAACTGATGCCTAGGGAAGGATCTGGCAGACCCTTGAATTTAGAATGCTGGGCACTTAGAGTCTTTTTCTTCATCTTTGGGCTTTAGCCCCACTTCAGGAGTATAGAAAAGCTCTGGTCACGTATATTATAAAGGAAGAACAGACAAGGTATGTGACCTTGAATGGGCCGGGTAATCAGTACTTATGTCTATTTCCATGTTTCTCTGTTCCTATGTCCATCTTTTCTTCATTCCCACCTAAATCAAAGATAAAGGAGTCCCCATTTTCCAACGCTAATCCCTCCTGCCAACCTGACTTCTTCAGTTAGGAGGTGAATCTCCTTTCTCAGGATCCTTTACCTCACCCTACAGATATGCCTAATTGTTCCCTACATCAGTAAACTTTGATCTAAAACTTCCTGCTAAATTAGTTAAGTGACCGTCCTATATCTCTCCTTCCTTTCATCCCAAATTCTTTCCAATTCTACTCAACACTCGACCTTTTTCCATTTCACTTCGGATTCTACCACTATCCTATAACTCTTCCCTTGGAGGACCAATGGACTAACTACAAATTTATTTGTTTTCTCAGTCTGTAGGAAAAATAAATTGATATAAATATAAAGGCTGGATGGGTTAAAGATGAGATTGAGGTTGAGGATATAAACAAAAACTCTTAGCTAAGTGAAGATGAGAATGAGAGCAAATACTTATTTTGAGCAATTACTATAGACAAGATAACATGCTAGTTATTCTGGGGATACAGGATGCATCAGACATGGATTATCAACTCCATCAAGGGTCTATAAACTAGAAGAACAAAAAAGGTCTGCACAGATTGACTATATTTCAAAGCAGAAATCTATATATGCCATAACTAATGTGCTCATAAAATGTTTTTGGAAGACCGAGTAGGAGATATTTCATTGTATTTTAAGTTTTAATTTACATTTCTGACTCCCTTTGAGGGAAGGGTAGGTTTTATCTGTCTATATATCTACAAGAACAGAGATGTGATAGGCATGCCACAAGTGTTTATTGAAGGAGTGAACTGAATGAATGAATGAAACTAAAGATTCACTTTAAAGGTTCACTTTTCAAAGCAATGTTACCATAGAATCATCCTTCATTTGAATATTTCATATGAAATGAATGAGCATTTCCTTGAAACAAAGGGTCATGTAATGTCTCATTTTATATTCTTCTCAGAACCTGGCTGGTAAAGTTAATGCACAATAAATATTTTCTGAATCAAGTGAATTAATCAGTAAGGATGCTTTAACAATGCAGAGCAAGTAAACAATTCTAATGCATTTGTCAAAAATCATAGAACTCTACATAAAAAGAAAGATGTATTTTTATGTATGTAAATTTATCACAATAAACTTTAAAAAAAAAACTCTGAAAGGATTAAACAATAAAAAAGTTCATATGCCACAAAGCAAGAATTCTAGAGATAGGGTGACTGCAAGGTCAGTTGATTTAATAGCTCAACAAGAGCACTGAGGATACAAGTTCTCTGTTCTGCCATTTTTGGTGGTTCATTTTGTCCTCAGGGTAGTTCTCATGTGATGTCATCCAGACATTAAAAACAGAGGAAGAAGAAACCATCTCCTCTATATATCATTTTAAAAGCAAGTTAACATTTCCAAGTAGGTCCTAGCAGACTTTTCCTCATGTTTCAGCGGCCAGATGTGTTATTTGTCTATGTCGGAACCAAAGACTTCTAAGAGGATAGAACCACATTGATTGGCTTAGAAAGTCAGTACAAACCCCCGAACTGGCCCTGGGACCAGCCTTCTCCAGACACACAGCTCTCCAGAAGAGGTTGTATATACTAACAAAATAGAGTCTGTTAGAAAGCAAGAGTTGGAGGATAAAGAAAGAATGTTAAATCAGCAATCACCAGCAATGCTACAGGGAATAGACTTTCTAAGTATTAAAAAATTAAATTTCAGTTTATGATGAAACTAGAATCTCAGGTATCAAGACAAAGTCTCAAGAGAAGTTGAACCCAAGTAAAGTGAGCTTCTGACATTCTTCCCCCTTACCTCCCCACACATCTCACTCCTCCTACAGATGGTCTGCCCTTAAGCTAATTCCCTGTTGCCCAGGACCCCCAAAGTACCTCATTCAGACACCTCCTCCCAGAGCCAGGCTTCACCTACACACTATAGCCACTACTTCTTCAACCAAAAGTTACCTAGACCCCCATCTGTTTTTTAGGTTTCTATCCTCAGCCATCTAATAGCTTATTTTTTTCTCACTTCCTTTTAAATTGTTTTCAGGAATCTTGGCCATACTACCTGGCCAAAGACATTTGCATTTTTGCAAGTTCCTCTGGAGTAAAAATGGTCTCAATTCAGAAATAAATCTCATCTTGGAGAATGGTGTACGTGAACCTCAGGCAGGCTGAAGAGGAAAAAGTGGGGGAAGGGAAAATTTCCCAGAGGCCCTCTGGCATGTATACATCATCTATTCCATCATTGTCTTTCTCTTCCCTATGCTCTGTATAGTCTGTTCTTCTTGTATCCAGTGCAGACAAGGTATTTATGACATCTATGACAGCTGGAAAGCTGTGGAGAGAGGGATAAAGAGGGGTTGTGGGAAGCAAAAAGTCTCATTGTCTCAAATGTTACAGCTAAGGCTGTTGAATAGCTCAGCTGCCCCTATAGGATGCCATGTGACTTAGCAGTACACACTTGGAAGGTGTCATTTTGTTAATCTCCTAGCCCTTCAGTTTCACCACATCATTCACTGTCATATAAGAACACACAGTCATGGGAACCAACTCCAGCCTTCCCATGCCAGAAACTTTTTCATGGTCTTCCTTAACCTTTGCAAATAGACTCAAATATCTGGGAGTAAAAACAAAATTTTTTTAATAAAAAAATGAACTCCAAATATTCCCTGGTGGGATGTTGAACTGAAAAAACTTCCAATGTCTCCTTCTAATTCCGAAATACCATTGTCCTTCCTGCCGGATTACAAGTCATTCATGTAGCAGGCTCTGAGCTTATCTCACATATGACCTATAAAAACTTTAGCACTCTGTTAGACAGAAAAACAACTGCTGAATCTGGGAGATAGGGTAGAAGATGTGTATGTCACCCTGGAAACCTTCAGACACCCAGGACTAGTGATTCCCAACTGCTTATTCTAGGAAAAACTTCAACAAGGTTCTGTGTGTGTGTGCACACGTACACACATGTGGCTGTATCAGAAAGAAAGCAAGAGAGAGGGTGAGCAAGAAAGAAAAAGAAAAAGAAGAGAAAAAGAAGAAAAAGATAAAGAAAAAGAAAGCTCTCCACTTTATGTTGTATTATATTGCACTTCAAGAAAATGTAAGCAACACAGAGCTGAACCTCGTATTCCAGAACCCTCTTTCATCAAGCTGTTAGTAATTGGGCAGCTGACAGTTACAGTATAGCGCCATCTAGCTCTTACTACCAAAGCCTGACATCCTAATCCCAGCCTGGCTGAGAGGTTTAGGGTTAGTCGCTACCCAGTGTAACTCAGCTGATTTCATCCCATTATGTGAGGATGAAAGCAAGCAAAATTCCAAAGCAGGTTTATGTTTAATAATAACTCATACTCAAATTTTGTTGTCTACATTCTAAACCAGTTTTCAGTAAAAATATAAAGACTTAGATCTTCCTTGTTGAACACAGGTTAAATGTTGCCCTGGGTTAGTTTTGTTAACCAAATTTCCACAGAGTTTGCATTACCTCCTGTCTTCTTTGGAAAGGCTGTCAGCAGACAGTGTTACAGACATAAATCTAAAGTCAATAGATCACTGATTTTGCATATTCCTAGGACATTTACAAAAATCTCTAATGAGGATACTTGGTAAAATTTTACTTTATTTCACTTACATTGAATAGCAAAGTTGTTCATATAGTATGTGTGAGGAAGAATGTTGAGAAGGTCATATAAATAAAACAATGAATGGGTGTCATACCTGCAGAAGATCAAAGATCCTTGCTGAGGGCATGATCTAGAAAAAAGTCTAAGAACAAAATTTTATGAAGCTTCCACATAATAAATTCTTTACTAAATTAACCAATTGCAGGGGATTGTGCCTGCTTCCCATCACTATCGCTGGCTAGTGCAGGGGAGTGGCAAGGGCACACTAAATGTCAAAGAGACAAGAACACAAGAATTGGATTTCTTCCCTCTAATAAAGTGTCATGGTGGAAAGATCATGGCTTTTGGCTTTACAGACTCGCATTCAAATATTCAAACAGGCACTTTCTAGATGTTTAGGGGGATTAATCTCCCTGAGCTTTTCAGTGTTATTGCAAAAAAAATAGTGGAGATAATGTCTGTAAAATATCTAAAACTATTTTTCAGGAAAATGGTGTTTATGATTCTATGTAAATACTATTGAAACATCAAAGAGGAATATAATTGTGTACTGACATCTTTATGGGCATCATTAGAGAGTACCTATTTGGATCCCTCATAACCTGGTGATGATTTGAGTCAGTGATTTAAGAGGGGCAAAATGTTCCCTATCGCATTACCTTTGTTCTGCGTCATCAAGCTTCCAAAAATAGGGACAGTGCATCCTTTAACAGGAATAGACATCTGAAATAGCTGTTAAGCTGTGTGAGTGACAAAGTTGTAAGTATGAGGTAAATTAACCTGAAATAGAGCTGCAGTGGAGAACAGTCAAACATGTGTGACTGTATTCAGCAATGGAGACAGTGCTTGCGTGCAGGATTCCTTCTGGTTTCAGTGGGACAATTTGGTAGGGAAATAGGCAACAGACCGACTGCATCTAGAAGACCGAGTTTCCCACACAGCCTTTCCATTTACTAGCTGTGTGGATAGAAACAAATCTACACTCTCAGAGGCTTAATTACCTTATTTGTAAAATGGAGATGATATTTTTACTACCTCTCAAGGATTGTTGTAAAAGCAAATGAGATAATACATCTGAAAGTCTTTTGCAAATCATAAAGCTACAGGCAAATACTGTTCCCCTTCTCAGTCAATTCACCCCCATGCAGTGATGGCTGAAGCCAAAATCCAGCAGCTTCTCTAAAACCACACTGTCTTGATTACTGCAACTTTATAGTAAGTCTTGAAATCTGGTAATGTTAAGCCCTTAAGCTTTGTTCTTTTTCCAAATGGCTTTGACTATTATAGGTCCTTTGTATTTCCATGTAAATCAACTTAACAATTTCTATAAACAACAAAAAAAACCTTACTGTCTCCTAGTCCCTTTATACCCCACTGACTCATTTTATTTCCTGTATAACACTTAACAATTTTTAAATTGTTTACCTAGTAGAATATAAGCTTTAAGAGGGAAGGGAATTATCTATTGTTTCTTTTTTTCTCCACTGTATCTCCAGCTCCTTGAATAATGCCTTTCACATAATAGGTTTTCAATAAGTATTTGTTGAATAAATGAATTCAGTAGTCTCAAAAGTCGTTTTTCTTATGAAAACCCCTATTGTTTTGAAATCTCTCCTTTGCCATTGAAGAATTCAGGGTTAGAGCAACTTTCCATAGTATGCTCTTGAGTTAGAAAAATGTTCAAGACTGCCATCATCTCCTCTTACCTAGAAAGACTGAGAACAGCCAAAATGTAATAGAAGGAGCATTGGCCTAAAATTTAGAAGATCAATATTTCTAATTCTACTCTGCAACTAACTAGGAGTGTGACCTCAGGAAAGTCACTTAACTCTCCAGACCTCTTTTTTTTTCAATCTGTAATTTGGAGATAATAATTGTATCTACCCACATGTGTATCATGAGAATTCAATGAGGTAATGTTGTAAAGTATTTGGTACACTGCCTGTCATATAGCAAGCAAGTGATCAATAAATATTATTGTTGTCATTGTGTAAATGAATAAGACTTTTGAAAGCTTCTTTGGGGTTGTTTCAGGACAGATTGAAAGCTAGGGAAAAAACAAAGAGAAAAAAATAATAATAAATAAATAATAGAAAATTTTCCAGAGGTAGGAGTTAGAGAATTATTAGTAACTCTGGGCCTGGCTGCCGTGGGTGTAAGGTTGTACCACTTCCTTGTCTGAAATAAAACTTCTTATTAGAAAAGTCATTTCTCACCATCAAGCCTCCTTTCCACAAAGTAGGATTCAGATCTTCACCGACAAATGTTTTCATTCCCAAATGTTTTTTGCATTTTACCCAAACCCAAGTCTTCATGCCATCACCCCAGAACCTGTCTCCCTAAATGCTAAAGATATATATCAAACCAACAGTTCATTCAGGCATGTTTAAAGCCCTAGTTCTTTAAAATCAGGCTATGTGAAGTTGGTGGTCCTCCTTGTCAATGTCATCATTCTCTAGAAACAAGGTTAGACTGGGCAAGGGGGAAAGAAAGGCTGGAAGATGCTGAGTGAGGGTACAGCCTGCTTTATGTGTGAGTGTGTTTGTTCGGGTGTCTGTGTGTGTGTGTGTGAGAGAGAGAGAGAGAGAGAGAAGTAACAGGGGAAAGCACTTGCACTGGCAGTGGTTGTAACTGGAGAGGACACCTCAACCACCTCTCTTAAGAGCTCCACTAGGGACTCAAACATTCCTACGTCTGCTAGAATAGGGCTGGAACCCGAAACAGCAGACTGGAGGGAAACAGCTCTATACTGCAGTCAGGATGAGGTAGACGTGACAACTGGCTAAATTTGCCCGTTCATTGGCCTCAGTTAGGTATATACACAGCACAGGGTGGGCTGGCCAACTGAAAGGCATTCAAGTGATATGGGAACAGAGACTATCTCTCCCAGGTTGAACAACCTTTCTTGACCCTCACTATTTGAAGGGCCCAAATAGGGGATAGGACTCTCCCCCCTTCCCAGGGCTGGAGGGAGGAGAGAGTGGGCAAAATGCCCTACTATGGAGAAGCTTCAGAACTGTTCAAAGGAACCATGACTCTCACTGCTAAACACTGATAAACAGCATGGGGCAGGTGATCAGACTAACCTGAACCCAGAGGAGAACCATCAGTGTATGGGAGAGGTGGGTCCGGTTGTTGGCACGCAAGTAGCTGCCCAAACTGCCCCGGCACAGACTTCCAGGAAGAACACTGAGTGCCCCAGGGCAGGGGCACGGTTCACAGTTCACTCCCCATTGAAAACACAGGGGATGCAGGAGACTGCTAAGAATAGTCTCAGTTTCCTCCACAGTGGATCACACATTAAAATCTAGACAGACTAGAAAAACATTTTGGTTTTTCTTTTTCCAACAGGGAGGGGCTGGCCTTGCTTCCTTGCCTCCCACTTGCCAACCATTTGTCCCACTCACTTCCTCTGACAGAACAGTGTGCTGGGCACACAGAAAAGGGGCACCCAGGAAAGAGGAGGCACAAGGAACTAACAAAACCTTGTCACCAAAGGCTACCTTCAGGACAACTGGAAAGTACCACGTCCTTGGAGGAGAGTATACAATCCTCCAGAAATAATACTTTTCAAAACAACATAATAAGTCTCAGAAGAGCATCCCCTAATTGTAGTGCTCTGAGCTTGCAAAACAATTTTGAACATCAGAGCTCAAAGCATGTAGGATGCTTCACCTGGCTGCATTCTAGTTCCCACAAGGTAGAAGACAGCAACTATCTCCAAAGTACCCGAAGGAAAAGGTTAAGGAAAACAAAACAAAGGGAAGGAGCTTAAAAGCCTCAAGACCCTCCTCTGCCAGGACGGTCCTACCAACCACCCTGCAGGTGCTTGTCCCAGCTCTGTTTAAACTCACCTGGTGACGGGAGTTTGCCACTTCCTCAGGAAGCCCACTTGAATATTGGCAGCAATCCTGATAGAGTGATTTCTCATACTGTGTCAACATCTGTCTTCTGCAACTGCCACAGAGGTGACAACTGTCCCTCTGCTCAGTCTTTGGAGCAATACTAATAACTCTATTCTTGCTCTTCTATACAATGACCCTTCAAATATTTGGACATGACTACTAGCCAGCCTGAATGCATCCTCAGCCCGTCTCTGTATCCCCTCTTCCAATCAAGTTGCATGTGATGGGCCTTTTAACCCTCAGCATCTTAACTGCCTTGTTTTTCCCAGGTCAAATCAACCCCTGGACCATCAGCCTGAGGTCGGAAGGGACCACTGTCCTCCTTCTTGCATCTGACAGGCAACAGATCTGTAATTCCTTCAGAGAGCTGGGAGAAAGGAAAGCCCTCTGTCAAGCAATGCAATTTCTGAACCTGGTATAGGATGGTCTCTATTGACTGTGGTATTGTACAGAGAGAATCTGGACAGAAACTGCCTTAGGTTATTAAGGATGGACATTGGCATAAAGTTTAATACTCACCTTTCAAATGTAGAAGCAGATTTTTCCTGTTCCTCTTATTTTTGGCAATGGGAGCGGGGGAGTACTCCACCCACACCCCCTGCACACTCACACACACACACGTGCTATATGAATACTCTGAAGAAGAGTCAACATGCTTACTGTGTATCTGAGGCCACCCAGGAGCTGGTCCAGGAAGCACTCTGAAAAAGAGCTCGTTTTTCTAGAAGACACCTGACACCCAGAGGGAACAGTTGATCTAAGAATTTCTCATTGCTTCACAGCAAAAGTAAGTGAGATTTCCCCAAGAGAGAACAGCTTTCTACCTTGACTCAGTTTTCTGAGTATAGCTAAGAAGAGTACTGCTAATTTAGCTAAGAAGATAAAAAATGTTAAATGACTTTTGGGTGGCTTTCCTTTTTTTTTTAATTTTAGAATTTTATTTTTTTTTATACATCACGTTCTTATTAGTTATCGATTTTATACATATTAGTGTATATATGTCAATCCCAATCTCCCAATTCATCACACCACCACCACCACCACCACTTTCCCCCCTTGGTGTCAATACATCTGTCTCTACATCTGTGTCTCTATTTCTGTCCTGCAAACCGGTTCATCTGTAAAATTTTTCTAGGTTCCACATATATGTGTTAATATATGATATTTATCTTTCTCTTTCTGACTTACTTCACTCTGTATGACAGTCTCTAGATCCATCCACGTCTGTACAAATGACCCAATTTCATTCCCTTTTATGGCTGAGTAATATTCCATTATATATATGTACCACATCTTCTTTATCCATTCATCTGTTGATGGACATTTAGGTTGCTTCCATGACCTGGCTATTGTAAATAGTGCTGCAATGAACATTGCAATGAACATGTGTCTTTTTGAATTATGGTTTTCTCTGGGTATATGCCCAGTAGTGGGATTGCTGGGTCATATGGTAATTCTGTTTTTAGTTGGGTGGCTTTTTCAAGGAGTTCTAAAACACCATCAAATAGCTGATTCTATACCATCAGAAACATGCTGATGGCTCCCCCCAAATTTATCATCATCATTTGTTATCTATGTCTCCAACACCCACTTTGGCCATCTCTGCTCTTTCTCTAGGTTTGGAGAGGACCTAGATAAGGGTCTATTTTCAGCAAATGCCTCCTCATGCTGCAAATGCATGCATTCAGCAAATGCCCTTCTTCCCATGCATTTCTCCCTCCTTACTGGATCTGTTCAGGTTTTGGGGGTGTGTGCATTTGAGCATTAAGCCTCGTGCTTTCTGTCCTGGTGTCTCTCATCTGATTGTCTTCTACATTTGATCCATGACTTTATGTGGATTAGTGATAAAAGCCTGAATCAAAGAAATAGTAATGTAGTTAAAATAAAATACCAGGAACAGGAGCAACAGTGGAGAGACTACTAATTAGGGAAAAATTATATAGCAAAGGTTTCTTAGTTGGTGGCTTAGACTTCTAAGTAGATTTTCTCATGGTAACCATGTTATGCACAGCATGTGATGCAGTTGAAATAGTATAATTATTGTCCTACTTTGAGTAACAGAGGTCTTGGGAACTAGCCTGATCACCCTATCATCATTTATAATAATATCTCATGGGAAGATACTCTCCTGTTCTTAATCGCCATGACCCTTTCCTGCAATGGCCGGCATGATTGGGTTTTACTTGTTTTTGTAGGACAAGAGAATAAATACTTTCACTCATTCCTCAGATATTCATTAAATACCCACTATAGTCAGGTGCTCTGCTAGGTGCATATAGAGATAGAAGGAGCCCACAGTTGATAAGAGACAGATAAATAGACTGTCAGAGTATTGTGTGATGGTGCAGAATGATGGTTAAAGACAGGAAGAAGGAGAAGAATGTGATTAAATACAGAATAAAAGACCCCAAGGAATACCATTAATGGTGTTGGTGGGGAACAGCAGTCTGTCAGGAAAACTGGGACAATCCAAGAGAGACTGGAAAATAGAATGGCATCAAAGAAGCCAAATAAGAAGAACACTTCAAGGAGTGAGTGGTAATCGTACCTCATCTATTTAGTCACCCACTTCCTCTCTTTGGAATGTATATTGCCAGCCCAGACCTATCCCCTGAACTCAGAGCATCCACCTGTCCACTCCACGTCTCCACATGGATATCTAATAGGCATCCCATCAAAAAGCCAACAATTAGGAAAAAACATTTGGATAAGTATAAGAGAATAGATATTAAACCTGTATTTATAAGAGCTAGAACAAAACCCTGAGGCATGGGGGATGTCAAAAAAGCTTCGTGGGGGAGTGAGCTATAAGATTTGCCTTAGGGAAATTGGAAAAGATGAGAAGAGGGGAGGTCCCAATTTTGGAAAAAAGAGTTTGGATCCTTGAACAGTTCGTCCATTAACCAAAACTTGACCAGTCAGATGATACATAGATTATTTAGGGCAAGACCCTAAGTAGACAAACATTTGTTCTGCCCTCCTGAGTACTAATTATCCAGTCTAAGAGAAAATCCTCTCTTATTAGATAGAATGATGCTCAGTTGATAGACAATTTCATCAAGCATGAATAGGTCAGCTCATCAGGACAAGAAGCTTAGGACAATAGGAATCATTTGATTCCTCTTCAAACCACTTATTTTTATTTGAAAGGTTAAAATCTAAAGAAGCCTTAAGAGCCCCTCATTTCCCATGCATTGTTTCATAGGATAACCTGGAAACCAACAAAAATATCACTGAACCAGATGGTTCTTCCTACAGTGGGTTGGAGCCTAAATGTTCTAATTGAGAAAATTGAGGTGTAGCAGGTGCTTCTGACATTTAAAGCAGTAAGCATCCTGCTTCTTTGCAAATGCACTTAATAAGTAGGGAATTAAAAGAGAAGTGGATTTCAACAAAACTCCCTGTCAGCAGATGTTCAGCAAACCCTTTCCAATATGAGGGACTTTCATGTTAACTTTTTAATTTGGTTTAATTGCTTCTCAGGGTTCACATTAATTACATTTTATGTGATGTCAAGTAATGGAACACTATCAAAGATAAAATTTTATTTTGGGCTTTCTTGATTTATTCTATTTTCTTCTGGAAGAAAAGGTCTATACAATCTGCCCAACTGTATCCCTGCTCTAGGCTCTGTGATCTCATACACCTTTGAGGTTGCCTTAGAAACTTGGCTGAAATTGCTGATTTCCTCTGGAAATCTGTGAACATGCTGTCTGGAGTATTCGGGAGGCAATGACTCCTGGTTTGTGTGTCAAAGAGTTAGTTTTTCTAAGGTTTAGATAAGTCTTGACCATTGACACTAGATTGACTTTTTAACCAAAGGTCAGGTTATCTCCTGTTACCATCCACTGTCTGCATTGGGATAGGAGGCATTCGAGTGTACTTTTCTACCAGTCATTTTCTCTGCTCGAGGCACACTGAGAACTTAGCTAATGCTCTTACCAGGTCGTGACTATGTACAACCTTTCACCCCCTCAGTACACAGGACACTGAGGCCTGGTATAAAACAGAACGAATGAGAATTCATTAGATAGGATGCTTGCTAAATTAGACTTCTTGCTGAGAACATTGATGAATGAAGTTGGGATCAGTGGGGATCATCCACTATTATTATTACAATATGTGAGGGCCTCTCAAAGTAAGGCATAGTAGGAGGTACAAAAAATTAAGACAAGTTGCTTCTGGAGAAAAGACATTAAAGGGTCACATAAAAATATAACAGTGCAGGCAGAATTTGGTCTTCTGAAAACTAACATCACTGCCCTACCACCTGCCAAGGACAGCATGCCAAAACGTCCCCATGCAGTATACCCCAATCTCTTCGATGTTGCTGTGGCTTTTGCCCACTTCCTTTGATGTCACTGATCTCTAGGATCACCTTTTTTACCCACAGGTGAAAGAGTTCCTGTCCTGGCACCTGTGGACTGCACTTGAAGAACTTATTGTGTCTTCTCCTCTCCCCACCACTTAACCCCCCTCCTCCCCTCCCCCCTCCTCCTTGCCATTGCCCGGTGAGGCTTTCTGCAAATGTTGTTTTAAGATGTTTATCTTTCAGGGTCTTTTGCTCCTCTTTATGGCTGTTGTAGTTTCTCTAAGAGGAAAGGTAATCTGATAAATTATTTCACATAAGGTATTAAGGATTTGATGGGCTGACTTCTCTCAAGGACATTACTTTTCAAAGAGTTTGACTTGAATAGCTATTAAGGCATTTTGGCCCCTGAAATATACAGGTTGGAAAGGAAATTTGGGGCTTCCAGGAGGTCTTCCTCCCCAATCTCTTCTTCAAGTCATAATTATGAAGGGTGGAGGTTCAGGAAAAGCAGTGAGAATAGACAGAAACTGGACCCTGGCCATCTCTTGGTGCTCCATGGAAATAGTTCAGGTCTAATATTGATATTTAAGCATGAAGTCTAATCAGATCATTAGTTTTCAGTCTTTGTCATTACTTCCCCTACACCAAACTAATGTTTTCATCCTCTAAAATAGTTATTTCTTTTCCACATCAGTTCTTATCATGTTTCTCCTGCCTTGCCCCCAGCTTCTCTTCTCTAGACTGGTGTCTGGAAAGACTTGGGGGTCAGAAGACCTGGAATTAAGTGTGCTCTACCACTTGCTAGTGGAATGACCTGGAGCTTTTCCCTTAACTTCTTTGACTGTCCATTTCCTCATGTGTAAAATGGCCAGACTAGTAATAACACTCATAAGATTATTGTGGGGATCTGACTCTGTCATGGATGTGAGAGTATAGCTTTGTAAACCTTATAAAGTCCAGTAGATATTGCACCAGCGAAGAAACTGTTCTGCTCTGAAGGATGCTGACTACATGATGGTGACATCTGGGCACAGAGACTGATCTGGATGGACACGTGTCTCAGAAGCAACTGTAACATGGCCATGAAAGGATCTCTCAGGGGTGATGGGGATTATGAATCCACTAGTGACCCTCCTGGGCGGTTCGGGGCACATGCCAAAAAGTCAGCACTTAAAAGTGGGAGGAAGAAAACAACCCAAAAACCATGGACAGAGGAGAGAGCAAGGCAGAGTCTATTAAGGAGAAAGAGGGTGACAACAGGAAGAATGGCAAAGGGTAGCAGAGCCACCAGCACAGAGAAAACACTAGGGCAGAAACCAACAGATGCCTGCTGCTGAGTGGGGACAAGAAAACCAGATTGCTCAGGCTACACCAAACCCTAAATGACCCAGTTTCTAAACAACAGTCTCTGTGTGGTCTGGCATTTCAATGCTTCCTTTCCTTCATGAGGTCCATGCAGTACAACTCCTATTTTCCTTAATTCCCTGTGTATGTTTAAAACAAACCCTGTTACCTGAGGAAACCCCAGTAGACCTCTTTCCTCCAGCCTGAAAAAGCCTAACATCCAAATGGTAAATTTTATTATTTGAGGCCATTTTCCTCGTTTATTTGGCCGCAAACCCTTGGGTTATTTACTAATTATCATTTTAAAAAATCTAGCAAAACTTCTTGAAATTTAAAAAAATCAGTATATTGAATAAACAAATAAATATGATCATAGATAGATTGAAAAAGAAACATTCATGTAGTTGAAAAGACACTAAAAAGATAATATTCATAAACTTTTTGTTTGACTTTCAGACTTGCCTGAGGAAACTCCAGACCTATCACTATCTCAAAATAATGTATGTGAATATATAAGGCAGAATCTCCTAGGAGGAGAATCCATGGATTGGTTTTAGGGAATCTATGAACTCCACAAAACTGTACACAATATTTGGAATTGTTTTTGTCCATGGATTTCATCAGATTCTCAAAAATCACTGACTAAGATGTTCCTAAATGCTTTCTTCCTGGGACCCCTTTGACCTCTGGATATATTTTACAAATTTAATCTTCTTTTATTGGTCATCCCTATAGCTTCAATCCTAGAAAAATAATGACACTCCTTTTCTATCTTCTCCTCAGGCCACCCTCTCCTTTCTCTTTTTTGCTTCCCTCCTTTTGTATTGAGCTCTTCCCTTTGTCTTTTCTAACTCCCTCTCCAACTTCCCTCTTTCCTACGTTTCATGTGACTTCCATGTTTCTCATCTCTCAGAGCTAAAGAGGGTGCTACTTCCCCATTTAAAATATTTCATCAAAGTCTCAGTCCCTCTCCTCCCTCCTTATTTTTGTAAATCTATCCCCACCCTTCCCCTCCCTCCAGCAAGTGCCTGAAGAGTCACACAGTATGAGTCACTGTGATATTAATAATGTCCTCTGTGTAGGAAGATGACATCACTAACCCACCATCAGTGGGACATGTGCCCTTGAGCAATTTCTCTATAGTAGGAAGAGTGGGCATTGATGTCTTCCCACACCCCAACTCAGTGCCCCTAAGAACAATTTCAGATTTTTCTAAACTGAGATTTGTGGTATAGAAGAGGACCCAGAATAGAAAAAAGTCAATTTACTGTCTTCTGAAGTTTTGATCCAGGGCAAGAAGAATCTTAGGAGGCCCATGCCCTAAACTAGTCAGAGCATTTAACTGATTTTTTTGGGTTATGGTTAGTTTTTATTATTATTCTCTAATTTGAAAAGCTCAGGTGTTTCTCAATGATAGAGTCCTCAATGATGACGTTGCCAGTTAGTGAGCATGGGTATGTTACATCATCTCTAATCCTCCCAACCAACCTCAGGAAACTGAAAATCACTGAGATTCAGTAATTTACAAAAGCCACTGAGCTAGTAAGTAATAAATACAGGACTGAATTTCCTTTTCCTTCTATTACACCATACTGCCATATGTGTTACAGCTTCAGTTCCTCTCTTCTTGGATATTAATAAAATGAACCTCAATTATGGCAGAGAAGAGCCCGTGAGCAGCTTGAGTGACTGAGATGTCCTCCTCTGTCTGACCTTCCCTTTCACAGTCACTTCCTACAACAAATCTGAGACTCTTTCAGTCACTGGAGGTCTAATGGCTAACACTTGTCCTCATAGTTTTTGTTTGTTTGTTTGTTTTCAATTAATTAATTTATCTATTTATTTTTGGCTGTGTTGGGTCTTCGTTTCTGTGCGAGGGCTTTCTCTAGTTGCGGCAAGTGGGGGCCACTCTTCATCACGGTGCGCGGGCCTCTCGCTATCGCGGCCTCTCGTTGCAGAGCACAGGCTCCAGATGCGCAGGCTCAGTAGTTGTGGCTCACAGGCTCCAGACGCGCAGGCTCAGTAGTTGTGGCTCACGGGCCTAGTTGCTCCTTGGCATGTGGGATCTTCCCAGACCAGGGCTCGAGCCCATGTCCCCTGCATTGGCAGGCAGACTCTCAACCACTGTGTCACCAGGGAAGCCCCATCCTCGTAGTTTTAAGTGTACATTTTTACAACCTGCTACCTCATCCCTGGCACGGAGGTAGGATTCATTTTTTCCCTGACTTTACTGGTCACTTATCTGCTCTAACTACTTTGATCAGCTAGTGCAGGAAGCAGTGTAAACCGCCTAGGAACAGTTTGTTTCCTTTCTGTCATCCCTGGAGAGTGATCTTTTCTTGATTGGAGCCAGCTGTGCTATCCTCGTGCTCCAAGAGCAAGGGAGGACTAGTAAATATTGGTCTTGTACTGTGCTCCGGTGGCATTTCATATGTGTCTTCCTTCCTACTTAGATTATAAGCAGGACAGACATTGTCTCTCTGTTAATGATGATGATGATAGTACCTACAATGACAATAATAATAATAATAGATAACATAATATTAGCTGCTTATGATATATCAGGCAATACACTATGTTACTGCTGAAATACGATTCCATAAGAGGTCTACTGACTTCAGACACTATACATTTACTCACGACTCTATATTATTCCCAAAATTCTGATAGGGGAAGTTTGGGAAAAGAGAGAAATGAGTCCCTTCTAAATGTAGGTCAGTTTCTCAGCTTTGAAGATTAGAGAAAACTCTCAACGAATTCTACAGACATTTGTTACACGTCTACTACATCCTAGTCTTTCTGCTAAATGGTAAGGAGATTCAGAGATATATAAAAAATTTAAATCTAGCCTAAGAGACAGACATGCAAGGAAAAAGACTTCCAAGATGAATTGGGGAAGGGAAGTGACAATGATGCAAAATGGAATAGGAGCCCAGAGGAAATAAGATTAAACCTGTCCAGGAGAATCTGACCTAGAATTTTTGTGGAGACTGGCATCAAGTTGGTCCTGAAAAGGTAAAAAAAATTCTGTACATGGAGAAGAGGAAGGATTTTCCCACATAAGGAATCCACAAAACTTACCAATAATCAGAGGTACCATTGTTGGATATATACTATATACCCAATGCTATTCACAATACAATTATATTTATTGATTTATTAAATTCCAATAACAATCTCAAGGATGGGTTATTGCTGTCTCATTTTATACTTCAGAAGAGTAAGGTTCTTGGAAGTTAAGTAGCTTGTCTAAGTGCAGGGGAGCTAAGGTATCTCTGTCTCAAAACCCCATGTCTTCCCACTACTCAAAATGTTACTTCAGATCACATCTTTGTTGTGTTTCAGAGATGGGGATGTCATCCTTGTATAAGATCCAAGTTAATCAATCTATTAATTTTTGTTGCTTATTTAAATAAGATTTTCTTCATGATCGAGAAAAAGACACAGAAACAACTCAGCCCTAGTCAAGGCATAATAATAAAATAATAATAGTATTATAACAGTATTATTATTATGTTTTTCTAATATGTATTGAGCTTTATTATCTGCCAGATACTGTTCTCAGTACTTTATGGGTATAAATGAAGTAATCACTCCCAGGCTACAGAGATGAGGGCATCAATACATATCTACGAATCTAGGTGATAGGCTAATCTCCTATCTCATTTACTTTGTGCAGCTTTTGTAGGGGTGGCGGTCAGGGGAAGAACATTTTCTTTGAAGCCTATTTTATTTAAATCATATCTAAACTTTACTCCTTCCCAGCAGCCTCCTTCCCTGACACCCCTCTTCCCTTTAACAAAAATTCCAAATCTACCCACCTGTGAATCCAGTCTATTAGTGTCCCTGACCAAATGGATTCCATTGCAATTCAGACCAGGCTCTGCTGACTGAGGATTCCAAAGGTCCCTAGGTCCCTTCTGGTGTAAAGGGCAGTGACCAGTGACATGGATTGCATAGAATGGCTGCCAGGCTGGCTTAGAACACATTTGGATGCTTAAAATACCAGTGCAGTCAAAAGCTGGCCTGCCAGATGAATGATGACTGGCAGGAAGAACAGACATTCCAGAGACAGGTCTGTCTCTCTTTAAGCCCCAGCTCTCATCTGGAATCAGAGTTTGGAAACAAAGAGCCAAGAGCTTCAAGAGCTTTTTGCACTGCAAGAAAAAATGAGAAAAGGAAGGGAGATGAGGGTACACCCTTTCCTCCCTGAACCTTCAGCCTAACTGGAGAAAAAAGTACAACCATGCTAACTGGTGTCACTTTCAATGGAGGTGAAACCTAACCTACCTGAGGCTCTTTGTGATCCTCCCCATTCTATTATCCTTAGTTTATTCAATCTCCATCTCTCCTAGACAAGAATTTCACACCTTCTCCTCTCTCCTTAAACCTCCAACAACTCCTCTCATTTTCAAGTGATGGCATTGCTTCTTATTTTCCATGGGAATTAGAAACAATCAGAAAAGATCTTCTACATGCTGCTGCCTAACAATCTACTGGCAGCTCTACCTATGAGCTGTTTTATCTCCAGTTTCAATGCATGAACTATCCATGGTGCTGGCTGAAGTTAACCCTTATATTGTGCTCTGGGTCCCATCCCCTGGCACCTTCTCAAGGATTTTGCTCCCTCCAATGTCGCTTCTCTTTCCCACACAATAAATTTTCTTACCTGCATAAAAACACACTGTTATTTATCTCACTTTAAGCCCATCTCTCAACCTCACTTCTGCCTTCAACTACTGCCCTAGTTCTCTGCTCCCCTTTGTAGCAACAGTCATAAGTTGTCTATATGTGGTGTCTTCCCTTCCACTACTCCCTTTCACTCTTGAACTCACTCCAATCAGACTTCCCTTCTCAGCATGCATTAAAAACTGGTCTTGTCAATATGTTCAGTCACACACACACACACACACACACACACACACACAAACACTAACACTCTCAAAGCTAAATCCAGGGGTGAATTCTCACAGTTCATCCTACTTGACCTAACAGCAGCATTTGACCCTAAGGATCACAGTTTCCTTCCTGAAATATTTTTTCTTGAACATCATTCTTGGTTCTTTATCTACTTCATTGACTGCTCCTTCTCAATCTCCTCTGTTAGTTCCTACTTATATCCCTGGCATCCAAATGTACATAGAACCAGGGCTTAGCCTTCAGATATCTTCGGCATCTATATTCACTCCCTTGATGATCTCCTCCAGTCTCATAGAATTAAATATCATGTCTATGCTGATAATTCTCTATTTTATAACTCTGATCTAATCTCTCATGTAAACACCAGCCTTGTGAATACAGCTGTCAGTTAATATTTCCCCTTGGTTATTTTTTATAGGCTTTTCGAATTTATCATGCCAAAAAATAACTCTTAATTTCTCATCCCATCCTTGAGCCTGCTTGTCCTCTAGTCGTTCACATTTCAGTAAATGGTAGTGACTCCATTCCTCCAGTTGCTCAAGACAAGATCTTAGAGTAATCCTTGACTCCTCTTCTCTTCTCATCCCTCATATCAACAAAACATCAATTCTTCTCTCAATTAGTAGCCTGAATCTGACTACATTTCACTACTTCCACTGTTACCACCTTGGTTCCATCCACAATTGTGTCTTTCCTGCATTATTGCAAAACTGTCTCACTGATCTCCTTTCTTCCATCTGTGTTCCCTATAATCTATTCTCTAATCAGCAGAGTTATCTTCTAAAATGTAAGTAAGTTTGTGTCACTCCTCTGCTCAAAAACCTCCATGCTTCTCATGTCACTCAGAGTAAAATCCAAAGTCCTTCCTATTTTCAGTGGGACAGCAGGATAGCCTGAGCTTTTTCTGTGAGATGCACATCTTGAAAGAATAGAATTGACTGGTATCCTCTCATTTGTTCAAGTCAAAACCTTGGAATCACTCTTGACTCCTATCTTTTTCTCACACTCAATTTCCACTCCATCTTCAAATCCTATCAACTCTATCTTAAAAACATCCCCAGAATCTGACCATTTTTCACTATTTACATTGTTACCATATTAGTATTCAAGTCACCGTTATATCTCACAATACTATTTTAATAGCATTCTAATAGATGTCCCTGCTTTCACATTTGCACCTTTCAGAGTGACCTTGATAAAATATAAGTTACATTATGTCATTGTTTCTGTTCATAACTCTCCAATGGCTTCCAACCTCAGAGAAAAAACCAAGCTCTTTACTATAGTTCAAGTGGCCTGTAGACTTAGTGATACAGAGATAAACATAATAAGAGTAGTTTCAAGGAAGTAGTCGAAACAGAAAGCTTATGAGTTGAAGAGTTAATTAGAGGTGATAAAATGGGCAGCCAGAATAAACTACTATTTCAAGAAATGTGGCTGTGAACAAAGAGAAAATGAAACAGAAGAGTAGATGCGGGTGGCTTAGGCTTGAATGGGAATTCTTCCATAAGGTAGAATAGATGTGAGCATACTTTCATGTTAAGGGTAGTTACTAGAAAGGAAGAGGTTGAAGATTTAGTAGAAAGGGATAGTGTATGGCCCCAGAGGAAGCAGAAGGGAAGAGAAACTGGAGGTTCAGTTGAAAGAGGCAGCTTCTGACAGGAGGTAGAACATCTATTGTAATGAGGCAGAAAACAAGGAAAGGATTGGTTCAACGGAGGTAAGCTCGCTGGTGGCAGGGTTAGAAGTCAAAGGTAACAAAGTGAACCATGTGATTTGAAAGTTTCACTCATATTGATCATACTCATTGAGGAAGAAATGTATTTTAAAATCAATATCAAATTCTTAGCAAACAAATACTAGTACATTAAAACAATTCAATTCTGGATGAATTTTGTTTTTTAAAAAATAGTTTTCAATATTAGAGCTCTGGAGCACATATTCTAATTGATGTCAGGTCTCTATCACAATGAGGATTATCAATGTTTCCAAAATGGCGGTTGGCAAAACCCAAAGGTTCAAAAATGGATTCCAGTGAGTTCATTTTATTAAAAACAATAATATCATGTTTCCACTGTTATTTTTCAAACATCAATCAATAAAATAAATTTTTAAAGTTTTTCATCACAGAATAAAAGTTTAAGAATGCCCAAATGATATCAAAAGACACTATATGGCAGTCAGTGGAATTCAGATGAACATGCCGATGACTCAGTAAATCAGCTAAACAAGGTTAGCTACTGTGGAGGTTTTTACTAGTATACAGATTCATATTTGTTCATTCCTAATCATATATTATTTGACTTATACACATAATTAACATATACCCATAATTAACCACCATGAAGGCAGCTTAAGTCATGTTACTGTTGAAATATAGCAGGTTACTAGAGAGATAAGGAATTATAAGAAGCTTGCAAATTTGCCCCAAGATGCTCTTCACCAATACATGTTAAATGTATTTGTTCGAAATCCTCCTGCATTCCCTATCTTGGCAAATTGTACACTATCCATTCAGTCTTTAGACACAGAAACCTTTGAATCTTTTTATACTTTTCTCTCTCTCAATCCCCATTTCCAATCAATCAATTACATCACCAAGACTGCAGATGCTTTCTCCTTAACATCTCTTGAATAGAATCTCCAACCATCCTGCCAGCCTCGGGGAGTGGTGGGATAATTAGGGTGGGAGGGAGACAAGAGGTGAGAGGGAGGAGATATGGGGATGTATGTATATGTATAGATGATTCACTTTGTTATACAGCAGAAACTAACACACCATTGTAAAGCAATTATACTCCAATAAAGATGTTAAAGAAAAAAAGACTAACATCCTTCCCCAATATCCTGCCTCCTCCAACCTATTGCCATACTGCTTCTACTGCTCTGATTCCAATCCTTTGAGAGTTTCCTACAGCTTTCACGGTAAAACTCAAACTCCCAAGTAAGATTAAACCACAAAGCCCTAAATGACGTGACTATTGCCTGATTCTGATCTGATCCCTCCTTATTTTATCCCACCTCTCATCTTATGTCAAGCCTATATATGTTTCAATTAAGACAACAATGAATGCTTTAGAGTACAATGGCATGACCAAATACTATTCCTTTTACTGGAATTCCTCCCACCTCCTATGTCTAGCTAACTCCTATTTTTTTCTTCAAAGCAGAGTTCTGGATTTGATATATACTTTGAGGGTTTTTTTTTTTTTTCTGTAGCAGGAATAGGTTTGTCCTAATATAACCCTGCTCTTTTCTCTGACTGCACTTGATTCAACAGTTTGTAGTTTTAAAAATTGGGGAACAAATGAATCCTTCTTATGAATGAGAACTAGAATACAAAGAATTGATTAGGGTAAAAGGATAATAAGGTTAGTGGTATATCCACCTTCAAATGGGAAATGCACTGGAAGCATTGAATACCCTACTCTGATATGACAACATGGAATTTTCTTCATGCCTATACCAAGCTATGTTGTTGGCTATGTTTGAATAATGCAGGATATCAAATCTCTCCTTTAAAAGGAGGTAGATGTAATTGTAGTACTTTTAAAAGATAATCATAAAAACACAAAATATACAAGTTAAACAATAAGAAACATAAAGTAATCTTGCTTTGACAATTCAAAAGTCACTAGAGATTTCATAATATAATCACTAGATTATAGATGCTCAAAAAATATCTGTTGAACAGAATTCTCTGGATAATAGAATGGCACACAAGTACTGTATCTATATGTCACAAATTTCCTGGGACAATTCTCTCCCATTCTAAAATGAAAATAAAAATTCTTTTTCAGACCATATGCCCTTACTTAAAACAATGCTTAATTTATTTCTATTTCAACTCTGGGTACTTAGTTTAGGAGTTTAAGGAGTACAAGTGTTAACCCTCTATTTTCTGGCACTGACTTGTGGAGGAGAAATATAAGGTACTTCTTTTCCCAAATTTTAACATCTATTTCAAATTCTGACTCCTCCACAGGGCCTTCTGGGTGATGGGATGCTGACAAATGTGTAACAACCAGCTCTCTGGATGAGTGGACAGAGGAAAAGCACTGATTTATAGTGTTTGCCAATTTTCATGGTGTAAATACTCCATCATGGCCAATTTCAAACTACCAATTGTTTAACGGTCAATTTGCAATATCGATGTATGTTTAAATTAGCCCTTGAGAGCAAGTCAAGCCAGCTCCACAATATCACTGCTTCCAGTCAACACTGGTCCACAGAGACCTCTTGCTTATCTGAGCTCTGATGTACTCATGTCTGTCCCTATCCCACAGCAATCCCCACACCACACTTTAGAGTCACCACCTTATACTCTGACATGGTTGAAACTTACCTGAGTCCTGTGTTCCTATAAAACTCTAAGGTTAATATATTCCTCCATCCTCCATCCTTTTGTTCCTCCAAACTTTTGGGTTCTAAAATCATTAACCACTCTGTCCTCCAATATTTTGAATATTCTGAAATAAGACCCTTCCTCAAGACTCTCATTTATCCACCCCTATAATGGCAAGTCTCCTTCCTTCCTTTTCTTTGAGACATTATTTATTAATGAATGTTCTTCCTATTGCAATAGCCTGAATTAAATAATCTCCTTAATTGTCTGGGTTATTTTGCCTTTCACTACTCTTTGTTGTTAGTTTATAGTATCCTGAAACCTCCTCCCAACTCCCAGTTGGATTATACTATGCGAGCAGTTAACAGTCTATCTTTTGGGCTGCCCCTCAGGTGAAAACCCAGGCCCCTGCACAGCAGCCCCAGCTGTGTTTAGATGGCCCCCATTGAGGTACCCCTGCAGCATTATTTGTTCTGATGAGAGGTCTCCAGGTGGGAGAATAGGAGCTGCTCAGAGCCACAGACACAGGCCTTCTTTTCCATATTCTAGGATCTCTCCTTTACTTTGGTGCAGTGCCACTGGCCTGCAACCACGGTGCTAACTGTGGTTCAGTGGGGATGGATAAAAGAAGACCTGACACTTTCCTCCCTTCCCAGCACCCCTCCTATAATGCCTTCACCCATGAATTTATAAGCTCAGCCCCTGAGGCAACATCTAGATTTGCTAACTGCTGGCCAGCCTGGTATCACCTTTGCCCCAGAACAGCCCCCCTGCTGCCCTACCAGAGTCTTGCCCTGCAAACTCATTACAAATGCAAGATCTCAGGCCCCAGATATACCAAACGGGAACACGCATTTTAACAACGCCCCAGGTGATTTATTTGCACATCATAATTTGAGGGGGTAGCTGCTGTAGAGCATAGCAGAGGAAATACTGTGTGCAGAGGAGGGGCTCTTAATCCTCTCTGAGGGGTCTCAGGGCAAGTTTCCACCAAGAAGTGACATCTAAGGTAGGGTGTGGTGTCAACATCCACAGCCAGTTGCCTGCAATTTCAATGGGGACAGAATGAGTGCAGCAGGGCCTGCTGGCCAGTCTCTCCCTCCTTCCCTCCTCTTCCCCCTGCCCTCTGGCTCTCTGCAGCCACACTCCACACCCTGGCTCTGTGCCTAGCACTCTCCAGAGCTCCTTACACCATCTGGGTGAGGAGAAAACCCCTTTGGCTCAGCGAATTCCCCATTCTAAGAATGGCTTCCACCCCTGGTAGAGAGCAAGTGCTACTTTTGGAAGGATTTTTCTCTATGTGTGGCTTGGATGGAGGGATGACTGATGGCTTGATGAATTGAAAGCTGAACTCTGACTTTCAGGTACTAAATATAGACTGTGCACATGCTGGAAGAGCTAAATTTAGTGGAGTTGGCATGGAAGCAGGGAGGAGGGACTTCAGGGGCTCTCCCGGGACTGGATGGCAACAGCTCTGAGTGATGCCCTAGCAGCTGCTGCAGCCTAGGATTAATTTATTATTCCTGTCAGGGAAGGAGGTGCACTGGAGATTTCAACCTAGGTTTATTTGTTAAAAGAGTTTGCTAAGAGTCATGGTTCTGAAGAACCTGGGGGCAGGACAGGAATAAAGACGCAGATGTAAAGAATGGACTTGAGGATATGGGGAGGGGGAAGAGTAAGCTGGGATGAAGTGAGAGAGTGGCATGGACATATATACACTACCAAATATAAAATAGATAGCTAGTGGGAAGCAGCCAGATAGCACAGGGAGTCAGCTCGGTGCTTTGTGACCACCTAGAGGGGTGGGATGGGGAGGGTGGGAGGGAGACGCAAGAGGGAGGGGGTATGGGGATATATGTATACATATAGCTGATTCACTTTGTTATACAGCAGAAACTAACACACAATTGTAAAGCAATTATAGCCCAATAAAGATGTTAAAAAAAAAGCATGTCTATATGTGAATAACTGAGTCACTTTGCAGTAAGCAGAGATTGGCATAATGTTGTAAATCAACTATACTTCAATAAAATAATGAGGATTTTTAAAAAAAGAGTCCTTTTTCAGTTTTTTAGAAAAACAACAAGTGCAGATTGAGAAGGCTTCTGTCTGCCTCTGATTTGCTTTCTTCCGTTTAAGTTACAGCCAGGTACTGTCCTCCTCGGGCTGAGCTCTCACCTCCTGGTGGGTTATTTCTAATTCTGTCCTACGCTGCCCCAGATCTTCTTCGTTTAGTTAGATGAGAAGACGCTAATTATTTAGATTGAAGGTCAGAATGAGAGTGGATCTCTAAGGCTGCCAAATTGCAATACACTGAAGTGCCCTTTCTGGTTAAAAATCCCAGTGGCCTGGCATACTTCAGGGAAAGCCACTTAGCTGCTCATCTTTGTTCAGGTTGGGGCGAGGAAGGAAGGAATAAGATCCCTTGGTCCCCACCTCTCTTCCAGTAGTGTGAGAAGAGAACATTAGTGCAGCACTCAGCCTCTCCTGACAGAAAGCAGGCAGTCGATACAGGGTGGCGTCAATTCAGGACACAAAATGTGTCTCCTGGCTCTCCATCCCATTGCCTCCTACACCCCAGTTGGCCACCCGTGGATGGAGAAGCCACAACAAATATCCATTTGCCGTTTCCCCTCCATTAACAAAAATCCATGTTCCTCTCCTATGGTAAGATAGAGATAACTCTCATCTGCATGTTGATTGCTGTCTTTGGGTAATGACAACTAAAAATACGTTCTGAACAGCCCCCACACTCACTTTCCATTCATTAGACTTAATTATATGGCCTGAGTAAAGAAAAGAGGAAGAGAAACCATTTCTTTGTCTCCTGATGAATAAATCAGATTTGGTTGATCTCACTGTTTTCTTTCACTTCTCCCTGGTTCCCCAAACACAGGAGTTAGAGGACCACTAGGGTATAGGTACTACATCACCAAGTAGCACAAACCAGGTGAAACTTACTCTATGACATTTCTCCGTCACCTTCCTTCCTCCCAGTGGTGTCTCTGAGAAACTGGCTGGTCTCACCTCCAAAAAAAGGAGATGAGAAAGAGTCTGGCCCACTGATTGTTTAAATGGCTTCATGCCCAGCAGTTTGGAGGCAACACCCAAAGTGATTGTAATTGAGGGGCTCCCAGACCATGCTTTGAGAGATACAGCTGATTCCCTGCTAGGAAGTAAGGGCACACTCAGCACTGAGTTCCTGGGGAAAACTTTCCAAGCAGTCTGAATCATGCAATTCTCAACATTTCTACTAGCCCATGATTATATGCAAAGTAATTAGAAAAAAGCTCCTACTTCATGGAGACTGAATGTGTTAATACAAATATTGTTTATGGACTTTGGGCAGACAGTGCTGGAGGAGCTAAGAAGTCAGAGAAAAGAGCTATTCTACTTTGTGTCCCAGTGGCTTAGCATTGGTCAAACCACAAGAAGCCTGAGCTTCCCTTTTCCCCTTCCCTACCCCGACGTCGGGTTTCCTATCCCACTCTCTTAGAGACCTGTGGCCTCTGACCTGTGGCCTGTGACCTCTCTCAAGGCTGCATTGCCTCTGGAAGAAGAGTCATCAAGCCATAGAATATCTCTGAGAAGCTTGTCGGCCAAAAGCCAATAGCAATTCTGCTATTAGCAATCCTAGTATCAGCTATCGCCTCTAAACTTTCACATATGAAGGAGGATGGTCTTGATCCTAGGAACCCCAAGGTGTTTGATGAGGTAACATCACAAATATAAATTCACCTCAATTTATACAATCAACTTACCAGTGTAAATAGTTCTCCCAAATAAATATCGCTTCTTTCCAATATGAGATATTTTATCTTTTGATTTATCTGTAATTATTAGGGACTTTACTGGGTGCTTTTTCAGTGAAGATCTGGGTATCAGCTAGCAAACTCTCTGGGGATTCATTGCTTCTATAGGGTATGTGTCTTCATCTGTTTTCATAAACTAGGCAATTTTACAGATCTGTATGAATAGAAGTTAACTTGTAGAAAACTGATAGTAAAGCAAATTATTCTTGTCTATAGAAATGCAAATGAATTTTGTCTGGTAGAGAGTTGATTGATTTCCATCCTGTAAAAATGTTAACACCAAGTATTATACTTTATGGCACTATAGGCTATTAACCAGTTTTGTATCTATTAGAGAATTCATTTCAACATTCCTGATGCTGTGTGTGTGTGTGTTCTTCAAATTCTCCTTTGAACAGATTTTAGCATCTTACTCATTCCCTAATTAATTGATGGGTTAAATAAAATGTTTGAAATTTATTCATTGTATATTTGTATATGAGTCATGATTTTTACCTTTTTGAAAATTGTACTTTAGCATAACTGCTGTATTTACTGTTAAGACCTATTGTATCATATTAATAATCACTTTAGCTTCCATTTTCTTAGAAGGAAAGTAGCAGTAGCAAAAGAAGAAAAAATTATCTACCCATATAAGACTTAGTTATGTGGTTCAGAGTGTTAGTACAGTAGGGCTCTTCTGTTGTTTTCTAACTCATGATAAGCAAAGGAAGGAGGCAATTACATGTACTCAGATTTATTTTCCGTGTACTTTTATGTATGTTGTCTAATTTATACCTCACAGCAACCTTGTGATGAAATTATTGTTGTTATAAAATTATTATATTATTTTAAAACACTTATTCTTTATTAGCCACTATTTTAAACTCTATGCACATATTAACATATTTAATCATTACAGCAACCCCATGAGGTAGGTACTATTGTCCCCATTTTCCAGATGAAGAAACTGAGATGCCAGGAGGTTCAGCAACTTACCTAAGATCACAGTTAATAAGCAGTAGATTGTGTAGTCAAACCCAGGCAGTTTAACTTCAGAGCTTGTGCTCTTAACCACTTTTTATTTAACCCCACTTAACAGATGAGAAAACTGACAGTGAAGTTCCTTGCCCAATAACAAAAAGCAGGTAAATGACAGTGCCAAGATCTCTACTCAGGTCTGTCTGATTTTAAAGGCCAGCTTTCTTTACCAGAACAAAAAGAGAGTGAAAATTATTGAAGTTGAACAGACGCTGAAATGTACGTACAGCTTTTGTCCTGTTGACACCCTGATCAGATTGCTGTGATCATACAGAATAACCCATATCTTGTTCCTTCAAAGCAGAAGATCAGCTGGAAGGAAAGGTGTTAAGTATTTGAACCTGCAGGAAAAAAACATATGGCACTTTGCATCTTCCTCAAGGGTTTCAGGTACCATGTTCAGCTGTATGCTTTATTTATCTGGGCCCTTGTCTATTTCTTACAATTATCCTGAAAGACCCAGAGGGCAGGAATATGCCCTGAAAGGTCTTGCCTGGTACCTTGTGCAGAATAAACTCAAAGAAATATTATGGGATTGCAACCACCTGATTGGTGCAACATGGAGGTGCCTACTTAGCTGAGATGCTGCCATGTATCTCCAAACATGATGACTCCAGCAGAGCTTCTGCTGGTTACTAGGTGCTGGGGTGGGCAGCTGTGGGCCATGGTTTAGGAGAGCCAAAGATGGGGAGGAGTCTGGCTGAGATCAAAAGGAAGAATTTTGCTGCTTTAATTCCTCCCCCGGCGAAGCAGCTCAAAGGCCTCTGGCCTTTTCCTCTCCCCTCTGCCTCCTCGCTCCCTCCCTCACTGCACACCCCCACCTATTGCCACAAACAAGCCCCAATAAGGCAGCTTTCCCACCATCTTCAGCCCTACCCGCTGAGCATTGCCAAATTAGGGCTTTGCGTCCCAGCACCGCAGCTAGGAGCTCATAAACCCTCCTCCGCCCCTGCTGCTGTCTCTGCATTGCAGCAGTACAGTCCTCCGCACCTCCACGCGCAGCTTTCCAAGCTGGGATCCGCACTGCCGCGCCTGCCTCACCGGATCTCCCCGCCCCGCCTGTCATACCGTTCCCCACTCTGCGCTGCTACCTGCAGCTTACATAAGCGCTGCGCACACATGCAGCGCGTCCATCTTCTGCTTTACGGAAGGTCCCGGCAGGACAGTGAAGCTGAAATGCTACTAGATGTCCTTCCCCTCCCCCCGCCCCCGGAGCTGTCAAATAGTCACGCCTTAAATCAACAAATCCAGCTGCAGCAAATACCCTGTGACAGGACAGAAAGGCGGCCGGATCTAAGCCTGAAAGGAGAACTCGGTCCTAAGTAAATAGGAACACTTGGGAAGGGGGCATCTGAGCAAGTGCTTTAACCTCTCGGCTAGCGCAGCGCTTCATCTAATCTGCTGGGACAACCTGCCAGCCGCACTGGGTCGGGTAAAGCCACCCAAAGTCATCAGACCTACTTTGCCAAGAGAAATGAAGGACAAACTGGTTTGTGCTGAATCTTCTCAGTTACTACGGTAGACTGATGTCGTAGGTAATTGCTCCCTGCTTGACTTTACTAGAATGTTCTATTCTAAAAACATTAAACATTTTCCCTGGGGCAAATGGGATAGTCCTAATTTCCTCCTGGCAGGAGTGAGTGGCATCAATATCTCTCATTTCCAGCCAGCCACAGCCACTCTCTTCCACTCCCAGGAGCCTCTCAAGTCTCATGCTAGGAAACCCAGGACCCAGAAAAATCTGTACTGTAGGTTCATGGGGACGCTCTTTGTCCCACAGAACAAAAGACCATCAAGCCCAGTTCACCAATCCACCTGCCTTGGTTAGATGTAGATAGAGCCACAGAATGTCTTTCTAGTGAAGACAGAGCATTTTGCAGGATCTGATTCATCACCCTCAGAAGCAGGAAGAGGGAACTCCTTCCCATCAACACCATCATGCCTAAGTTGGGAGATCCATGGAAAGCCCCCTCTTCCTCTGCCCCAGGCTATCTCATGGGATTTCCATTTGCTATTAACAACACCCTGTCCTAGAAGGATCAACTTTGCAAAAATTAGCCCTAAGTGTAGGAATGGAAGAGGTATGGATTCACAGGGGAGCTGATGTAGAAAATAAGGGCCATGGTAGAATGACCAACTACCCCAGTTTGTCCTGGGCTAAAAGGAGGACACGGGACTTTCAGCTGGAAAAGTCCCAGGCAGACTGGGACAAATTGGTCACCCAAGGCAGGGGTAGGGGTAAAGCAGTTTATTCTTGGCAACTTGAGCTCTGGACTGAAAAGAATTTTTTTTCCTTCACAGAGTATATGAGAGAGTATTTGTTCCCTGCCAAATGGCAGGAAGAGGACATCACCTCATGAACATTTTAGAAATTTGATAAACAGAAACTTGATTGAGAACGTAAACAGGACAGAATTCTGGGAGATGGTGTCAAGAAATCTAATGGTATAATAGTGTTCAGGACATTTAATCTTCAGCTATGTCTTGTTTATGCCAGTTGGAGTGGCATAAGCCATAAAAAAGAGTCCATATCCATGATGGCAAGATGGCATCCCCACACTCCACCCCTGGCTGTACCCACTGCATCCCTCCCCCAACTTAAACTTAGAATAGTAACAGCAGTCTTCTACATGGCATTTTCTGGACATTGGCTTTGGGTCTCTTAGAAGCAGCCAGCTGCAGCATAACGGAAAGAGCCCTGACCTAGAAGCTAAGGTACCTGATCCTATTTTCCTCTTAGTCCTCTCTGACTGTATGACCTTGAGGAAGCACTTAACCTTCTCTCAACTGTGAAAAGGAGAAAACATTCCTACTGCCATTTCTCCCTCCATTCTCATGAGAATCGAATGAAGTAACGTGGGCTCTCAACGACCGTAAAAGAACTAGACCCCGATCTACAATTCCCAGGCTGTCTTAAGTTTTCCAGGCTAACCCAACTTTTGCCCCAGCTTTGGGAAACATCAGATCCACTCCATTTGATTTTTTGTGTGTCTTCCTCCTGCGCATCTTCTGAAGGTATAAATTAAATCTCTTTCCAGGCATGTTTGGACCAAATTTACACTCCTTTAACAATCATTCAGTCAGAGGGTCAGATCTTCAAAGTTAGGGGTGGGCTGGAGGCCAGTCATAACCAGAGGCTAAAAGTCTATAGCAGCAACTCAGGTTGGAAGAATCTGAAGATCAACTAGCCATGGAAGAATTCCCAGAGTTTGAGTCCCTAGGAGATCAGCACTTGAAGAGACTTGGGTATGAGAGCTACCTCTGCAACTTACCACATGATACTCTAAACTTCAAATTCATCATCATTAAAGCAGGGGTAGGGCAGGGGTGCGGGAAATGGTAAATATTCTGCCCTCTTCGTGGAACTGTGAGGATTAAATATCATGACAATCTTTTGTAAACTATAAAATGTAGTACCATTTTAATGTGAAAGACCAAAGCAACAGATTTTTTTTAATTGTGGTCAAATATTAAAATATATTATTGTGGTAAAATGTTTAAAATATATTAAACATTTGTAATTTTAACCATTTTAGGAGTTCAATTCAGTGGCATTAATTATACTCACAACATCATGGAACCCATTACCACTATCTTTTTCCATAACTTTTTCATCACCCCAAACAGAAATTTTGTACCCATTAAAGAATAACTCCCCATTCCTGCATCCCCTCAGCCCCTGTCAACCTCTGCTTTACCTCTGGCTCTATGAATTTTCCTATTCTAGATATTTCATATAAGTGAACTCATATAATATTTGTCCTGCTGTGTCTGGCTTAATGTTTTCAAGGTTTATCATGTTGTAGCATGTATCAGAATATTATTCCTTTATATGGCTGAATAATATTCCGTTGTATTACACACAACACTTTGTATATCCATTCAACTGTTACTGAACACTTGAGCTATTTTAATTTTTCACCTATTATAAATTATGCCGCAATGAACACTGGTATACAAGTGTCTGTCTGGGCCCTTGTTTTCAGTTCTTTTCCAGAGCACAATCGGTGGGTGATGTGGTAATTCTATATTTAGCTCTTTGAGGAACCAACAGACTGTTTTCCACAGGGGTTGCTCCATTATGCATTCTTACTAGCAATATATGAGTGTCCCAATTTCTCCACATTCTCACCAACACTGATTACTTTCTGTTTTGTTGTGTGTGTGTGTGTGTTTTATAGCCATCCTAGTAGATGTGAAGTGGTAGAGAGATTTTTTTTTCAAGACACATTCAATCCTCAGACAAAAGCCATCAATCAACATATGTGTGTGAATTGAGTACCAACTATAGGCAAATTGCTTCATTTAGAAAGTATTTCTTGAGTAGAGTACACTGCATGTATATGTAGCTCAGGAGAGGGACAGGAAAGCTGGAAATAAAGATAGACTCAAAATTAGAGAAATTTGGCCCAACCAATCAGGCAGCAGAAAGAATATTTGCCAAGTGGTTATAGGTGATAAGAAAAGACTCAAGACTTCTGGGATCCATTGTTCAAGCTAACCCTGTTCTTTATTTAATGTCACTAATCCATAAAATCTGTGTCACTGTCTTTATTTGACCAGTAATTTAAGCAACTATTTTTGTGGGCTGTTGTGCACTTGATGAGATGCACAAGATAGATACAGTACCATGATGCAATCCCATCTCTGTAAATTGGTCTGAGTCTACTGATATATTTCTTTCCATTAAAGCTCCTTGGCCTGTCCAAATTAGGTTTTTTTAATTTGGATAATGGAAGCTATATTCAGTGTAACTTGAGATGCATATCACAGAAACTTGCTGTCTTTCTTCTCTCTTAGCTTTTTTCTTTGCTTCCAGATGTTTTAGTACATTTTTGTTCTTTCTTTTTTCAAGTAAAGGATATGAAGCAAAATTCCAGGCTCACAACTCACCTGCTGCATTTGCGTGTTTATTCTCAGATCAGTTAATGGCCAGACAGAGAGGCTGGGCTAGGAAGGAGAGCAAAGCACGAGAAGTTACAGTTTTTTGAAGTCCAAACAAATTTGAAGTATATCTCTAAAACTATAATCTATGTCAAAGGAAAAGCAGACTATAATTAAAGGAAACAAAAACAGTAGGCTATTATCCACAGCATTGTGTTTTCTACGTAAAGGAGGAACATAGACATTCCAGGAGATAAATAAATTGTGAGTCATTTAATAACAAACATCATATATTATAATTAATATGCGTCTGAGACAGGAATGTATTTGTTCCTCGGTATCTGTTCTTTACTTAACTCCTCTGATTTTTAGCTGGAAAATGATCACATGGAAAAAGAAAAGACTGCATTTCTCACCCTCCCTTGGAGCTGAACTTGGCTGTATGACTCACTTCTGGGCAATGAGCTGTAGGAAGAAGTAATATGTACAACTTCTGCAAAATGTCTTCAGGAAAGAAGAAACATGACTTCTCTTTTCTCCTCCTGCTGGATGGAATGTGGGTACAAACTTGGGAGTGGAAAATGGATAGAACCTGGTTCAATGGATCTCATACCATTCATGACCTGCTTAACTCCTGATTTTGTTGGTATGAGAAAGAGGGAAAAATCTATCTAGCTTAACTCAGTGTATTTTGGATTTTTGGTCATTCACAGCTTAACCTACTCCTTAGCAATATCCCACTTCAGCCTCTGGAAGAATACCTTGCATTCAATCAACAGTTACAATTGTCACAATTACCATTGGCTAAACAAATGTCTTGGGAGTGTTACTTTCCTCGCATTTTTGGAATGTTTGGTGTTTGAGAGTCTCAGTGATGTATATGAGAGAGGATTGAGTCATAATTCACTTGATATGGTGAGCAAAGCAGCCTCAGGGAAATTGTATAAATATAGACATAGACATATAGATATAAATATATTACATACTTCACATATATAGAATATGGACAAATATCTACACAGATAACAGATAGATAGATAGATAGGTAGCTGATAGAAAAATAGATAGATGATAGATAGATAAAATGCTATTCAGCAGAAGGCGCAGTGAGCCAGGGTTCAAGTAGAAGCCCTGTTACTGGCTGGTAGAAGTATGAATTGGTAAAAATTTTTTGGAAGCAATTTGCTAACAATTTGTATCACAACCTTAAAAATGTTTATTCTCTTTTCTACAGTGTGAAAAATTAATAAACAGAGACCTCAGTTAAATAAAGTTGGGAGACCAGAAGGGGGAGCTCTCAGGTCCTGCGACCATAGCGGAGTCCAACAGGAAGAAGAAAGACTCCTCTTCCTTTCCTGCAAGGACTCAGCCAATGAAAAGTTATGGACTACTATAGCACTCCCAACTTCCTTTTCCTCTCTATAAAAGTATTCTCCTTGCTTTTCCTTGCTAGGGACTTGCACATTGCTCCTCATAATTGCAGACCCCGAATTGAAATTCTCTGCTGATCCCAAATATACCCATCTTTGCTGGAGAAATATCTGTCAGTCTATTTGTTTCAAGTCCACAGCAGTGATTCCATTTTTAAGAATTTAAGGAAAGACACTGGACAAAGAGCCATGTCCAAAATTTTCATCATAGCACTCGGTACGGAGAAAGTTTCTGAAACTAAGGGTTCAGACAATAAATACGTGTGTCGTGAAATGTCAGAGTTGGTAGTTAACTGGTGTCTTCTGCATGCGTTGATTTTCACTGAGGAAAGAGTTTCTGAGAGGGGAGTTTGGCTTGTACACTGAGGGGAAGAGATTAGGGTGAGTGATGGAGCAGGCAGTGAGGTGTCTCCCTCCAACCCAGACCCATGGGTCAGTTCCACCACAAGGGAGAAAGGATTACTCAACACAAGCTGAAGAAGCTGTTTCCATAAATGAGACATAGAGGCCTAAAACACTGTCTGGTACTCAGGAAAGAGATGGAGGACTCAGTGCAGAGCCATTGTCACCTGGGGGACAACCTTGGTTGGGTTCAAGACAGTGGGGCTGGAGGCATGCTTTGGTAACCTGAGGGTCTGCAGCTGTGGGAGGATGAGGAGACCTAGCCTGGGGAGAGGCACCAGCTGCAGCGGTGGTGGGGACGTGCTGCCCTCCAGTGGCTGTGCAGGCAGTAAGCAGAGCAAAGGGCCAGGAGTGAAGAGCAGGGAGGACCATTTGTGAGCTCACTTGAGCTCCCAGAGAGAACTGAAATGGGGTGCGTGGTTAACATGTATGCAGGTGGGGACACAAGCCAGTGAAATCTGAGTTACCACTGTCTCATTTGTAGTCATAGGCCAAGGCATTAACATAAATGTACCACGATGGGGAAAATTAAGTAAAGTCTGGTCTGTCTCGTAACCTGTGGATTTGATATCACCTATGCATCTCCATATCTTCCCTGTCATTCTAAGCTTTCCCCTGCACCACAGGTACTGAAAGCCTGGAAACTATATGTCACAGATTGCCCTTGCAGCAGGTGTTTGTGGATATCACCAGGGGTGGCACTTTCCAAGGTTTACAAGGCAGGAGAAAAGGATGGGCCATTGTTTCTGGCAGAAGCTCTAGGCATGTGTGGGCATCAGCAAATGACTGATGTGGGCCTTTTCCAGCAGCTCTCAAGTGCTCCTGGAAGCTGAGATTAACAATAGTGGCATCACTATTGTATTTCTAGATCTAGGGCCTTCCTGACTGTTGCTCTCTCCCAATGGGAGGTGGATGCAAGGTTGTATGAGCCTTACATTCCCTGTATTAAATCCCTTCATACTGAAAAAAAGCTTCTGTTTTTCTGTTTTCTTAACCAACACCTGATGGACACAGCCTACTGGTTAGCGGCTGAGCTCTGGGATCACTCAGACTTGGTTCAAGCCTGATTCTGCACTTAATTCTGGTGAAACCTTGAGCAAGTTCCCTAACCCACATTTGCCCAATTTCTTCATCTTCAAAATGGGTTAATAAAATCACTTACCTCATAGGACTGTGACATGGGTAAAATTATATGCTATATAGCAGCATCAGTAAACATTAAGTGGCATCATTATTGAATATTGCACAACAATTAAGTTAAAGTGTTTGAACAGTAGGTGGAAAAGGGGAGAAGAAATGACCTATATGGAATAATCTCAACTATCTGAAATACACAAATAGAAATATACCAAAATGTTTTCTTTCTAGGTGTTGGGTTTACAGGTGATTCAATTTTATTCTGTATATTTTTCTTGTAGTTTTAAAATGATCTATAATAAGTATATGTGTACTACTTTATAAAAGGAATAACATGAATGTTATTAAAATAGCCTATAGGGAAATTTATTAAGTATACATTCAATACTCAGCATTGCTCACAAATTCAATGTCCCATGCAAACACACTGAAATAATATGATCGTCTTGACATTTAATATTCACCATCTTTGTTTAGTTCTTTTCCCACAAGCCCGAAGACAAGTAAACATTGTGATAACTCCGGATCTGAGAAAAGTAAAGCCCCAGTTCAGGAAATTTGCAAAAGGTGAACTCTGGAAGTGGCAGAAAAGTTCATGGGATTATTCTGGGGAGACTGTTTCACTCTTACCGCAAATAGGAGGAGAATCTATTTCTGAGTCAGATGTGGCTTGATATTCTACTCAGAAGAGGTTTCCAGAGTCTGTGTCGTCTGTTTATGTTTTAGTTTGCTCTTAAATTCTCTTTATTCACTTTGTCAGTCTGCAAGACTAGGGTAGCCGTACTCCAGGTTTATGTCTCCTGTTGTCACAGAGTAATTAATAATAGTAGTGCTCCCTTTTGCTTTCAAAAATGTCTCCGTTTAGATAATAATATTTATATGTACTCTATGCAAGACCTATCCAACTAGCAACAACTCTTGGATTTCAATAAAGGTCTGTATACAAAAATCTGCATAGAATTGGTCCTTAGTCAACTACCCAAGAATAGCATCTGTTTTGGTTTTGGGTTTTGAGAAGTTTTTTTTTTTTTTTAATTTAAGGTATAATTGACACACAACATTATATTAGCACACCTGAAACTAATATAATGTATGTTTTGTTTTGTTTTGTTTTTGCGATACGCGGGCCTCTCACCGTTGTGGCCTCTCCCATTGTGGGGCACTGGCTCCGGACGTGCAGGCTCAGTGACCATGGCTCACGGGCCTAGCCGCTCTGCAGTATGTGGGATCTTCCCGGACCGGGGCACAAACCCATGTCCCCTGCATCGGCAGGCGGACTCTCAACCACTGCGCCACCAGGGAAGCCCTATGTTTTGTTTTTTGATGAGCTTCCTGGCTTGAAATGTTGCAGCTCACTTTCTTTCTACCTGAAACCATCATACCCTATATTTTTCCCTTTTCCAACTAGGAGTAAGTTGGAGTCCTAGGGTACCTCTTTGAAAAACGATTATTGTATTTAAGAAAATAATAGTTTCTTGTATATCTGTGTTTCTATGTCTGTATAACAAGCCCACCTGATAGGAAATTCCAAGCAGTCATATCAAATGTAACCCTATAATCACATCTTATTTTTCTGTATGTCCCCTGCTCTATGTCATACAGCAGCAATTTGTAGAAATTAAACAAACCCTGATTGAACTGAACTGAATTTGTTGTGAGTTACTAATAAATAGGTGATAGAGGAATTCATTATTTGAGCTAATCTATTAGTCATTTTGTTACCAAACCAAACTTGGATCTGCCTGTCCTCTCACGTTAAAGCCAATATTCTGACACTGAGCTGCAGAGAAGAAAAGTACAGTGTTCATTGCAAGGTGACCAACATGGGGTCAATCAAGGAGAATGGGCAGCTAAAGCTCAAATTACCCACACTTCCCAATGGCTTTCAGGGAAGGATTTTTAAAGACAGTATGAGGGAGAGGGTCATGGGGTACATGATTGGCTCATGAACATTCTTCTTATTGGTTGTTAGTAAGTAACCAGGTGGTATTTTGGGAGTCAACATCATCAATCTTCTGGTTCCAAACTCTCTGGGGTCTGTATTCTTATGGTCAGCATGTAGTTAACTTCTTCCACCTGGTGAGGTTTTAAAATCCACCCAACAACTCAAGGATATGACTCAGAATATTATCTATAGCCTTTGAGGAGGAACGAAAGGTTCTTGACTTTGTTTTACAGCTAAACTATTATTATTTTGTCTTGCTTGATAGTTTTTCTTTGTTTCTGAATTTTTCTCACTTCTCTGATTAAATTTTTTCTTTGGAACTCAGGAAAGACCTCAGAGGCTAAAGCTTTTCTACAAACAAGAGGCAGAGATCATGGAAGAGAGGGGGTGATATCTTTAATTCCCTTTTTATTTCTTCATTGTACTTGGAATAGAGTCAACATATAGCAGACATATCTATCAATTGGGTTTTATGCTGGTAGAGATAAAAAATCATTAATACAAAGATGTTGCCTTTGAATTATAGTATACTGCAAAAGATAAAGTATATACACGGCATGTTTTTGACTTGGTGCATAATCTACATAACCTACCATAGACATCTGCATTTTCTCTCCATTACCTGTGCCTCCCCTCCTCACCCTTCTACATGAGCTTGTAGACTTCTCAGCTGCAAGATGGAGTACTAATTTATTTGAGAAAGACATATTAATGCAGATCGGAAGGTAAAGGTGATGGAGTCCATCCCTAAAAGCTAAACAAGACAATCCCTGATGACAAGTTCTAGATGAGTGCTATTGGATCCTCAAAGGGAAAAGAGGTGAAATGAGCTTTGGAGTCACAAGGAGAGGTCTCTTATAGGAAGTGAGCTTGAACTAGGTCTTGACTACTGAGATGAGCAAGAGGATGACTCTTCTGAGAAGGACCAAACTGTGGAGAGAGAGCTTAGACCCCTAGCAGAAATTCTGGGACCCCCAGTGGGGCACAAAAGCAGCAGTATAATCCCATAGCCCAGAAGTAGAGGAGAGAGTAACATGGATGCAACTGAGGGATGTCCCAATGGCGACTGCATGGAACAGTGGATGTTGTGTGAGCCAAGGACTGGATGGGTCCTTGCCCCAGTGCACTGTCTTTATTCACATCTCTTGAAATTAGACTTAACCCCAAGATGGTAATGGCAGTGGGAAGAAGAGACTCCAAATTGATTGAGAATGCTTTGCCTGATCCTAGTGAAATGAGGCTTGAAATTACCAATGAGTAGAGATTTGGAAAACAACTTGGAAAATAAAGAAGGCTAGGTTCCTTGCACACTTCACGTTTGTAGACTGAGATATATACTTGTTATTTGTGTCTCTGTGACAATCCTGAAAATGACAAACTCACCAACTGTGCATGCTGCTGGCTTGGGAAGGGAGCAGGGGAGACACTTGTCTCTGGGGTCCATCATCAGTCCCATTGTGCATTTGACTTATCAGGGGTCGACTTGCAAGGTGAGGTTGTGGCGTGGAGGACCTCAAGTCACAAACAGAGCGACATGGGTCTGGACACTTCCCTATTGCCAAAGTAAATTCAATGCAAACTTTACCCAATCCAATTTTAACTGTAAAACTGGACTATAAATCTCAGAAGAGCAGCCAGCATTGCCTGTCAGGTGGTTAACTTACCGTCTGCCTCAGCTCCTCATGAACCCGATGAACAATTTTCCCTTTGGTGCTTAATTTGATAAGTCTGTTCCCATTGTAAGCATAAAAGATGAGGTGTTAGAGCAGACAAAATGAAAAAGGGTGGTGGGACAACGTGCATTCCATAAATCAGCATGAAGATTGTCTTTATTAGTATAACCAATTGGCTATGGGTATATAATCATACATTTTCAAAAATAAATATATATTCTTTGTTTTTAAGAAAAGTTCACATTACTGTATTCTTTACTACAACAGATTTATGTGTCTGTCTTCCTTGCCAAAACCAAGTTGGTGAGCTAATTTCCAACGTGAAGTGATTCTGCCTTGTGGAAGGCAAGGGCCTGCCAGTGGCATGAAATAGCAGCAGGACCAACCTGCTCTCAGAAGCATACTGTGAACATTGGTCTGGAAAATAGGCAGACAGTGTCATCATAAATCCCCTTTTTTCAATTCTTTTGAAATAGGAGTTGGCCAGCTCAGTTCAAATCACCCATAGATCATTTTTCAGACATCTCCTAGGTAGAGATAAAAATCTCACTAAAATTGGAGTTATTGAGTGGCATTTGTGATTTGTCCCTTTTCCCAACATCTCAGGGTCATAATGGAATCTACCAATCATAGCAACTGGCCACTTACTCACTGGCAGTGAAGGTGAAAGGCTCCCATTATACTGAGGCAGGACAGAAATTGAAAATGTCAACTTACATTTTCTGTTTTATTGTTTTTCTTTTCCTTGTGGCTGGAGATGAGGATGTAGACTAGGAAGGGGTCAGTCTCTGAAAGAATCTTCCAGAATTACTTCAAAAAATACCAGTAGTAGTGGATACCTTGTATTAGCTGTACTGTAATTTTACTTTATCTTGTTTATTGCTTTCAATCAAATTAATCAACAATAAGATCTTAAAGAAATCTTTGGTTATGGCATTTATATTCTCAGAGCAAGGCACAAAGTTATATATAATCACAATTTTTTAAAAAATCATAGGGGCAGAGTGGAAAGCAAGATAGAAATAGCAACAACTCCATGATACCTATGGATGGTAAGATTGTAGATTTTTGTTTTCTCCTTTTTACTTTTTTGTGTTCTCTATGTTTAGTATTAGTATCATACATTTTATCTTTTATGTTTGGGGGGGAATGAAATTGTAAGTGCCTGAGAAAAAAATACTTTAAAACCATCTAATAATTGTGAGTATTGGGATATACAGAACTGACTGGGAGTATGATAAATTAGGCAAACATTGAAAAAAATGCTGTGGTTTATATCAGATGGAATAAATTGACTATAGCCCAGTTGAATCAACAGTGATAGAAAATGGAATGGTCCTATGTTCAACCCATTCTCTGCGAAGGTCCCTATACTAGTACTAATTTTTTTTAATCTGATCGTGGGTTTGTGCTTAGATCAAGATCTATCATCTGATCTGATAGAACAATAGGATGTCTACAAGTGTACCTCAGTTTTGAACATGACAGCGCCCCTCCCTCTAAGCATGTACTTGCATCCAGTGATTCATGAAAATGCCAAGGAGCCTGGAAAAGGGGTAAAGACGGGAACTGAGAGAAAAAAGAACAAACTTATAGTGGCTGTACAATTGGCACTGAGGTATATGCAAAAATTGTTTAAAAAAACAAAAAACAAAACTCCTTTGTTTGGAGGTTGTGGAGAGAAGGCTGTCCCTGAAGTTGGGTTGCAGTGAGATTGCAGGAAACTGGGACGGAGTCTGAAATTGAAAAAAAAGAGGGAGATCTTTGTGATGACTAGACTCTGAATGGGAGGGGAGTCACGGCTTCCACATTCTTTGTGAGAACTGGTGCTTAGAACCTGTCTTAACTCAACCACCCTGATAGGCATGTATGAGGTCTAGGGGAAAAGCAGTTTCACGAAACTGCTGCAAGTTTATCCTCTTTTTAACACTTCAGGGACCAAGCAATCCTTTTGCAGGATCCTCCCCATTCCCAATTACCCGTAACTAGAAGGAGTACATTTTCTCACTCTTACAGCCAAAGAGCATCATGGGCCCAGGTAAGTCACCTACACCACAGGGTGACAGAGACAAGCAAGAGACAGGACTCAGGTCAGAACACACCCCTCAACACCCTGGATGAGCAACTCTACTGGCTAGAAGGGCAGCTGAGCTCCTACAGCAACAGAGGCCCCAGCAAGGTAGGAGCAGGACTTTTATGGAAGTTGTAAGAGACCTCTTGGGGAGTCAAAGGGACTTTGTAAGGGGTTTGGGTGCTGCGTTCACAGGTACAGGTCAAGAGTCAGAATTCATGCTACTGGGACTACATTAAAACTAAAAAGCTGATGATGCCTGAGTACTAGCAGATACAGGAAAAAAAGGCCTTATTCATGGGTTTTTAATCCCTCTAACAATTATATAATTTCACACAGAGAAAATATAGGTTCATAACCAAAGAAAGGGAAATAACTTCAGCCACCATTTTACCTCCAAAATGTGTAACTCTGAGGGACAGTGACATTTTCAGTTGTTTTTTGAGTATTCTTGAGGGTGTGTGTATGTCTTTCGTTGTGTTCCAAGAAACTTTTAGGGCCATTTAAGACAAATCAAAACATTAATATGCCTTAAAAGTGAAGTTAGAGTACTGCAAATTCCAAGCCACTACAGACTTTAAGCCAAATAACAATTAATTTAAAAAGTAAGACATGGAGATTTTGAAAACCTCTGCTGCTGACTGTGAAAAAGTAACTGACATTCTTGGATTACCTGCTCTGTACCAGGCACACGATGGCCGTTTTGTCTGCTGCACTACAAATGCAGCTGGTCTGGAAACAGATTCTAAGCATCCTTCTTGCATTTTATTGCTGCTTCCAAACCACTATTTCTCCCTCACCTCTATTTTTCCCTACACAGAGACTCTGAAGATAAGATCACAAGACAATACTACCAGATACCTCCCTTTGTTGCAGTCCCTTTGTTGTTGAAAATGTTCACACCCAGCGCTTGTCTCTCTCTGTCTTGTGCTATAGTTCTTGCTGATTTCAATACCTATGTGGACTATTTTCTCAAATACTGGCTGGCTCTCCTCTCATATTTTACACCATACCTGAGATTCTTACGCCCATGACCATACCCTAGATACTGTCATCACCTAATTATGACATCTCATCCATTAGGCTGGTTTCCTGGCCATCATAACCTATCTTTGTATCTCATTCATTCTAGTATCCTGATTCCAACATTTCTTTCACCCCACTCCACTAAGACCCCAAATATATTGACTTAACTACCTCTCCACTGGCTATCACTTCCTAAGGTACTCACTTACCTCTCTTCCAGCTTAGATTCTATAGTCCATCATTACTATCACTCCCTTACATACACCAAAACTCCTTTATTTCTTTTTCACTCCTTCAATCTCATCATATTTCTCTAGTCCAGTAACTCTTCTACTCTTCTAAATGTCAACTTTATGTTTTCTTTTCTCTCCCCAAACTAACAGTATCTTTCCCTTCCTTCCTCATCTCAGCTGGTGACCATGAAAAAAATAAGACCAATCAGAAGCAAGCTTCCCCACACTCCCATCACCAAATCTACCAACCCGTATAAAATGGTCCTTATAAACTCTACCTTTTTTCATCTACAATGGATCAACCATCCATGTTCCTTTTTATGGACACTTGTTCACTGGAACTTAGCTCTCACATTCTCAGGAATCTCACTTCTGAAATTATCTCCTCTCTCTCCTGCATTATTTTTTTTCCTTTCTGTTGTAATATCTCCCAAATTTAAGAAAAAGAGAGAGAGAGAAAGGGAGGAAGGGAGGAAGGGAGGAAAGGAGGAAAAGAAGAGAGGAGAAGAGGAAGAGAGGAAGGAAGGAGGGAGGGAGGGAAGGAGAGAGGAAGGAAGGAAGGAAGGAAGGAAGGAAGGAAGGAAGGAAGGAAGCAAGGAAGGAAGGAAGGGAGGGAGAGAGGGAGGGAGAGAAGGAATGTAGTACCTCCCTTGGTGCTACATTTGCCTCCACCTACCATCCAATTTTGTGCTATTCATTATGGCTAATCTCTTCCTTATGGCTAAGAGTTGTTCCTAACCACACTCTCCACTTTCTCTCCTTCCATTCTCCCTTTCACTGTTCTAGTCAGATTGAGTCCTCATTACTCCATTTATATTGTTCTTACCAATAACACCAGCCACCTCCATGTTGCCAAATCCATTAACCAATTTTCAGTTTTACTGCCCTCATGTATCTGCACACTTTGACTAGTCACTCACTCCTTCTTGAAACAGCTTCTTCACATGTCCCCCAGAGCACCACTCTCATGGTTCATCTGACATACTTGATGCCCCTTCTCAATCTCCACTCTGATTTCTTCCCTTCTCCCTAACTGCTATTATTTTAAGTCCTCCAAAATTCAGTCCTTGGAAGTCTTTTCTTCTCTACTCACATTCACTCCTTAAGTAACATCACACGGGCCATGGTTTTAAATACCATATTTATGAGGTTGACTCGAAGTTTTATCTCAAACAGCTGAACTCTAAGCTTCTAAATCTGTCTCCTTTACATCCTTACTTGGATGTCTAATAAAAACCTTACATCTAACTTGGTTAAAACACTTGTGATTCCCACTCCCTAACTTTTTCTTTATCCAGTCTTTATTCACTCAATAAATGGAAACTTTTTCTGATTGCCCAGAACAAAAGGATCAGTCATCTTTGACTCTTCTTTTCTTTTATACCCAACATGTAATTCATCATCAAATCCTATTAGATTTACCTTTAAAAACCCAAAGTTCTTAGATGTGAAATCAAAAGCACAATCCATAAAAAATAATAAGTAGGACCTTATCAAATTTTAAAACTTTCATGGTTCAAAGGATGCTTTAAGAAATTAAAAGACAAGCCAAAGGTTAGGAAAAAATATTCGTAAAGGATAAATATGACAAAGGTCTTGTGCCCCAAATATATGAAGCACACTTATAACTCAATAACAAGGAAGAAAGTAAACCACTTAAAAACTCAGTAGAAGATTTGAATAGACAATTCATTAGAGAAGATATACAAATGGCCAATAAATGCATGAAAATATGTTCAATATCATTAGTCATTAGGGACATGCAAATTAAAATGAAAAGATACTACATCATATCTACTAGAATAGCTACAATAAAAAAGATGATAAGTTTTGGTGAGGATATGGAGAAACCTGAATCCCCACACATCATTTAATGATAATATATAATGACACAGTCACTTTGGAAAATTGTTTTTCACTTCCTTAACATGTTGGATATAAACTTACAATAAGATCCAGCAATTCCACTCCTAGGCATCTATTCAAGAAAGATGAAAGCATACGTCCACCCAAAGACTCATGTATAAATATTCAAAGGAATATTATTCATCTTAGGCATTAAGTAATGACTAATGTCGATCAATTGTTGAATAAACAAAATGTGATCTATTCATTCAGTGGAATACTATTCAGCAATGAAAAGGAATAGACTACTGTTCCATGGTACAACACAGATGAACCTCAAAAGCTCAATGTTAAGTGGAAAAAGCAAGATGCAAAAGACTACATATTGTATGATTTCATTTATATGAAATGTCCGGGAAAGGCAAATCCATAGACAGAAAGCGTATTAGTGGTTGCCTGGAACTGGGAGTGGGAGCAGAAATTAAATGCAAATGGCAATGAGAGATCTTTTGGGAATGATGGGAATGTTCTAAAACTGAATTGTGGTGATGCTTGCACAAATCTATAAATTTTTTATAAAAATTACACATTTTAAATGGATGAAATTCATGGTATATAAATGATACCTCAACAAAGATGTTAAAAATATGGGGAAGAAATCTGAAGTATGACCATTTTTTTACTACCTCTCCTACTGACCATGCAGCCACTGTCTCTTGTGTAAATTACTTTAAAAGCTTAACAGAAATCTGTTTCCACCCTTTAGAATCTAGTCTTTACACAACTGACAGAAGAATCCTTTCAAAATAAAAAACAAATTGCATAATGGCTCTGCTCATAAATCTCTAATGACTCCTCATCCTGCTCAGAATAAAATCCAAAGTCCTTCTATGGCCAATGAAGTGCTGCATGCTCTGCTCTGTGAGGTCCCTGACTCTAGTTCTATTATTCCCTTCTCATTCATCAGTCCCAGCCACACAGGTCTTCTTGCTGCTCTTCAACACATCAGTCATACTCCTGCCTCAGGGCCTTTGCATTAATCCTTCCCCCTGCCTGTAATAATTTTTCTTGAGGTATCTTCATTGCCACTCTCACTTCACTTGGGTTTCCTGAATCTTATCAAAGAAGACATCCCTGACTGCATCATATTTAAAGGAGAACACCATTACTCATTCCCTGTCCCCTCATATCATCACCATCCTCTTATCCGCTTTATTTTTTTATAGCACTTATCATCTTTTTACACATTTTGATTTGTGTGTGTTTGTGTGTGTGTGGGGGGGGTCCCCTCACCACCCTGCCTAGAAAGGAAGCTTCATGAAAACAAGCCACCAGTCTCTTGTCTATTTTGTTCATCGCTGAATCCCATTTGATTCCCACAAACACCATGTGACCTAGGTCACTTACAGAGGAAAACAATGAAGCTCATGAGATTTAGGCATTTATCAAAGTTCATACAGACACTGATCACGTAAGCTGGAATTCAAGACTAGGGCTGCCTGACTCCAACCAAAGAGACTCCCAAGCAAAAGAGTTAAATCACATCCCATAGAACAAAGTTTTATTTATTCTGTTCCTCTTAAATCAGAGTTAACAGTCTTAATCACCATGTTGAATTCCTTGAGTCTTTGTATGGCAGCAAGATCTGTGTAATACAAAAGTAAGAGATGTTGCTGCAATATCTTGGCTTCTTCACATTTGCTTCAGTTTTAAAGAATTCAACCCCCTTGTTCCATAAGCTGAAGTAAAAACATTTCAAAAAGAAAAATTAAAAATCCCAACACTTACATAACTCCAATTTAACGTCAAGATTAGAAGGGTAGGAATATGTAAGACAGATGACACCAATCCATCACAATCCCTCTCTTCCTCCAGAGCAAATACACTTACTACACGTCTTCATAGCAATCTGCGTGATATATTAGTGTAATCACAAGATAGCCGTACCTTTTATTTATTTTATTTTATTTTTTTAACATCTTTATTGGGGTATAATTGCTTTACAATGCTGTGTGAGTTTCTGCTTTATAACAAAGTGAATCAGTTATACGTATCCATATGTTCCCATATCTCTTCCCTCTTGCGTCTCCCTCCCTCCCACCCTCCCTATCCCACCCCTCCAGGCGGTCACAAAGCACCGAGCCGATATCCCTGTGCCATGCGGCTGCTTCCCACTAGCTATCTACCTTACGTTTGTTAGTGTATATATGTCCATGACTCTCTCTCGCCCTGTCACAGCTCACCCTTCCCCCTCCCCATATCCTCAAGTCCGTTCTCCAGTAGGTCTGTGTCTTTATTCCTGTCTTACCCCTAGGTTCTTCATGACATTTTTTTTCTTAAATTCCATATATATGTGTTAGCATACAGTATTTGTCTTTTTCTTTCTGACTTACTTCGCCGTACCTTTTAAAATTGTGGTTTTGTTCAAAAATTGTACGCATAAAATGTAATCAAGGAAAGAATAAACTATTTATTTACATCTAAGCTCATTTCAATGCCAAGAGACTTTGTTTTTTACAGTTTCCTTCTTTCTATCTCTTCCTTTATATCTTAGAAATCTTCCCGATATACAGATGTACTTATGGACACAGTGATGACTCCAGGATGCTCTGAGGATATTAGTTAGTGCCAGAGAGAAAAGAAAGAAACAAAAAGGAAAAGTGATGCCTGGGGCAATGATAGCATGACTTAGGAAGTGTTCTTGAGGCTGAAGATTTAACTTTATCTTGTGGTCATTTTGAAGAGTTGACTACAGCTCCAGTGAATAATGCAAGTAAAAATGTTCCTAAAAGGACATATGTAAACAGAAATATTTGGTGTTATTTATTTCCAAGGCATCAAGATAATGTACCAAGGGTGTACATCAAGGGTGTACTGGGATCTTTTCATTTTTATGCAGTTTTCCTCTGCTTGTTGATCTTGCTTTTGGCAAGATAGATGGAGAAACACTTCATTGGTTAGGAGGAGAAAGATTTCCAAACTCTTAATCTTTCATCTTTAGCCATGAAGTTATTCATTATTTGGAAGCACACAGGTGATTACGATTAATATATCAACTCTATGAAATTAATTTTTCAAGGTGAATGTGGTGAGAAATAAGCTATCTTCTTACATTACTAGCCACCCTAAATCTTCCAACTTTCAAATAATCTGCTACCTCTATATTTTGTCAAATTTAACTCTCCTGTGTTCTTAATGGATTCCAGCCTTAAACATGATGAAGAGAGAGCTAACTAAGCAATGGCTTCTTTCAAATTTTTATTGAAGTATAACACACATATCAAAAAATACACATAAGTTAACAGCTAAGAGAATTTTCATGATCTGAACACATGAATGTATTCACTATGCAGATCAAGAAACAACCTCAACTGCACTAAGTAACTCATTTTTTAATTTAACATTCATCTCCAATGTCTTCTTTACTAAACATTATGAATCTATTATATGGAATGTAAACTTTTTAGTATACTCACATTCAATCCTATAAATATAAGTTTTAATCCAAACATACAAAACATGATTTCTTTAACAAATATCAAAGGATTGTTGGTCTTGATGAAGTGCAGCCAATCTCACCATTATGTTCCTTTGCTGTTGTCAATCAAAATATTTAAATAATCTTGATTCCTTCAATTCCTTGGAATTGACCCAAGACAATTGTTTCCAAACATCCCACAAAATTTGAATACTGTAATGAGATAATAAGTTGGGGAATTCCAATCAAGGGACAAAAATAATCACAGAAAATAATTAAAACAATCACAACAGTACACTAATAATCAGTTTGCCTATTCTGTTTACAATGAAGAATAAACACTAAGGCCTATATTTAGCCCAGGTGGAAAGTTAATGGCTTAGATGTAAATAACCATTTTTTCTCTCAACTTATTTTGATGTGGATATGCCTCAAAGGCCAAAAGTACAGCTCTTTCATGTAGTTATCCTAAGGTATGAAATGAATCTTCTTCCCAAATGGAGCTGCCATTAGTGGTACGAGGAGGACAGAGAAAAGTATTCATGCTACAGGTTTCTCTGCTCATGACTGTGTGGCCTTGGTCTGCAGCCCACTCACAAATGGTCTGTTGGTCTGTGGCAGGAGACAGTAGTCTGTCCATGGAACACCTGAGGCACACAGGATACTCGACCTCAGCTGAACAGCCCCAGAGATTTGCTTAGATGTCCACGATTCATTGGGACTTGCACTTCCTACTGGTGAAGGTACAGGTATACGATACTGTAAAGAGACCCATCATGGGAAATGTTTCTAAATAAATTATATTAATTTGGTTGTGAGATATATTACCCAAATACCACAGAAATCCCAATGGAACTCAAGTTGTCCCCTAAAAAATCTCAACTCTTCAAAATGACTACAAAATAAAGTTAATTCTTCAGCTTCAAGAACATTTCCTAAGTCATATTTTTATTTATCCTTCACTGCTTCTCCTTTCTTCTTTCCTACTCATCTCCTGGCTATACTCCCTACTCACCTAGCACATATTTGCTGAGTGTTTGCATTGTCCCAGTCATTCTGCCAGACACTGATATAAAGTCCTGAGTAGAGCAAAAATTGGCCTTACCTTAAAAGAGCTTATAGTCTAATGCAAGAGGCAAATTAATCAAATAACCAACAAAAATATCTTGGTCTGTTATACCTCCACTCCTTTTTGCTTACATTATTGCTCTCCTTTTATTTTTAACAACTTTATACGAGTATAATTGCCTTACAATGGTGTGTTAGTTTCTGCTGTATAACAAAGTGAATCAGATATACACAAACATATATCCCAATATCTCCACTTTCTTACGTCTCTCTAACCCACCCCTCTAGGTGGACACAAAGGACCGAGCTGATCTCCCTGTGTTATGTAGCTGCTTCCCACTAGCTATCTATTTTACATTTGGTAGTGTATATATGTCCATGTCACTCTCTCACTTCATCCCAGCTTACCCTTCCCATTCCCTGTGTCCTCAAGTCCATTCTCTACACCTGCATCTTTACTCCTGTCTTGCACTAGGTTCTTCAGAAACATTTTTTTTTACATGCCACGTATATGTGCTAGCATACGGTATTTGTTTTTCTCTTTCTGACTTACTACACTCTGTATGACAGTCTCTAGGTCCACTGACCTCACTACAAATAACTCAATTTCATTTCTTTTTATGGCTGAGTAATATTCCATTGTATAGAAGTGCCACATCTTCTTTATCTATTCATCTGTCGATGGACACTAAGTTTGCATCCATGTCCTGAATATTGTAAATACAGATGCAGTGAACATTGTGTTACATGACTCTTTTTGAATTATGTTTTTTTCAGTGTATATGCCCATTAGTGGGATTGCTGAGCCATATGGTAGTTCTATTTTTAGTTTTTTAAGGAAACTCCATACTGTTCTCCATAGTGGCTGTATCAATTTACATTCCCATCAACAGTGTAAGAGGGTTCCCTTTTCTCCACACCCTCTCCAGCATTTATTTTTTGTAGATTTTTTGATGATGGCCATTCTGACCAGTGTGAGGTGATACCTCATTGTACTTTTGATTTGCATTTCTCTAATGATTAGTGATGTTGAGCATCCTTTCATGTGTTTGTTGGCAATCTGTATATCTTCTTTGGAGAGATGTCTATTTAGGTCTTCTGCCCATTTGGGGATTGAGTTGTTGGTTTATTTCATAATGAGCTAGATGAGCTGCCTATATACTTTGGAGATTAATCCTTTGTCAGTTGCTTCGTTTCCAAATATTTTCTCCCATTCTGAGTGTTGTCTTTTCATCTTGTTTATGGTTTCCTTTTCTGTGCAAAAGCGTTTAAGTTTCATTAGGTCCCATTTGTTTATTTTTATTTCCATTTCTCTAGGAGGTGGGTCAAAAAGGACCTTACTGTGATGTATGTCATAGAGTGTTCTGCCTATGTTTTCCTATAAGAGTTTGATAGTGTCTGGCCTTACATTTAGGTCTTTAATCCATTTTGAGTTTATTTTTGTGTATGGTGTTAGGGAGTGTTCTAATTTCATTCTTTTACATGTAGCTGTCCACTTTTCCAAGCACCACTTATTGAAGAGGCTGTCTTTTCTCCATTGTATATTCTTGCCTCTTTTTATCAAAGATAAGGTGACCATATCTGCATGGGTTTATCTCTGTGCTTTCTATGCTGTTCCATTGATCTATATTTCTGTTTTTGTACCAGTACCATACCATCTTGATTACTGTAACTTTGTAGTATAGTCTGAAGTCAGAGAGCCTGATTCCACCAGCTCCATGTTTCTTTTTCAAGACTGCTTTAGCTATTCGGGGTCTTTTGTGTCTCTATACAAATTTTAAGATTTTTTGTTCCAGTTCTTTAAAAAATGCCTTTGGTAATTTTATAGGGATTGCATTGAATCCGTAGATTGCTTTGGGTAGTATAGTCATTTTCACAATACCGATTCCTGTAATCCAAGAACATGGTACATATCTCCATCTGTTTGTATCATCTTTAATTTCTTTAATCAGTGTCATACTTTTCTGCATACAGGTCTTTTATCTCCTTAGGTAGGGTTATTCCAAGTTCCCTATATGCCTACTTTTTGGAGGTTTTTTGTCATAAATCGGTGTTGAATTTTGTCACAAGCTTTTTCTGCATCTATTGAGATGATCGTATGGTATTTTTCCTTCAATTTGTTAATATGGTGTATGACATTGATTGATTTGCATATATTGAAGAATCCTTGCATACCTGGGATAAACCCTACTTGATCATGGTGTATGATCCCTTTAAGGTGCTGTTGGATTCTGTTTGCTAGTATTTTGTTTAGGATTTTTGCATCTATGTTTGCCAGTGTTATTGGTCTGTAGTTTTCTTTTTTAGTGACATCTTTGTTGGGTTTGGTATCAGGGTGATGATGGCCTCATAGAATGAGTTTGGGAGTGTTCCTCCCTCTGCTATATTTTGGAAGAGTTTGAGAAGGATAGGCGTTGGCTCTTCTCTAGATGTTTGATAGAATTCGCCTGTGATGCCTTCTGGTCCTGGGCTTTGGTTTGTTGGAAGATTTTTTATCACAGTTTCAATTTCAGTGCTTGTGATTGGTAAGTTTATATTTTCTATTTCTTCCTGGTTCAGTCTCTGGAGATTGTACTTTTCTAAGAATTTGTCCATATCTTCCAGGTTGTCCATTTTATTGGCATATAGTTGCTTGTAGTAATCTCTCATGATCCTTTGTATTTCTGCAGTGTCAGTTGTTACTTCTCCTTTTTCATTTCTAATTCTATTGATTTGAGTCTTCTCCCTTTTTTTCCTGATGAGTCTGGCTAGTGGTTTATCAATTTTGTTTATCTTCTCAAAGAACCAGCTTTTAGTTTTATTATTGTTGCTATTGTTTCCTTCATTTCTTTTTCATTTATTTCTGGTATGATCTTTATGATTTCTTTCCTTCTGCTAACTTTGGGCTTTTTTTGTTCTTCTTTCTCTAATTGCTTTAGGTGTAAGGTTAGGTTGGAGATGTTTCTTGTTTCCTGAGGTAGGATTGTATTGCTATAAACTTCCTTCTTAGAACTGCTTTTGCTGCATCCTGTAAGTTTTTGGTCATCGTGTTTTCATTGTCATTTGTTTCTAGGTTTTTTCTGATTTCCTCTTTGATTTATTCAGTGATCTCTTGGTCATTAGGTAGTGTATTGTTTAGCCTCCATGTGTTTGAATTTTTCACAGATTTTTTCCTGTAATTGATATCTAGTGTAATAGTGTTGTTGTTGGAAAAGATAGTTGAAATGATTTCAATTTTTTAAAATTTACCAAGGCTTGATTTGAGACCCAAGATATGATCTATCCTGGAGAATGTTCCATGAGCACTTGAGAAGAAAGTGTATTCTGTTGTTTTTGGATGGAGTGTCCTATAAATATGAATTAAGTCCATCTTGTTTAATGTATCATTTAAAGCTTTGTTTCCTTATTTATTTTCATTTTGGATGATCTGTCCATTGCTGAAATTGGGATGTTAAAGTCCCCTACTGTGATTGTGTTACTGTTGATTTCCCCTTTTATGGCTGTTAGCATTTGCATTATGTATTGAGATGCTTCTATATTGGGTGGATAAATATTTACAATTGTTATATCTTCTTGGATTGATCCCTTGATAATTATGTAGTGTCCTTCTTTGTCTCTTGTAATAGTCTTTACTTTAAAGTCTATTTTGTCTGATATGAGAATTGCTACTCCAGCTTTCTTTTGATTTCCATTTTCATGGAATATCTTTTTCCATTCCTTCACTCTCAGTCTGTATGTGTCCCTAGGTCTGAAGTGGGTCTCTTGTAGACAGCATATGTAGAAGTCTTGTTTTTGTATCCATTCAGCCAGTCTATGTCTTAAGTGTAAATGGATTAAAGTCTATGTCTTTAATCCATTTACACTTAAGACAGTTATTGATATGTGTGTTCCTTCGACCATTTTCTTGATTGTTTTGGGTTTGTTATTGTAAGTGTTTCCCTTCTCTTGTATTTCCTGCCTAGAGAAATTCCTTTAGCCTTTGCTGTAGAGTTGTTTTGGTGGTGCTGAATTCTCTTAGCTTTTGCTTGTCTGTAAATGTTCTAATTTCTCCATCGAATCTGAATGAGATCCTTGCTGGATAGAATAATCTTGGTTGTAGGTTTTTCCCTTTCATCACTTTAAATATATCCTGCCACTCTCTTCTGGTTTGCAGAGTTTCTGCTGAATTATCAGTTGTTAACCTTATGGGGATTCCCTTGTATGTTATTTGCTGCTTTTCCCTTGCTGCTTTTAATATTTTCTCTTTGTATTTAATTTTTGACAGTTTGATTAATATGTGTCTTGGCATGTTTCTCCTTGGATTTAACCTGTATGGCACTCTCTGTGCTTCGTGGACTTGATTGACTATTTCCTTTCCCATATTAGGGATGTTTTCAACTATAAACTCTTCAAATATTTTCTCAGTCCCTTTCTTTTTATCTTCTTCTTCTGGAACCCCTACTATTTGGATGTTGGCGTGTTTAATGTTGTCCCAGAGGTCTCTGAGACTGTCCTCAATTCTTTTCATTCTTTTTTCTTTATTCTGCTCTGTGGTAGTTATTTCCAATATTTTATCTTCCAGGTCACTTATCCGTTTTTCCCCCTCAGTTATTCTGCTATTGATTTCTTCTAGAGAATTTTAAATTTCATTTATTGTGTTGTTCATCATTGTTTGTTTGCTCTTTAGTTCTTCAAGGTCCTTGTTAAATGTTTCTTCTGTTTTCTCCATTCTACTTCCAAGATTTTAGATCATCTTTACTATCATTATTCTGAATTCTTTTTCAGGTAGGTTGCCTATTTCCTCTTCATTTGTTTGGTCTGGTGGGTTTTTATCTTGCTCCTTCATCTGCTGTGTATTTCTCTGTCTTCTCATTTTGCTTAATTTACTGTGTTTGGGATCTCCTTTTCACAGGCTGCAGGCTCATAGTTCACTTTGTTTTTGGTGTCTGCCCTTGGTGGCTAAGGTTTGTTCAGTGGGTTGTGTAGGCTTCCTGTTGGAGGGGACTGGTTCCTGTTTTCTGGTGGATGAGGCTGGATCTCATCTCTTTGATGGGCAGGACCATGTCCCGTAGTGTGTTTTGGTGTGTCTGTGAACTTATTATGATTTTAGGCATCCTCTCTGCTAATGGGTGGCGTTGTGTTCCTGTCTTGCTAGTTGTTTGGCATAGGGTGTCCAGCACTGTAGCTTGCTGGTCGTTGAGTAGAGCTGGAGCTGGAGATCTTCGCGTTGAGATGGAGGTCTTTGAGAGAGCTTTCGCTGTTTGATATTACATGGTGCTGGGAGGTCTCTGGTGGATCAATGTCCTGAACTCTGCTCTCCCATCTCAGAGGCTCAGGCCTGACACCCAGCTAGAGCATCAAGACCCTGTCAGCCACACAGCAGGCTTGTCTTGGGCGCTGCAAGATAAGCAGACCTCCGCACTGGACTCCAGAACCTTAAAATGTATATAAAGTCTTTAATGAGGTTCAGTCATGTATACAGACCATCCAGGTGGTCTCAGCCACCTATCGTACTCCTCTCCTTTGGCTTTTAAGTGCTACTCATCTTCCATGGCCAGGTTGAAGTCTTTTTACCCATACAAGCTTTTGTTGACTTACTGCAGTCAACCCACAGTAACCTGCACTTTCTCTGAAACCCGTACACCATTGACCTTACCAGCATCATCAAATCATCTAAATGCATGCCACCATTAGTGAGTTTATAACGCAAGACAGACATCAGTAACTGATCACAACACTCTTTCCACTGAGCCAGGAAGTCACCTCAAGATTGCACTCAATACAGAATGTCAGGCAGCCTTGCCAGTCAAGTGGAGTTTATTCTTTTAAAGAAACATACTGTCATCCTCCATCCATTCCATTAACTAGGCAATTATCATTCACCTCTATCTTCTGTTGTCATTACATCCTCATGTGTAAGTATAATCTCCACAACCACATACTAAATACCTTAAGTGATGGCAACTATGTCTTATGTTTCTTTTAATAGTTCTAATTCAGCAGCTATACTTTGAGCTCAGAGGATGGGAAAGCCCTGTTTTTGGTGCTACAGAGAATACAGGGATGAATAAGACACAGTCCCTCCTGCCAAAGCTTCCATTTTTTTGAGGGATAAGGAGTTCATAAATATCTACAACTCATAGCAGAGTAAAATGAATGTCATAAGAAAGTCCTGAAGGTTCAGAGAAGCCACAGATCAGATCCATTTGGAAGGAGAGCGAAAGGTTTCTTAGAGAAAGTGGTACCTGAGATGAACACTGATGATTGGAGAAAGAGAAAGAGGAGGAAGAATGTCACTCTCCAGGCACAATGAAGAGCATTAGCAAAGCCACCAAAAGAGGAAAGTTTAGAACCCTTCACATATCTACTTTGGCCTCAAAGTATTGATACTTAGCATGATCTCTCATTCATAGTAGGTATTCAGTGAGTGCTAGTAAGTAGATGCTTTAGGCAGTACCTGATTAATTAACAACATAAAGGAACCAAAGAGTCTGTGAGCACCTTGTATGAACACACGCACACCCACACAACACACTCCAGAAGATCAGACATTTCCAAAAATGGGACTCCAGGCTCCAACCGGTTACAGAGATATAAGTGAGGGAACACGGAGCAGATTCCTTTTTCTGATTGTGTTGATGCTATTGATGGATTACGGTTTTATTCTTTTGGGATTATGGATCTGAGAGATTTTTAGTCTTCAATCTTTTGAGGAATTTATGTTCAATAGATGTTCTTGGGATGTTTATCAATGGTATATGGAAAGAAGTTTTGTACTCAGGTTAACTTGAGGAAAAACCTGTCAATTGAGGAGAAAAAAAAAAGCACAACATGAGAATTTTGAGTTAAGTTTTATTTGGGACGAAATAAGGACTATAGCCTGAGAGACAGCCTCTCAGATAGCTCCGAGAAACTGCTCTGAAAAGGTGGGGTTGGGGGGTCAGCCTACATGTGATTTTGGTGAAGGGGGATACATGCAATCAGGCACACATTTTGGCAGAGGCTTGCTGCTAGTCACAAGGAGCAGATGTCTCCATTAATGATTTTAGTGCTTTTCTGGGTATGAGAAGGTGCAAGAATTTGGGCTCATAAAATCTCCTGAAAATATTTATCGGAAGGCCTGTTCTGCCAGTTTTTCTCAGAGCAGAGTGCCTCATTCCTGATCTCCACACTGAACTCCACCCTGAACTCCTTTCATGGTGTGTTGAAGGTCAGCAACTGCAGTGGCTAGTGACTTCATTCTTGTAGAGGCAGATGGCAAGTGACAATTCTTAGCTGGCACACAGGGCTAAGTGAGGTTTAATGGCTATCTTTTTCATAGTACTTTTCAGAGACTTTGACAAGCTATGTCACCATGATTCTCCAACGGAAGGAGGATGGTATGATCATTTCCTAAATACATTTGACTAGAGTACCTTTTTTTAAATGGAGGCTCTCATGGTACAAATATTCCATAGAACAATTTATGACTTGATGAGTTAAATACAATTATTTAGAAAATATAGAAAATTAAATCCAGTTTTGCCTAAATGGTGAAGACAGAAGCATTAACCAGTAAATGTAAGCATACAGGAAGTCTTATAGATTCTTGATCTATTCCCTTTTTCATCTATCCTCCATTTTACCACCTCCTATTCCAGCCTATCCACTAGGGATAATAAAAGCTATCATTTATTGAGTCTTCACTATGTGCCAGGCTCTGTTTTCAGTGTTTTGACCCTCGTAATAATCCTATGAAGTCAGCACTATTATTATTCTAATTTTATAAATGAGGCAACCTAAGGCACAGAGAAATTGAAGAATTTCCCCATGGTCACCTATATAGTAAGTGGTAAAGCCAGGATACAAATGTATACCAGGCAGAGCTACACTTCTAACTACCACATCAGTGTCTACCCCAGAGAGCAAGGAGGGGAGAGAGAGAAAGAGAGAGCACATGACTAGTCTTCTCTCCTCTTTCACCCGCTGCTTATGACAGGTTAATTTGCCAATACTCCTCTCACCCATCCATCTCTTCACCCACCCATCCATCTCTGTACCCACGCATCTCCTCTACCCAGGCTTCAGAGAAATGGGAATCCACTCTTCCCTCATACAGCACCTGGTGCTTCTGGTTAAGATCATCTCAGTCTAGCCATGTGGCCTTTTGTTTCCTTACTCTATAATGTGAAACTTCTTCCCAAATATCTCATTCAGCAGTTCCACCTTGATGAGAGAAATCACAAGTTTCAGGAGGAAGCAAATTATACAGCCTTAGCAATTACTCTAGGCAGCACAGTGTGAAAGGAAATCAACATATATTACTTGTATTTGATTGAAATTTCTTTTGGAAGGATTGAGGGGAGAGGCGGTGGGGGGGGGGGTGTGTGTACAAATTTCTCTCAGCAGAGATTCCTCTAAATTTCCTTCCTAGCTTCCAAAATAATAATTCCAGGTCACTGCTCTGGCCTTCCACTTTCAGCAGTCTGTCCCAATTTTTACTACTTCCTCCCAAAGAAAGAAAAAAATCTCTTTGACCTTCTCCCTCATCCTCACTCATCAAACTCCACCTTGCTGTCATGCTTGGGCACTCCTAACTCCCACACAAAACCTTTTCTTTCACCTCATTTCTTTTTTTTTTTTCTCATTATGGATTCATATCTTTGCTCCTCTCTGCCTCTCACTGCCATGTGACAAATCCCTCTTAAAATAACACTGGTGACTCACCCAGTGGATACTGTATTCCCTTTATGTGTACCTTTTTTCACCAAGGGGCATAAGGTTTCACAGATACTCAGTTTTATTTTTACCTCATCCTTGTAAAAAGATAGTCTGTCAAACAGGGATAGAAATGTAGTTTGGGCTTTAAGTCTGAATTATTTGAGTATTAAGGTTGATAATCAGTTTTTTCATCTTTCAGACCTCCTCCTTCTCTGCATCTCTTCCTTGGTACTATTTATTTTCTTCAGAGTCTATTAGTAACCACACTAAAATCTTACCAATCAGTCGTGCTGTTTCTTAACCATCCACCCAAGCTGGAAACCTCAGTGCAGTTTCAACTCCTCCAACTCACTTATTCTCCACATCCAGTTGATAACCAAGCCATTCTAATTCTGTCTCAGGCCCCTCACTGCTACAGCCTAATTCAGGCCACCATATCCTCCAGCCTGGACCCATCTTTTCCAACCTGACTCAGTGTTCACTTCACTATTCCCCTCCACCCTCAACCATTTTCTGCCCTCCTCCAAGTCAAATCTGATTATGCTGCTCCCTGGGACCCACTATTTAAAATCACACCCTTTGGCATGGCACCCTGGGTGATCTCAATCTAGCCTTGGCTTCCTTTCCTCTGTGATTTCTGAGCTCTATACCCCAGCTACCCTAGAAATGAGCAGTTTCCCTGAACACGCCTTGATTTACCTGCCTCTGTTCTTTCTCATTCGCACAGTTCCCTCTGGCAGGAGTGTCCACCCCTACTGTTTCATCCTGGCATTTTTCTTCTCAGGTTTAAAGGTACAGTTTTTATATCACCTTTTTTGCAGAGCTTTTCCTAACCTTCCCAGCACAGATTTAAATATTCTCTCTTCTGCATTCCTATAGCTCTTTATAATAACTGCTAAGGTACAAATACGTATAATGTAGTGTATATTCCACAAAAATTTATTGGAAGCCTATGATGTGCCAGGCACTATACCAGGTACTAGGTACATAGAGATCGAATTCGCAGTCCCTACCCTGACTACTAAGTAAGATAGAAAGTAAAGAAAAATAAATTTGTATTTCAGAGTAATATGAATGATAGTAGAGGTAAGCCCAGGGGCTGAGTGGGCCCATGAGAGGGGTGTCACCTAGGCTGGGGACATCAGAAAGGTCTCTAAGAGGAGGTGAGCCCTGAGCTAAGTTGTTTGGAACATTCAAGTGGGAAAGGCTTTGGTGACTGCACTTTCTCCCCATGAGATCATGGGCTTTATGATAGCAGACTAGATCCTGTGCTCCTTGTAGTATGCAGGTGCTCCACAAATATTCAGAAAATTGATAACTGATATCAAGTTTATTGCCTCTCAACCCTGCCTTCTCCTTCCTCTTGGTGGTTGGCTTCAATCTTGACTACACAGATCCAATCTCAGCTCAGCCAATAAAAAAGTGTAAATAATAAAGCAAGTCCCATAAATGCAATATTCTCCCATCTCAAACCTGGCTCCCCACATCCAAAGAAGCAGTGATTGGATTTGCTGGTCTGAGGCATTTGGCATGTACAGCGGGGCTACACAGCCAGAGTTAGGCAATTACGCATCGTTAATGTGCTCCCGGGCTAAGCAGAAAAAAAACACGAGGAAAAGGAAAAATGTGTCACAGCATGCCAGGCCAAGTTCAAAAGTTATCAAGCCCAGAGCCACTTCCCAACTGTCTTCCCAGCTCCTGTCTTCCTCTCTGCACACCGTTTACCACCTGGCAGCCAGCATCATTTCCCACTACCTTTAGGATGGAGTAAAACTCCTCCATCTGGCAGACAAAGCCATTGGTGATCTCCTCCATCTCTCTAACCTCACCTTTTGCTCACACTCTCTTTTTTGTCAAAGCTTAGCTTTGTCCCTCAGTCATATTAAACTACTTTCATTTCCTTAATGCATCTGGATTTCTCTCGCCTGCTGGTCTTTTCATGTGTTGCTTGTTCCTTTGCCTGGATTGCACTGAACTCCCCTGGATAACTCTGACTCATTCTTTAGGTCTCAGGTTAAAAGGTATTTTCAAGGGGAAGCCTGTCCTGACCCTCTCCACCTGCTAAGACCTGGACAGGTTTGCTCCTGTCTGCCCAAACTTCACACTCCCTGCTTCCCCTATCATCACAGGTTACAGTACTGTTGAAATTGTCTGCTTAGTTGGGTAAGCTTCCTGAAGGTGAGGATTGTGTCTGGTTTCACCACTGCGTTCCAGTGCTCAGCAAAGTGTCTGAACTACATTAGGCACTCAGTAAGAATCTGTTGGTTGAGTGAGTAGATAAAAGAACCCTGGGGTGGAGTGGAAGGTTGGGGTTAGCAGATGCAAACTATTATATATAGAATGGATAAACAACAAAGTCCTACTGTATAGTACAGAGAACTATATTCAATCTCCTGTGATAAACCATAATGGAAAAGAATATAAAAAAGAATATATATATAATATACACATATATAAAAAACTGAATCACTTTGCTGTACAGCAGTAATAACACAACATTGTAAATCAACTATACTTCAATATAAAAAAATAAATATAAAAAAATAAATAAATACCCTGGAGTAAGGAATAGAAGGCACATCTTATCAGAATGTAAGCTCTGTGAAAGCAGGGGCTTTGTTCTGCTTATGGTTACAGCCTCTGGCATATAATAGACCCTCAACAAATATTTACTGAATGAATGAGCTAATTAATTAATTAGGTTGGTTAAATGAAAATATTATGTAGGTCTTAGTAGACTTTTCATGGATATATTACATATGGTTTGGTCTTCGGGAAACTGGCTCCTAAAGCGAGGAAGGCAGCATGACATAGTGGTCAAGAGCATGAACTTGGAGCCAGGCTTCCATGGGTTCAAATCTGAACTCTATCCAACACAAGCCAATAGTTTATGTCTTAGGTGTTTTGTCTTTAACTGAGGTCTATAATGTGATTAAATGTCTTAACATTTGCAAATCAATGAAATAGTGCTGGTTACATAGTAAACACTATTTAAGTATTTGCTATAGACAACAGAACAATATTACAAAATGGAAAGTCAAGAAGTATTGTCCACAGTTGACCAAATAAGAAATAAATGATAGGTATATTACCTAAATCTATAAACATAGATAATTAAAATATCAACATAATTATATGTAGAGAATGGAAGAAGTGAACTAAATCCTCATGTATCATAAAGGCAGCCACAAACAATGCCCAAAATTCATAGCCCGGGAATTAATGGTGACCAAACATTGGTGATTTGAAGGTGACTATCAGAAGAACCATCAGCTAAAAGAGTTAAAGCAGTTGTCTGTGAGGAGGAAGGTTAGAAAACAGGAAGAATAGGGCAGGAAATTATCCATTTTCATTAGTACTCCTTTTGTACTACTTAAACTTTTGACCATGTTCATGTATTACTTTGATAAAATAAAAATATTTTTTAAATAATTGCATAGAAAAAGGCAAATGGGAAGTACTTGTTGTAGTCTTCAAATACTTCTAATTTATTTGTAAAAATCTGAGACTGGTGAGATAATGTGGCCCTGCTCAGAGATTGCCTACATCATACCCACTCTAAGAAGACTTGTACATTATCACTCTCCTTCCTGAGGCTGAGATATCACAGAAAGTTGCTATCTGAGATCAGGCTCAGTTTCTCAATAACTGTGTGCTCTTAGCCAAGACAATCAAGCTCTCTGTGGCTCAGTTTTCTCACCAATTAAATTGCAGTAACAGTTTTATACTCATTTTATTGTTACATCAAATATCTAGGAAAGAATAGAATACGCTACAAATGTTACAATCACAGTGGAAGAATTTCCTAGAGAAGAGAGAAATATGTGACACCATCTTTCTTCAAACCAACTTAGGATGCATCCTCCATTTCTTATTAATAATAGTCATTCATAATTATATATAAATTCAGAAAAAAATTTAGAGAACATTCTCAGGATAATTATTCCCTTCTCTCTTGAGCATGCCCATATTATTACCTGTTTCAAACGCTCGACTACAATTGGTTTTCTTACATCATAGTGTCATCCACTGGACTATGATTTCCTGGAGAGCAGAAGTGGTGTTTTACTTATCTTGATGTATACTAAGCATAACACAGTGACTGTCTTATAGCAAGTACCCAAAAATGTTTGCTGAATTGAACTTTCTGTTAATAAAGTTTATTTTGTGTTATATATAAGTTTAGAAATATGAAAGAGTAGAATGAAGGAAATAATGTAATATATGTTATCCCTCCCATTCATCCAACAAATATCAATTGACTCCCCACACACAGTTCTATGCTAGGCACTGGGGACCTGGTGTAATAATACACATAAGCAGCTTCCAGTCTAATTTCAGGATTGGGGTGGGAGAAGCACAGACAGGCAAATAAGCAATTTCAATATAAATTGGTAAGTTTTAGGTTAAAGTTAAGTATAAGACACCACAAGAGCACAAAAGGGGGGTCACCAGCCACTAAAAAAATTAATATTTTGAGATCTCTTCTTCTTAGATTATTTCTTTGAATTGAATTGAAATCCATTAAACCACAGCACTATAGTTAGTAGACACAGGTCCTACCTAAATGATTCAAAACATCGAGTCAGTTAGTTAAAAGTTATGTGCACTATTTGGTTGAAACCACTTAGCATCACATAGCCACCTTAGATAACGTGCCAAGTTAGTAAAATGTGTTTACCCATATCCTTCCACATGTCGTATTATTATTATCTCATGAAAACCTCTAGGGTTTGGGAGACATTTGGGGAATGCAAGTACATGTTCATTAAGGAAACTTTCCTTTCATCTTCTGTGACTTGACTTTGCTATGTTTCACCCCTCATAAAACAGGTGTTTTCTTCTCAGTGTTTTCTTAAAAACCAGCTTTGAAAGTTATTGTGGGCAAATAGCAATAGGGAAGGATAGATGACCCCACTTTTCACTATGAGGAAGTGTTTTAATGGTTTCCTCTGTGGTTCACTAGTTGGATGAGATTAGAAGTAAAAGTGATTCCAACAAACTGCCCTCAGGTAACACTCTAAAAATACTTGACATTGTGGAGTGTCCCCTTAGGACTAGAAAACAGTTAGTCCTTTCTCCTCCCTTGAAGTTATCAAGGTCTGATCAGTTCTTAACTATTTAAAGTCAGATAGAAGTGAACGTGTACATCATCAGCTACTTGGATAGTAGAGTCTTAAACACGAAGCAAATTAGAAATTTAATAAGAACAGGAGGGCATGAGTCTGGGGTGTTTAGTGACCTGATGAAGTAGCTTTAATTAAAACTTTACTGCAAATTGTGATCACATTCAAAAAATGTTCCTGGTGACAGTTTGGGATGTTAAAACCTTACTGGCAAAAAAAAAAAAAAAAAAAAAAAAAAAAAAAAAAAGCATGACTTGTATGATAACTAGAGTAGTGACAATTATGGAAATCACAGAAAGACAGTGAGATCATCGCCCAATTTGAGGAGAACTGATTTTTGTTTGAATAAATTATCCTTTCATCAAAAGTCTGATCCTTGCTACTTTGGCAAATGAAAGAAGTGGCAAGTTATATTTGTTTTCTTTGCTTTACAGGACATCAAATGAAACACAGAGGTATGTGTTTGCTCCAGATCAAACTTGAATGAAGCCACTTTTTGAGTAGCAAACCCTCAGTATGGGGACCAAATAATTGTTGGATGATTTTCTTGCTTATTCCATAAAAAAAGAACTCCACTATGAAGACAGGTTGAAGTAGATATTAAATTGTCATTACCACAGGTGTCAACTATGACTCACATGTAGGTTGAAATAGATATTAAATTGTATTATCAGAGGGGCCAACTATGACTCATGTGTAGAGAACCATTTCACTCTAGAACCTAAAAATGATGAATATATCTTTCATCGCTGACAAACACTGACCAAAATCTCTCCCATCATGGATACCATCAACGAAGTACAGTTAGGACAGAAATAGAACACAAATGATGTATTATTTTTCCCAATATGTAATGAATAAACTTTGGGACTGTTCTTAATAATAAATATTTATTAATTAGAGCATCTAAATGAATATGAAAGACATAAAAATATTAAAAAAATAATTTGACTCATGCAGCACTTTTATAAAAGGTGAATATAATGTAATGAGTCCATGAGCTTTAAAGGGAAATGAGCTGCCTGGCTAGTGAGGGGACAAGACGCCAGAGGGTCACTACCCACTCAGGGTCACAGCTGTACTGCTGGATTGCTGGGCTGCTGTAGGCTTGGTCTGGCTCACATTTCTCCTGGTGGACTTTACTGTTCGGACTGCTTTTTTCACCCATTCAACTTGTGGATCAGCACAGACTTTAAGGCCACGTCTGGTAATAAATCTGCAATGCAAAGAAAAAATAGACAAAGTTAGTCACATCCTCAAAGCCTTGGGACCAGAAGTTAAGATCAGATCATATATAAGAGATCTTGTGCAGAAATGACTGGACAAAACAGTCTTTCAGATTCAGGAGAACATAAATGAAAATCTTTCCTCTGCAATCTATTTTCCCATAAAGGAGAAATAGCTCCAGGTAATACCCAGATTCCTGGCTCAGCATAAATTGCAGGCTCCTTTTCTCATCATTGCTACCAGGTGATGTAATTAAACTGGACATTTGAGGTCATCTAGTCCAATTATTACAGATCATCTTCTTTTTCAAATTTAAACACACTCATCTTATTTTCTAGACAAAAGGTAATTTCTTTATCATATTTTGGGAGGTAAAGTTGCAATTGTGTGTTGGGAAGAGTTGCTGTTCTGAAGATGAGATCCTAGAAAGAGAACGGTACCATGCAGGCTAGTTGTTGACACTATTCCTCGAGATATGGCAACTGATAAAATATGGCACTCTACTCCAGCCCACCATAAGGGCAGAGAAAGGCAGGGAAGGGGAAGGATAGGAAGGGAGGCATCCCACACCAGTGTGTCTCTACGGTCAAATCCTGATCTGAGACAGCCAGCTCTAAACCTAACCCTCGGGACTGAGCATATTATTCATCTGGTTCCCAGTTAGATTCTTCTGCTAAGATAAAGCAGAAAGGAGGGTGATAGTCTTCACTCGGTTGCCAATTTTTGGTCATAAACATTGTTTGGGGCTACATAAAGACATGGTTCATATGGAAAAACAGAAAGACTATTGGCTATGTTGAGGTTTTCCTCCTTGTTGACATTTTTCCTGAGGAGGGCAGCATTTCTATATACTGTGTTCCATCAAGCCCAGATCTGGGGGAGAGCAACTCACATCACTGCTTTCATGGGGCCCTCCTTGATGGTGTAGGTCTTGATTTTTTTAATTGGCAGTTGCTTGGTAGTCAGACTCACACAGATGTTCTTGTCTAGGACTTCAGTCCCCACACCTGGTAAAGAAAACCAAACAAACAAAAATAAAATATAATTGTTAATACTATCAATGTTAGAGTGCTGTAAATAAAATATAGAGTGATCTGATAAAGAGTAATTTGGGGAAGGCAACACTAAATGTGGGAGAGGTAGTTCATTTTTGACTGAATAAATAAAGGTGTCCTCATTTTAAATGGTAAAATGTGAAATATGTAAGGGAAGTAATTCATTAAATACTCATCCTCAATAGAAATGGCCCCAGAGGATTAAACCTTCTAAGTTTAGACAACATCTTACATTGGAGAAGGGAAAATAACTTGGGAGAGTTAATAATAGTAAGGGTTTTCTAAAATCTAAAAAGGGTTTCTAAGTGCTGATTTATTCCTAAGCTGGAGACTGGCATTTGCTACTCAGGGAAGCAAGTATTCTCAGAGAATATTTCTCAGAGAAATATTCAGCAAAAAAGCATCTAAAATAATAGCCAATGTTGATGAAGTTTGAGTTATAGTGTTGCTGGTATCAGAAGGCTTTTTATAAACATGAAACTGACCCGGTGTTCACTACCATTGCTCTTCAGCTCTCCTTCTCTCCATCACACAATATCCAGCCTGCACATTCTTAATCCTCTACATTTGCCAACTTACTTTTAATGCTGAACTGTCGCTGACCGCAGTGAAAGAGGGAAATACCCAAGTGTCTACAGTCTTCCTCAGTCTTATTTCCCCTACCCGTACATGGGTTTCTACCAAATGGCAGCCTGTTTTCTCAGACAAATGCCAGCCAGCCATGGTTAAGACATTTGGCCTAAAGTTTTTGTTTCATCAATATTTTTTTTTAATTTGGGGCACAATTTCAGGGAGTTCCAGACATTGCCATCTCTATTTACGGACACCCTTGGCATCCATGATCAGGTTCAGATATTCTAGTCTAAGTAATAAGTCTATGGATTAGAAGGTTGAAAGGAGAGTTAACTGAAACATTAATTATACCCAAAGGATATTCCCTCTTGTGGCCAGAGCCACAAGGAGAAATATACTCCAACCAGCTTGGAAAAAATGATCTTTGAAGAAATATGTGTAGAATGCTCAGGTAAGTCTCAGTGTAGTTAAGTCTCATCTGGGTATGTCTTGTAGGTTTATTTGATTGTATATAAGACGTTGATATTTGTTAGCACTTATCTCTTATAAACTCAAGAAATTGATCATCAGCAGGAACAACATTCATAGCAGTAATAACAGACTCTCCTACACACTTAATGTAAAATTGATTTCCTGGGTGTAAAGATGTGAGCTACCACTCATTTTTGTTTTAATAGAACATTGTTTTGCTTCAGAACATAAACCATCTACTTCATTCCCACTTTGTGAACTCTCAAAATTTTTGAGAATTTATCAAGGTCAGTATTAAATAGGCAAAAGCTTCAAAGGTATATACAATTGTCATCAGCATTCCACAACTAACATTAATCAAGAAGTTAGGACTTGTGTGGAAACCTGATAAGTGATCATAAGATTTATTTCATTTTAATCCCTGGTAAGCGTATCGGTTATTACATTCTTCTTATAGATAAGGAAGCATAGGCACAGAGAGGTGAAGGAATTTACCCCAAATCGCCCAATTGTGAAAAATAGGAGCCCAGACTGTAACCAAGTTTTATCTTCGAAATCTACAGTCTCCTAGAGTCAAATTATTCCCATTTTGCACATGGGAAGCCTGAGGCTTAGGTCGGAGAAAGTATACTCCAGTCAAAGCCTGAGTCAAAATGAAAATGTGTGGCCACTGCCTGCATACATAGATGCTCCTTATCTCATAAATAAGCTTTTGACTTACCTTCCACAGTGTATGCAGCGAGACAGCAGATCCCGAGGAAGGCCAGGATGAGAAGTCTCATGGCTGAGGTCCTGATGAGCTGTGCAGCGAGAGGCTGAGGAACTGATCCTTTCAGTCTCTTTTATTCCTCCAATGATCAGCGCACTTCCTGTGGTGAGAGGGCGCTTTCGAGGTGGGTGTGGAATCACGGAAAGTCTTTGCAATACTGATGCTTTCTTTGGTTGAAAAAAAAAGTTCCTTTGTCCCCACTCATACTAACCCAACACCTTGTGGCCTTTTCTCCTCCTCCTGTGGTTAATGTGTCCGCGAAACCAAATATGTGCACAGAAGAAACATAGTTGTCTCATCTCCTGCCACTCGTCTAAATTCAAACCTTCCACTGCACACATGCCCCAAGGCCATGCCAGTGTCATGGCCCAGCACAGGGACAGTGTAAAGGAAACAAGGTGGAGTGGTCCCTGTGGTCCATCTCCCCCACCTGCCTCATGTAACATCAGCTGTGACATGAGGCTTCCACCACTGTGGATCCTAAGCCCAGTGAAGCCTTAGGGAGATGAAAGGATGCTGTTGCTTCCCTGAGCTCCTCACTCCTCTGCCTTAATCTTATTTCTCTCCTCTGCCCTCATTCAAGTGATCCCCTTTCTTTACACCAGCCTCCCCACATACCCAAGAAACATTTCAATAATGTTTGGAGCCTGTCTATATGCACGCGTTTGGTTTATTGTAACTTAATACATACCTTTTTAAAAGATTTTGAAAAGTTGTCCTGACATAAAATTTTGGAAAAAAGCAAAAGGAAATTATCTATAATCTTACCATTCTGACTGTTTTCGTTTTTAATGTTTTTCAATGAGTCTCTATTGTTATACATGTTTTGCAGAGTTGTGACAATTATAAATACTAATTTTACATCTATGTAAATATGCTGCCATGTTTCTTCATAATCTTCCTGTTTCTACTCTGATTAAACACATACACAGACACATTAAACCATTCCCTTTTAACTTATTTTTATGTAAACCACATCTATAAGGTAAATTTTCATTAAATACACTGAATCTTTTGCTTTTAATCATCAGGAGTAGGTTTACTAGGCAAAATCATATGATCATCTTTATAACTCTTGCTACATATTGACATATATACTTCCCAAAATGTAATTTCCATTTGCAATGCTTCCAGCAGGGTTTCACTGTAATTGATGCAAGACAACCTCTCTGTCGCTCAATTTGCTTTTTTGGGTTTTGTCTTGTTTTGTTTAATATAGGTATGTATAAAATGCATTTATTAATTATATGTGTAGCTAAAAGGTTTTGTCATTACTATTCAGGGATATGAAAATAATATTCTGATTAAATATATGTATAGCTAAAAGTTTTTGCCATTGCTATTAAGGATATGAAAACAAATTCCTATATTTCTAAGAAAATTATAGGTTAAGCTCTAAGATAGTTTTCATTAGTGGCATTTAATTTACCACCCGGATTTTACTCAGAAATTCAAATAGCTTTTTAGTTATCTCCACTTAGCTACACCATCAGTTCTTAAACTCTGAACACACCATTCCACTCAAAATGCTTCTCTTCCTATTACTCCTTGACATGGAATAATGTGTTGTCATCTATTCAGTTTCCAAATACAGATTACTTGCATCATCTTAGACATTGCTAGTCACCCATATGTTGTTCTCAACCAAGCTGGACTAAGTATACCTTCAAAGTAGCTCTTCTGTATGTCTTCTCCTCTCTCTCCACACTGCTCAAGGCAGGACCTCATCACTCCTTGTTAGGACTACTGCAGTATACCAACTGATTCCCCAGGCCTGGGTCTCCTCTCTTTCCAATGTATCCTACACAGCCTTGCCAGAATAACCATTCTAAAGTCTTAATCTAATCAACTTGTTTTCCTGCTGAGAACCTCTTTGCTACTTCCCATTGCCTACAGGATTCATTTCAAACCTCACATCGTCATAAATAAAGGTGTTCAAGATATAACACGCTTTTCTTTCAAGACTCATCTTTCACCACTCATGCACATGCTCCAAAACCTCTAGCCTTAATATGTGTGCGATCATCCAAATGGGCCATTCTCTTTTCTACTCCCAATATATTGCCTCCATTTTCTGGAATGCCCATCCTAGCTCCCTACATAATTATTTGTAAACTCATCCTCTTTCTACAAGTTTTCCTGAATTCTCCAGATACAATTAAGTTGTGCCATCTTCTATGCTCTCTTGGAACTTTCTAGCCACCACTGTTCTATCACTAATCTCATTTTATTCTCCTACTCAATTACATTTCTGCATCTCCCACTAGATGGCAGGCTCCTTGAGAGCAGGTATTTGCCTCAGTGCTGTCTGGGTCTCTGGCACTAGCAAAATGTTTGCTATAGAATGGTCACTCATCAAAGGGTTTTTGAATAAATGAATTCTTTTCAAAAGACCAACATTATAATGATTGTACATTATGTAAAGGATGAACATCTAAATACATAAAGCCAGAAGATTGTGCCTATGTCTTCCTCTCATGTTTATAGTCAAATCAGCAAATTGACCAATGGCTGAATTTTTACTTAGCATTTTGAAAGAGAATTTCTTAAACTCTGAGAATGAATTATTCATTTCAGTTTTTCCAAGCATGCACTAAAGTCTCTGATGGAGAAGAATTAAGCAACCAACAAAAATATAGAAACTTAGTACAAAATGGGCATAATCTGCTAATGTGTGGACATTGATTGTCAACCAACTGAAAGATATTAGAACAAATATTTCTCATCCTTGACCCCTCTCTTTCTCTTACATGGCACACCCAATCTGTCAGAAAATACTGTTGTCTCTCTGTCTTCAAAATAGAATCTAAACAATTCCCACCACCCAAAGAGACCCAACTCCAAGCCACAGTCACTTCTTACCTGGATTTGTCCAACAGCCTCCTAACTGATTTTCCTAATTCCACCCTTACTTTCTTTTGGTCAATTTACCAACCTGACAAAGTTGATCACGTCAAAATGTAAGTAATATATTACTTCTCTGCTCAAAAATCCTTTGGTGTAGCAAATTTTCATGAGTGAAAACCAGAGACTTTTTTTCCCCATGTATTGTTTAATATATTTAGATGCTCTGCTGTACATTAACCACTTAACTCTAGTGTAAAGGGTAAAGGGCAAAAGTACTAATAATAAATATAGCGGAGAGACCTCCAAGATAGTGGAGGAAGGAGTAAGATGTGGAGATCATCTTCCTCCCCACAAATGCATCAGAAATACATCTACATGTAGAACAACTCCTACTGAACACTGGCAGAAGACCTCAGACTTCCCAAAAGTCAAGAAACTACCCACGTACCTGGGTAGGGCAAAAGAAAAAAGAAAACAACATAGACAAATGAATAGGGATGGGACCTGCACCTCTGGGAGGGAGCTGTGAAGGAGGAAAAGTTTCCACATACTAGGAAGCCCCTTCACTGGTGGAGACGGGTGGTGGGGAGAAAGCTTCGGAGCCATGGAGGAGAGCACAGCAGTAGGGGTGCAGAGGGCAAAGAGGAGAGGTTCCCACACTCAGATGATTGGTGCCGACCAGCACTCACCAGCCTGAGAGGCTTGTCTGCTCACCCTCTGGAGCAGGTGGGGGCTGGGAGCTGAGGTTTGGGCTTTGGAGGTGAGATCCCAGGGAGAGGACTGGGGTTGGCTGCATGAACACAGCCTGAAGGGTGCTAGTGCACCACAGCTAACCAGGAGGGAGTCCAGGAAAAAGTCTGGAACTGCCTAAGAGGAAAGAGACCATTGTTTCAGGGTGCACAAGGAGAGGACATTCAGAGTACCGCCTAAACGAGCTCCAGAAATGGGCATGAGCCGCGGCTATCAGCGCAGACTGCAGAGACAGGCATGAGATGCTAAGGCTGCTGCTGCTGCCACCAAGAAGCCTGTGTGCGAGCACAGGTCATTATCCACACCTCCACTCCTGGGAGCCTGTGCATCCCGCCACTGCCAGGGTCCCGTGATCCAGGGACAACTCACCTGGGAGAACACACGGTGCATCTCAGGCTGTTGCAATGTCACACCAGCCTCTGCTGCTGCAGGCTTTCCCTTCATTCCATACCCCACCCTCCCCAAGCCTGAATGAGAGAGAGCCCCCTAATCAGCTGCTACTTTAACCCCGTCCTGTCTGAGCAGGGAACAGAGGCCCTCAGGTGACCTACACGCAGAGACGGGGCCAAATCCAAAGCTGAACTCCAGGAGCTGTGCAAACAAAAAAGAGAAAGGGGAATTTCTCCCAGCAGCCTCAGGAGCAGCGGATTAAATCTCTACAATCAACTTGATGTACGCAACATCTCTAGAATACCTGAATAGACAACGAATCATCCCAAAATTGAGGTGGCGGATTTTGGGAGCAACTGTAGACTTGGGGTTTTCTTTCTGCATCTAATTTGTTTCCGGTTTTATGTTTATATCAGTTTAGTATTTAGAGTTTATTATCATTGGTAGATTTGTTTATTGATTTGGTTGCTATCTTCCTTTTTTTTAAAATATAGATATATATTTTTTTCTTTTACTCTTTTTGTGAGTGTGTATGTGTATGTATCTTTGTGTAATTTTGTCTCTATACCTTTACTTTTACCATTTGTCCTAGGGTTCTGTGTGTCCGTTTTTTCTTTTCTGCTTTTGGGTCATTTTTTTGTATAGTTTTTAGCTCTTGTTATCATTGGTGGATTTGTTTTTTAGTTTGGTTGCTCTCTTCATTCTTTATTTTTTTAATTACTTTTTATTTTCTTTTATTTTTCATAACTTTTTTATTTTTTACCTTAATAACTTTATTTTATCTTATTTCTTTCTTTCTTTTTTACTCCCTTTTCTTCTGAACCATGTAACTGACAGGGTCTTGGTGCTCTGGCCAGATGTCAGGCCTGTGCCTCTGAGGTGGGAGAGCTGAGTTCAGGACATTGGTCCACCAGAGACCTCCTGGCTCCACATAATCTCAAATGGCAAAAGCTCTCCCACAGATCTCCATCTCAATGCTAACACCCAGCTCCACTCAATGACCAGCAAGCTACAGTGCTGGACACCCTATGCCAAACAATCAACAAGACAAGTACACAACCACAACCATTAGCAGAGAGGCTGCCTAAAATCATAATAAGGCCACAGACACCCCAAAACACACCACTGGACATGGTCATGCACAGGAGAAAGACAAGATCCAGCCTCATCCACCAGAACACAGGCACCAGTCCTCTTCACCAGGAAGCCTATACAACCCACTGAACCAACCTTGGCCAGTAGGGATAGACACCAAAAACAATGGGAACTACAAAAGTGCAGCCTGAGAAAAGGAGACCCCCAGTAAGTTAAGCAAAATGAGAAGGCAGAGAAACACACAGCAGATGAAGGAGCAAGGTAAAAACCCACCAGACCAAACAAATGAAGATGAAATAGGCAGCCCAGCTGAAAAAGAATTCAGAGTAATGATAGTAAAGATGATCAAAAATCTTGGAAATAGAATGGAGAAAATACAAGAAATGTTAAACAAGGACCTACAAGAACTAAAGAGCAAACAATGAGGAACAACACAATAAATGCAATTAAAAATTCTCTAGAAGGAATCAATAGCAGAATAACTGAGGCAGAAAATGGATAAGTGACCTGGAAGATAAAATATTGGAAATAACTACCACAGAGCAGAATAAAGAAAAAAGAATGAAAAGAATTGAGGACAATCTCAGAGACCTCTGGGACAACATTAAATGCACCAAAACTCGAATTATATGGGACCAAGAAGAAGAAGAGAAAAAGAGAGACTGAGAAAATTTTGAAGAGATATTAGTTGAAAACTTCCCTAATGTGGGAAAGGAAATAGTCAATCAAGTCCAGGAAATGCAGAGAGTCCCATACAGGAGAAATCCAAGGAGAAACACACCAAGACACATATTAATCAAACTATCAAAAATTAAATACAAAGAAAAAATATTAAAAGCAACAAGGGAAAAACAACAAATAACATACAAGGGAATCCCTATATGGTTAACATCTGATCTTTCAGCAGAAACTCTGCAAGCCAGATCTTTCAGGAGTGGCAGGACATATTTAAAGTTATGAAGGGAAAAGCCTACAACCAAGATTAATCTACCCAGCAAGGATCTCATGCAGATTCGATGGAGAAATTAAAAACTTTACAGACACGCAAAAGTTAAGAGAATTCAGCACCACCACACCAGCTTTACAACAAATGCTAAAGGAACTTCTCTAGGCAGGAAACACAAGAAAAGGAAAAGACCTACAATAACAAACCAAAACAATTAAGAAAATGGTAATAGGAACATACATATCAAAAACTACATTAAATGTAAATGGATTAAATTCAACCAAAAGAAGTAGACTGGCTGAATGGATACAAAAACAAGACCCATGTACATGCTGTCTACAAGAGACCCACTTCAGACCTAGGGACACATACAAACTGAAAGTGAGGGCATGGAAAAAATTCCATGCAAATGGATATCAAAAGAAAGCTGGAGTAGCAATTCTTTTATCAGACAAAATAGAATTTAAAATAAAGACTACTACAAGAGACAAAGAAGGACACTACGTAATGATCAAGGGATCAATCAAAGAAGAAAATATAACAATTGTAAATATTTATGCACCCAACATAGGAGCACCTCAATACATAAGGCAAAGGCTAACAGTCATAAAAGGGGAAATTGACAGTAACACAATCACAGCAGGGGACTTTAACACCTGACTTTCACCAATGGATAGATCATTCAAAATGAAAATAAATAAGGAAACACAAGCTTTAAATGATACATTAAATAAGATGGACTTAATTGATATTTATAGGACATTCCATCCAAAAACAACAGAATACACTTTCTTCTGAAGCACTCATGGAACATTCTCCAAGATAGATTATATCTTGGTTCACACATCAAGCCTTGGTAAATTTAAGAAAATTGAAATTGTATAAAGTATCTTTTCCAACCACAACGCTAGAGACTAGATATCAATTACAGAAAAAAATCTTTAAAAAATACAAAAACATGGTGGCTAAAAAATACGCTACTTAATAGCCAAGAGATGACTGAAGAAATCAAAGAGGAAATCAAAAAATACCTAGAAACAAATGACAATGAAAACTCAACAACCCAAAGCCTCTGGGATGCAGCAATAACAGTTCTAAGAGGGAAGTCGATAGCAGTAGAATCCTACATCAAGAAACAAGAAACATCTAAAAAAACAACCTAAACTTACACCTAAAGCAATTAGAGAAAGAAGAACAAAAAAAACCAAAGTTAGCAGAAGGAAAGAAATCATAAAGATAAGATCAGAAAACGAAATGAAGGAATCAATACCAAAGATCAATAAAACTAAAAGCTGGTTCTTTGAGATGATAAACAAAATTCGTAAAACATGAGTCAGGCTCATCAAGAAAAAAGGGAAAGACTCAAATCAATAGAATTAGAAATGAAAAAGGAGAAGTAAAAATTGACACTGAAGAAATACAAAAGTTCATGAGAGATTACTACAAGAAACTATATGCCAGTAAAATGGACAACCTGGAAGAAAAGGACAAATTCTTAGAAAAGCACAACCTTCCAAGACTGAACCAGGAAGAAATAGAAAATATAAACAGACCAATCACAAGCACTGAAATTGAAACTGTGATTAAAAGTCTTCCAACAATCAAAAGCCCAGGACCAGAAGGCTTCACAGGCGAATTCTATCAAACATTTAGAGAAGAGCTAACACCTATCCTTCTCAAACTCTTCCAAAATATAGCAGAAGGAGAAACACTCCCAAACTCATTCTACAAGGCCACCATCACCCTGATACCAAAACCAGACAAAGATGTCACAAAGAAGGAAAACTACAGGCCAATATCACTGATGTACATAAATGCAAAAATACTAGCAAACAGAATCCAACAGCACATTAAAAGGATCATACACCATGATCAAGTGCGGTTTATCCCAGGAATGCAAGGATTCTTCCATATATGCAAATCAATCAACGTTATACAACATATTAACAAATTGAAGGATAAAAACCATATGATCATCTCAATAGATGCAGAAAAAGCTTTCAACAAAATTCAACACGCATTTATGATAAAAACGCTCCAGAAAGTAGGCATAGAGGGAACTTACCTCAATATAATAAAGGCCATATATGACAAACCCACAACAACATCATTCTCAATGGTGAAAAAATGAAACCATTACCTCTAAGATCAGGATCAAGACAAGGTTGCCCACTCTCACCACTATTATTCAACATAGTTTTGGAACTTTTAGCCACAGCAATCAGAGAAGAAAGAGAAGTAAAAGTAATCCAAATTGAAAAAGAAGAAGTAAAACTGTCACTGTTTGCAGATGACCGGATACTATACATAGAGAATCCTAAAGATGCTACCAGAGAACTACTAGAGCTAATCAATGAATTTCGTAAAGTAGCAGGATACAAAAGTAATGCACAAGAATCTCTTGCATTCCTATACACTAATAATGAGAAATCTAAAAGAGGAATTTGGAAACACTCCCATTTATCATTGCAACAAAAAGAATAAAATATCTAGGAATAAACCTACCTAAGGAGACAAAAGACCTGTATGCAGAAAACTATAAGACACTGATGAAAGAAATTAAAGATGATACAAACAGATGAAGAGATATACCATGTTCTTGGATTGGAAGAACCAACATCGTGAACATGACTATACTACCCAAAGAAATCTACAGATTCAGTGCTATCCCTATCAACCTACCAGTAGCATTTTTCACAGAACTAGAACAAAAAATTTCACAATTTGTATGAAAACACAGAAGACCCCGAATAAGCAAAGTAATCTTGAGAAAGAAAAATGGAGCTGGAGGAATCAGGCTCCCTGACTTCACACTATACTACAAAGCTACAGTAATCAAGACAGTATGGTACTGGCATAAAAACAGAAATATAGATCAATGGAACAGGATAGAAAGCCCAGAGATAAACCCACGCACATATGGTCACCTTATTTTTGATATAGGAGGCAAAATATACAATGGAGAAAAGATAGCCTCTTCAATAAGTGGTACTGGGAAAACTGGACAGCTACATGTAAAAGAATGAAATTAGAACACTCCTGAACACCATACTCAAAAATAATCTCAAAATGGATTAAAGACCTAAATGTAAGGCTATAAAACTCTAGATGTAAACATAGGCAGAACACTCTATGACATAAATCACCGCAAGATCCTTTATGACCCATCTCATAGAGAAATGGAAATAAAAACAAAAATAAACAAATGGAATCTAATGAAACTTAAAAGCTTTTGCACAGCAAAGGAAAACATAAACAAGACGAAACGACAACCCTTAGAATGGGAGAAAATATTTGCAAATGAAGCAACTGACAAAGGATTAATCTCCAAATATACAAGCAGCTCATGTGTCTCAATATAAAAAAAACAAACAACCCAATCCAAAAATGGGCTGAAGAGCTAAATAGACATTTCCAAAGAGCATATACAGATTGCCAACAAACACATAAAAGGATGCTCAACATCACTAATCATTAGAGAAATGCAAATCAAAACTACAATGAGGTATCATCACACACCAGTCAGAATGGCCATCATCAAAACATCAAAGCAATAAATGCTGGAGAGGGTGTGGAGAAAAGGGAACCCTAATGCACTGTTGACGGGAATGTTAGTTGATACAGCCACTATGGAGAACAGTATGGAGTTTCCTTAAAAACTAAAAATAGAACTACCATATGACTCAGCAATCCCACTACTGGGCATATGCCCTGAGAAAACCATAATTCAAAGAGTCATGTACCACAGTGTTCATTGCAGCTCTATTTACAATAACCAGGATGTGGAAGCAACCTAAGTGTCCATCGACAGAAGAATGGTTAAAGAAGATGTGGCACATATATCCAAAGATATTTCTCAGCAATAAAAAGAAACAAAATCGAGTTATTTGTAGTGAGGTGAATGGACAAAGAGACTGTCATACAGAGTGAAGTAAGTCAGTGAAAGAAAAACAAAAACTGTACGCTAACACATATATATGGAATCTAAAAAAAAAATGGTTCTGAAGAACCTATGGCAGGATAGGAATAAAGTCACAGGCATAGAGAATGGACTTGAGGACACGGGGAGGGGGAAGGGTAAGTTGGGACAAAGTGAGAGAATAGCATGGACATATATACACTACCAAATGTAAAATAGGTAGCTAGTGGGAAGCAGCCACAAAGCACAGGGAGATCAGCTCAGTGTTTTGTGACCACCTAGAGGGGTGGGATAGGGAGGGTGGGAGGGAGGGAGATGCAAGAGGGAAGAGATATGTGGATATATGTATATGTATGACTGATTCACTTTGTTGTTCAGCAGAAGCTAACACATCATCGTAAAGCAATTATACTCCAATAAAGATGTAAAAATAAATATTGTATTTCTTTAATTACTAATAAATTGACTGACTGCAATAAAAATAAATAAATAAGTAAATATAGCTACCACAATTTGTTAATGATACACACAATATAAGAAAGAGGAATATTAAGGCATAAAAAACATAAAATGGAGCAGGGATTAAAGGGGTAGATTTTTTCATGCAAACAGTTAGGTTGTTAATCAGCTTACAGTAGACTGCTATATTTGTAAGATATTTATATAAGCCTCACTTACAATATATACACTGAAGAAAAGAGGAATCAATGCATATCACTATAGAAAATCAATTCACAAATAAATTCAGCAGAGGAAGAAAGAAACAAGAGGACTACAAAACAACTAGAAAACAATTAAGATGCCATTAGTTAGTCCTTATTTATCAATAATTACTTTAACTGTAAATTGATTAAATTCTCCAATCAAAAGGCATGAAGTGACTAAATGCATTTTTTAAAATGACCCAAATACATACTGCCTACAAGAGACTCACTTCATCCCTAAGGACACACATCATCTCAGAGTAAAGGGATGGAAGAAAATACCTTATGAACGTGGAAACCATAAGGAAGCAGGCCTAACTATACTTATATCAGACAAAATAGACTTTATGTCAAAAACCATAGTAAAGTGACAAAGAATGTTATTATATAATGATAAAGGGGTCAATTCATCAAAAGGATATAACAATTGTAAAGACTGTATATATTTACAGTCTTTACAATTGCTATATTGTAAAGGGTTTACAAGTACCTCCATGAGCTATGCTCTCATCTCCCATTTACTCTCTGACATCATCTCCTGCTACTCTTCCCCCCTTCTTTCTCCACTGCAGTCACAATGACCTCCCTGTTGTTTCTCAGACATGTCAGCATGCTCCTGCCTTCAAGTCTTTTCACCTTCTGTTTACTTCACCTGGTATTTTCTTCCCTCAGACATAAGCATGGCTCAGTCCCTTACCCCCTTTAATCTTTTGCTCAAATAGTGTTTTCTCATTGTGGCTTTCCCTGACCCCCCAGTTTAAAAGTGCACACACATATCAATTCTGGTATTATTTGATTTCTCTTTGCTGCTCTACTTTTGTTCATAGTACCTAGCACCTTCTAATATAAAAATAATTTACTTTATTATCCATCATTTTCCTGGAATTGTTTGTCTTTTTCATTTCCTCAGAATCTAGGACAATGCCTTGCACAAAAAAAGTGCTGAATTAATATATCCATACTAAATGTAAATGTATAAGAATGCATAAGTGTATGACTGTGTAAGAAGGCATAAGCACACATAAAACATTTGTAACCGCAAAGTCTAGTACTCTGGAAGATCAGTACCATTTATATATGATTGACCGCAGAGTGGAATTGTAGAATCCTTTTTTGAAGGAAAACATTGCTTTTTATAAGAATGAAGAGTGAAAGCAAGAAAACTCAATATATTTTCTCTTTTCTTTTTACTGTATGGTTTGAATATTTTGATTCATCTGAAAAGAAAATTAGTTCATATTTTATCATATGTAATATATAATTCACATAAAAATTTCTTCTTTTGTAGAATGCATGTTTGTATAATATTCCATTTTTCTGTTGGATACTTTGTCATTTTCTTATTGATATATATGATTTCATTATGTATTTCCATACTAATTCTTTGTCTTTTATAAGTGTTGCAAATATTTTCTCTCAGTTGGTAGCTTAGCTTTTCACTTCCTTTATGATGTCTCTAATGGAAAAAAATATTAATACCAATGTAAACAAATTTATCCATATTTTATTCTATAGTTAGTACCTTCTGTGCTTTAATAAATTCTTTTCTTCCCCAAAGTCAGCAAAATTTACACCAATAAGAATTTTAAACTCTTGTATTTGACACTTAAATTTTTAGTCTTTCTAGTGGGTATTTCTGTATGTATTGTGAGATAGAGATCCAAATACATTTTTTTCCTCTTTAGATCCTGAATTTTCTGGCTCTGGTTTTGAATAGTTCTTCCTCTTCCCATGCTACCTGTCACATATTAAATTTCCACATACATGTGCATCTCCTTCAAATTCTCTACTCTGTTGCATTGGTAAATCTGTCTATCCTTGACTCATACCATTCTATTACTTTTTAATCACTATAGGCTTATAATTTAACCTTAATTTCTAGTAGGGCAAATCACCTTTCATTGATCATTTTCTTCAGAAGTGACTTGGCTTAAGCTCACTAGTGATCATGAAAATGTAAACAAGACCACAGTGTGACCCCAATTTATTCCCATTCAAATGGCCAAATTAAGTCTGATAATTATTGTGATGGCAGCGATATGGAGCAACATGAATTAGTCGTGGCATTAGAAATTGGTACAACACTTTGAATAGCAATTTGGCATCATTGTGTAAAGCTACACATTTGCATATCCTGAAGATCCAGAAATTTTACTCCTAGATATATACTTAGAGAATATTAAAAGGAAGGAGCACATAGATAGGAGTTATTTGAAATGCTCAAGTTATTTGAAATGTTAAGTTGGAAGTAGGTTACTAGTGGAACATTATATAACTTAGTTAATTGTATAAAAGAAGGTCATATGCAGACCAATGATGGTAACCTATAATTCCATAACTCAGATTGGACTAACTGCTATAACAAGCAAACAAAACTCTCACTGCCATAACACCAAAAAAGAAAAAAAATTTACCATTCACTCACACAAAAGTCAATGCAGAAATTCCTAGCAAATTGTCTTTCTTCAGAGCTCTTCTCCAAAATGTGATTCAGGAATCTAGTCTGCTTCCACCTCTGAGCAAAACCATCCCTTACAGCCTGGGAGTCCTTTTCTTCCAGCTGCAGGAAGGGAACAAAAGAGCATGGAAAAGCACACCTATTCTTAACTACTTTGATCTGGAAATAACTTTTTTCCTTTGGTCACATTTCACTAGTAAGAACCAGTTATCTGGTCTGATCTAGAAGCAAGGACAGAGGGGAAGAATGGGGTTGCATGTGGGAAATGTGATCTAGATCTGTGTTTGTAAAAAAGAGCAATGCAGGTCTAGCATGCCCTGCTGCAACTATGCAACAGTGATTAATCCAATTGTGCAGCTACGGTTCTGGTTTTTTTATACACTCTAAACAACTTTATTATTCTTCTGCCATTTCATTTCTATTTTTTTCCTCACAGTTTCATTGAGATATAATTAACATGCAGCACTGTATAAGTTTAAGGTGTACAGCATAATGATTTGACTTACCTACATCATGAAATAATTATCACAATGTTTAATGGACATCCATTATTTTATATAGATGCAACATTAAATAAATAGAAAAAATATTTTTCCTTGTGATGAGAACCCTTAGAATTTACTTTCTTAACAGCTTTCATATATAACATACAGAAGTGTTAATTATTTTTATCACATTGTACATTAATCACTAGTACTTATTTATCTTACAACTGGAAGTTTGTACCTTTCAAATACTTTCATCCAATCTCCCCTCTCCCCACCCGCCGCCTTTCGTAACCACAAATCCAATCCCCTTTTTTTCTGTTTGTTTGTTGATTTGTTTGGTTTTGACGTATAAGTAACCTACAAAACTATGTTAGTTCCTGGTACCAACACAGTGATTCAATATTTTTATACATTTCAAAATGGTCACCATGATAAGTCTAGTTGTCACCATACAAAGATATTACAAAATTATTGACTATATTCCCCACAGTGTACATTTCATAACTGACTCATTTATTTTGTCACTGAAAGTTTGTACCTCTTAGTTTCCCTCACCTATTTCTCTCCTCCCCTCACCCCCTTCCCTCTGGCAATGACCTGTTTTTTCTCTGTATCTCTAACTCTGTTTCTGTTTGGTCACGTTTTTAAAACTTTTTTATTTGTTTTTTTTTTTAAGATTCCACATATAAGTGAAATAATACACTATTTGTCTTTCTCTGACTTATTTCACTTTACATAATTCCCTCTAGTTCCATCCATGTTGTTGCAAATGGCAAGATTTCATTATCCTAAGGTTCTATCTTTTCAAAGACAAAAATAAAAGCAAGGACTTCCCTGGTGGTGCAGTGGTTTTCTTTGAAACATACTTCCAGTTTGGAATGTTTGTACCTTTCTTTTTATTTGTGAGAGTGTGCTGTCATATTTATTACAACTATTTTTCTACTAAATTTCCTGACTATTGCAATGCTAGTAATACATAAAAAGTGAGAGTACTAGGTATATACTGGTTTATTCACTTTCACAGGAACTACACATACTTCCTGCAAACCTCAAGAGTGCCTTTTCTAACAGAAAACCTCAGCTTAAAAGTACAGATAAAATATTTTAGTTTGCATATTTCTTGTGTAAGATCTAGACCAGGGGTTTCTCCATGAGGGGAAAGTATCTTGTTGCTCTGACATTTTGTGTGGGGACTCTCATTTAATCCATAATGAATAAAACACTGCTTATTACTCAGAGCTCTTCTACTACGTGTTCCTTACTTATTAATTAGGTGACTTATAAAGAAACACCACTTAAAATGGAGTACAAGAAACTATGCCACAGATACCAGTAGAGGCTCTACCACAAACTAGTTTTGAGGAATCAGCCAACCAGTGACTGTCAGTGACTCAGTGCTTCTATCTTTACTTTCATTAACCTCTTGGACATATGATGGAAGCTGGTAGTAGTATGTCTACAAAATACTCAGATAATATACAAAGTACAAGTGTAATTTGTAACCATGCTCTTTCTCTTTTGCCATGTAGATCATAGTATGTCAGACAATAATGCAGGTAAAGAAGTGAAATTAAGGAAATTAGGGAGCTCAAGGGTACGTTTTTATGTTCAAGTTCAGGATAATTAAAAGGCAAAGAGGAGAGGGAGAGAGAGAAAAAATAGTACCTAATATGAATTGAATGAGTAGCCTGTTCTCACTCCCAAGGGTTTCTGAGCAGAGTTTTGCAGGTACTGCCAATGGGTACTGTGAAAACAAGTGGCCTTCATACTTTGATTTTCAAGTTGCCACCAAAATCTCTCCTGACCCAAAGCAATACTCCCATGATTCTGACATAATATCAGAAATCCCTCCATTAAAGTCATTTACTCATCAAGTTACACCTTCATTCAACAAAAACAGTTTTTATTATGTGTAAGATACCATCTTAGAAATAAGGGAAAAGAAAAGAATAAGGTATGACTCATGTTCTGGTGAGTGATATATATCTATATCTACAGACATATAGATATATATCATAATCCATTGCAACACGACCTGTACTATCATAGCTTGATTAATTACTTGAAAAGGAACATTGAATCTCCAGGAGCCACAAACAATCCTGGGGGTGCATAGAGCATAGAGCCTCACTCTCAGATATTAACAGTGAATTATGGTTAATACATTACATAATAGAATGTCACTCTATGAAGCAAGAAGGTCCCTAAGGGAGCTCACAGAGAAGATAATTCTGAAGAAAGAACGTGGGAAGATTGGCTCTATTGGCATTTTCCCAAGTGTTTTATACCAAACACTAGTTTTGAAAGTTATTCTATGAAAAAAGAAGATGGGGTCCACTTCTAATAAGCTTGGGATATTTTTGTGTATTATTAAGTCACAGTATACATCACCATATTAAAAGTTCTGAGAAGACCTGCAGTAAAATTTAGCTAACCCAGCTTTTCCTAAATATTTTTAACTTACAGAACCCTTTTTCATAGAAGACTTAAACAAACTGGAGATGTATTTTAGAAATACTAATCCAGTGCATTGGTATTCTGTCTAGCGAGGGCCATACTAAAAGTTAGGTGTGATAGGGGTGGGTGCTAAACATAGCACTGTCTAAACTAGTAAGCACAGGAGTCATTTTAAGTTTTGTTTTCCTTTTTTTCAGAAGGCTGACATTTTGGCCACAAAGTCTGCCATAATCTTAAAATCCTCTGTCATGCAGAATTCAAACACTTATGGGTTTCCTAAACTGGATGTCAGGTAGCCTCAATCTGCCTGAAAAGAAATATACCTGAGGCCTGACATCCATGGCCAGCAGCCATCCTAAGGAGCCTTTCCTTGAGAAGCCACATAATGCAAAGGAAACCACGAGCTGTAAAATCACATCGTTCAATCTTATTCTGATCCTGGTTCAGTTGATACAAGATGTGTTACACGAAGGAGAATCAAGATCATCCCCACCTCACAGACATCAGAATTAGAAACGGAACATATAACTTGTCTGGATCATAGGAGGGACTCAATAAATGGCAGTGATTACAGTCAAAAGATAGTCACTGAAACCAACACAAAGACTCAAAACTAGAGCCAAGACTGCCAGAAAAGTTGGTGACAAGAGAGGAATGTGGTTTTTATGAGAGGTTATGATCTTATTTTTATGAATACTAATGCTTGATTTTTTTGGAGTCAGCCAAACCTATGATCCTCTGTTTCCCTTACCTGATCTCCTCCCCATACTTGAAATACCAGGAGGAAGATGTATGTCACTAGACACCTTTGACCTCAGGCTAGAAGACATTTCCATCTTCCGGATGAAGGATCACTCACAAACACAATAAGACTTCTTTATTGTGGAATAATTAGTGTGTGAGTGTTATGGATGACCTAACTCTCTGATTAACCAAAACGATTTTTAACTTTATTCTTTACTGAAAATTTTTCTAATTTTTTTTTCTGATAGAGCAGAGGAAAAATACTGAATCCTTAATGATTGAGCCTCAGTCAACACAATTCATATTAGTACCACAGACCAATAACCGATACACAAAACCTAGAAGGATTCTGACAATGTATGCATTCACTTAAAGAACATATGATACTAGACTGAACCTGAGTGGGTCCCCAAAGTTGATTCCAAAAACAAATTGATCAAATGTTGTCTTATCAGAGTCTTAGCCTGGATATTCCATATAAAAGAGCAGTTACCATCCCACTACTAAAATTTCTTGTCACCTGCTTTATTTGGACTCATAGCTCTTATCATCACCTTTGATACATCTTTGTATATTCTGTGTATTGTTCTTCTCTCTCTACTAGAATCTAATGTCCTAAGAGCTGAGACTGTTTCAGTCTTGAATTCTCAGTGCCTATAATGTAGGAATTCAATAAACATTTATTGATTAAATAAAGGAATAGAAACTGATTCTCCTGTCATTTTCTTCTAAGAACAAAAAAGAGAAGGCCTGTTCAACTTAACTCGGAGCAAACCACTATATGCTGATATTATCCTAGAATCATGAAACATATGGAGAGGGAAAAGCTTAAAGTTTACAGGGACTAGAACAGATCTTAAAATGATCTAGCCAATCCACTATCTTTTTATGAATGGGAAAACAAATTACACTTACGGATGCACACAGTTCAATGCATTTTGAGAAATGCATACCCCTCTGTAACTAGTACCACAAGACATAGAACATTTCTGTTGCCCTTTGTGTCCTTTCCCACTCAATCCTCTCCATCCCTGGGCCCAGGCAACAACTGATCTGCTTTCTGTCACTGTAGATTAGTTTGCCTGTTCTAGAATTTTATATAAATAGAAGCATACAGTGTGTCATCTTTTGAGTCTGGTTACTTTTACTCAGCATAGTTTTTTCAAGATTCATCTGTATTGTTCCATGCATCTGAAGTTCGTTTCATTTTATTGCTGAATACTATTTCATGGCATGGATTTAGAACAATTTGTTTATCTAGTCACCTGCTGATGGACATTTGGGTTATTTCTATTTGTGGGCTTTTATTAATAAAGTTGCTATGAATACTCTTAAAAAGCAAAATTACAGTTATGGGCAACACCAGGAAACTAATGCCTGTTCTGTCACATCCCTAGGGCAGGGCTCAGTGGAAGTCAGAAGAGTGACCCCGCCAACAAAAAATGTGATATAGGGCTTCCCTGGTAGTGCAATGATTAAGAATCCACCGGCCAATGCAGGGAACATGGGTTCGAGCCCTGGTCCAGGAAGATCCCACATGCCACAGAACAACTAAGCCCATGCGCCACAACTACTGAGCTTGCATTCTAGAGCCCATGAGCCACAACTACTGAAGCCCACGAACCACAACTACTGAAGCCCACGTGCCTAAAGACCGCGCTCTGCAACAAGAGAAGCCACCGCACTGCAACCCAAAGTAGACCCTGCTTTCCGCAACTAGGGAAAAGACAATGCGTAGCAATGAAGACCCAATGCAGCCAAAAATAAATAAATAAAATAAATACATTTTAAAAAATAAAAGAATAAAGAAATGAGATTGACAAACATGAATCATTTTTTCAAAAATGTGATCTATATGGGGGAGAATGAATAATGCATTTCTTTGTTTGCTTTTCCAACTACACAAGACAGAGCCCCCATGGAAAAAGTAAACAGCAATAGGTTCATGTGGTGGATGCATGCTCGCACGCTAGTCTTCCCCCATCACCTGCAGTGGCTCCTTTTCTGCGATCCTCTTCGCAGTTCACTGCATCCAACCAGGACAGACATTAAAGTAAAATTAAGTATGAACTGCATTGTGACCTGGGCAATACACACAACTCTAACCCATCTACTTCCCTTCTTTCTGTAAATGACATTACTCAAGTAACTTAAAAAATTCAAAGTGTTGATCATCATCTTCTTTTTAAAAGTTGTGATTAGTACCCCTAATTTCATTATACATTTTCTTACTTATGGTATTTTAATATGTTCCATAATAAGCTATAAATGTAAAGCTGTCCCCGAAAATTTCCCTCAAATACCTATAAAAGTTTTATACTCCCCTTTGCTGCTTAGCTGAGTTTACAGCTTACCTTTTCCTTCTCTTTACGACCATGATCATTTTTCTTTGGGTCACAGTCAATAGTCTACAAAAATGAGTCACCATATTTGCGCCAATCTCTACACTCCCAGAGCCTCCCTTTTTTTTTTTTAGTTCTTGTTTCTTCTTTCTTTCCTCATGTCACTTATATTATCCCTGCTGTAGGAATTTACTTAATCTTTGTATTAGTATCTCCTATTGGAATAAAGCCTATTAATTTCTGAGTTTACCACCAAAACCAAAGATGGAATCATCCTCCCACTGTTAGAATCAGTTGATAGTCCTAACATTTAAAAAATAAATCTTTAGATATTCAGCATCTGGATTTTTCTTACATAGTCAAAATAAATTTGTTAGGGGTATTTACATTTGCATAACTGAGATGAAAGGAGTTTAATAAATGTGTAAACTTTGCGAATTTAGTGCCTAAATGTTAGTGTGAGGAAATGCTAACACTTTTATTAAACAGTTCCTAGAAGTGAATGTATGAATGTATTGAAAGAAGGTAGAAAAATTACACATGCACTTAAGTATTTCTGGCAGGGATATCTCCACCAAAAAAAACAAAAACAAAATGGTGCACATATAGAAACAAAAATGGTGCATATATAGAAATTCAAGGAAGCAAATATCAAAATGAAGAAGACTTTTTTTTCTATTCAATGGGGAGAAGAGAGTGAATTAATTATTCAGGTATTATGCCAATGATGGAGTTAGTCATTGAAATATATTAATGTGGGTTTTTTCCCTTTCCACATTGGTGTCTGTAGTGGGTATTTGCCAGAATGGTGGCAATATGACTTCCTATGTCTATGGACATTCCCATATCAAAGTCCTTTCTCCCAACGTAGAGTCCTGAGTCCATCTCCAACCTGTCATTGTCATATGGCTTAGATTGAACCAATCAAACTACCGCTACAAGTTTGGATTTGGAAGAGATTAATATGCAGATGGAATGCTCCACATGGAATCCATATTTTGGGAGAATTTCATGATTGTGGACAAAAGCCATGGAGTTTGTTTTTAGTTAACTGACTTTATTTTTAAGGTCAGTTTTAGTTTCACAGCAAAATTGAGCAGAAAGTACAGAGTCCCCATATATCCCCTTGCCCCACACACATGTATAGCCTCCCCCCACACATGTGTATAGCCTCCCCCTATCATCATCCCACACCAGAGGGGTCCATTTGTTCCACTGATGAACCTACATTGACACATCGTCACCCAAAGTCCACAGTTTCCATTAGGACACAATCTCTGTGTTGTCCATTCTATGGGCTTTGACAAATGTACCCACCCTTTACAGCTTCATACAGAATAGTTTTAGCACCCCAAAACTCACCTGTGATTCACCTATTCATCCCTCCCTCGGGCTAAATTTCCGGAAACCACCACTCTTTACTGCCTCCATAGTTTGCCTTTTCCAAAATGCCATATAATTAAAATCATACATTATGTAGTCTTTTCACATTGACTTCTTGCACTTAATAGTATATTTTTAAGTTCCTTCCATGTCTTTTGTGACTTGATCGCTCATTTCTCTTTACTACTGAATAATATTTCATTGTATGGGTGCAGCAGAGTTTACTTATCCAGTCTCCTGTCGAAGGACATCTTGGTTGCTTCCAAGTTTGGGCAATTTTGAAAAAAAGCTATTAAAACATCCATGTGCAGGTTGTGTGTGAGCATATGTTTTCAACTCATTTGGGCACATTCCAAGGATAGCAAGTGATGGATCATATGGCAAGACTATGTTTAGCTTTGTGAGGGACTGCTAAACTATTCATAAGTGGCTGCGCCACTTTGCATTCCCACCAATAATGAATGAGAATTCCTGTTGCTCCAAATCCTTGCCTTCATTTGGTGTTGTTAGTGTTTTCAATTTTTACCATTGTAATAGGTGTGTAGTGGTATGTCATTATTATTTTAATTTGCAATTTCCTGATGAGGTATGATGTTGAGCATCTCTTCTTTTGTTTATTTTCCATCTGTATATCTCCTTTGGTGAGGTATTTGTTAAAATCTTTTGCCTGGGTTCTTTAGTCAAGTTGTTTGTTTTCTTATTGTTGAGTTCTAAGAGCTCTATGCATGCTTTGGATAACAGTCCTTTATCAGATATGTCTTTTGAAAGTATTTTCTCCTAACCTGTGGCTTATCTTCTCCTTCTCTTGACAGTCTTTCACAGAACAGAAGTTTATAATTTTAATGAGCTCCAACTTAATTTTTTCTCTTAAGGAGCAGACCTTTGGTTTTATACCTAAAGCAAAAATAATCTCCAAACACAAGGGCATCTAGATTTTCTCCTATGTCATTTTCTAGATGTTTCATAATTTTGTGTTTTACACTTGGCCTATGATACATTTTGAGTTAATTTTTCTTGAAACGTGTAAGGTCTGTGTCTAGATTTTTTTTTGCTTGTGGATACCCAGTTGTTCCAGAACTATTTATTGAAAAGATTATCCCTTCTCCCGTCATACCCACTCTAAGAAGAGTTGTACATTACCACTCTCTTTCCTGAGGCTGAGATATCACAGAAAGTCACTATCTGAGATCAGGCTCAGTTTCTTAATAACTGTGTGCTCTTAGCCAAGACAATCAATCTCTCTGTGGCTCAGTTTTCTTACCATTTAAATTTCAGTGACAGTTTTAGACTCGCTGTATTCTTACATCTAATATCTACGAACAAATATAATACTCTACAAGTATTACAATCACAGTGGAAGAATTTCCTAGCGAAGAGAGAAACATGTAACAACGTCTTTCTTCAAACTAGCTAAGGATGCATCTTTCGTTTCCTATTTAATAATCGCAACTCATATATAAATTCAGAAAAATTTTAGAGAACATTCTTGGTATAATTCTCCCCTTCTCTCTGTTATTTCTATTTCTTGATCATGTCCATATTATTACCTATTTCAAATGCTGTACTGCAATTGGTTTTCTTACATCATAGTGTCATCTGCTGGATTGTGAGTTCCTGGAGAACAGAAGTGGTGTTTTAATTATCTTGACATATACTAAGCTTAACAAGCTGCCTGTCTTATAGCAAGTACTCAAAACTATTTGCTGAATTGAACCTCCTGTTAATAAAGTTTATTTTCTGTTATACATAATTTTAGAAATATGAAAGTATAGAATGAAGGATATAATGTAACTTGTTATTCCTCCCATTCATCCCCAGAATATTAATTGACCCCCTCCCACCGTTCTGTCCTAGGCAAGGGGACCTGGTGTCACACAAGCAGCTTCCAGTCTAAATACAGTATTGGGGTGAGGGAAGCACAGACAGGCAAAGGAGTAATTTCAATATAAATTGGTAAGATTTAGGTTAAAGTTAAGTACAAGATGCCACAGAAGCACAAAAGAGGGGTTGCAGTCACTAAAAATACAAATTAATATTGTAAGATCTCTCCTTCTTAGATTATTTCATTGAATTGAATTGAAGTCCAAAAGATCACAGGGTTATTGTTAGTAGACTCAGGTCCTACCTAAGTGATTCAAAACATCCAGTCAGTTAGTTAAAAGTTATGTGCACTATTTGGTTGAAACCTCTTAGCCTTACCTAGCTCCCTTAGATAATGTGATAACAAGATGTGTATACCTATATTCTTCCACATGTATTATTATCTTTTGAAAACCTCTAGAGTTTGGAAGACATTTGGGAAACTCAAGTACATGTTCAGTCAGGAAAATTTCCTTTCATCTTCTGTGACTTTGCTAGGTTTCACCCCTCATAAAACAAGTGTTTTCTTCTTAGTGTTTCATTTAAGAGCAGCTTTGAACATTATTGTAGGCAAATATCAATGAGAAAAGACAGATGACACCACCCTTTGCTAGGAGGCACTGTGTTAATCATTTCCTCTCTGGTTCACTAGTTGGATGACTAGAAGTAGCTGACTCCAACAAGCTGCCCTCAGTTACCCGCTGAAAATACTTGACATTGCTGACTCTCCCCTTAGGACTAGTAAAACAGTCCTTTCTCTTCCCTTGAAACTATCTAGGTTTGATCATCTCTTAACTATTTAAAATCACATAGAAGTGGATGTATACATCATCAGCTACTTGGATAGTAGAGTCATACACATGAATCAAATTAGCAACTTAATAAGAACAGGGGGGCATGAGTCTGGGGTGCTAAGTGACCAGGTGAAGTAATGTTAATTAAAACGTTACTGCAAATTGTGATCACATTCAAAAAATGTTCCAGGTGACAGTGTTTGGAATGTTAAAATCTTACTGGCAAAACAAAAAAGCATGACTTGTATGATAACTAGAGTAGTGACAGTTACGGAAATCACAGAAAGGCAGTGAGATCATTGCCCAATTTGAGGAGAATTGATTTTTGTTGGAATAAAGTATCTTTCCATCAAAAATCTAATCTTTGCTACTTTGGCAAATGAAAGAACTCGCAAGTTATATTTTTTTTTCTTTCTTTTAAGGAGATCAAATGAGACACAGACGTATGAGAATTTGCTCCAGATCAAACTTGAATGAAGCTAATTTTTGAGTAGTGAACTCTCAGAATGGGACCCCAATAGTGGTTGGATCATTTTCTCCTTTATTCCATAAAAATAGAACTCCATTATGAAGACAGGTTGAAATAGATTTTAAATTGTCATTGTCACAGTTGTCACCTATAACTCATGTGTAGAGAACCATTTTGCACTAGAACCTAAAAATGATGAATATAGCTTTCATCTCTAATAAACACTGACCAAAATCTCTCCCATCATGGCTATCATCAAAAGGAGGTACAGTTAAGACAGAAATGGAACACAAATGATGAATTACTTTTCCCAATATGTAATGAATAAACTTTGGGACTGTTCTTAATAATAAACATGTATTAATTAGAGCATCTAAATGAATATGAAAGACATAAAAATATAAAAACAATAATTTGACTCATGCAGCACTTTTATAAAAGGTGAATATAATGTAATGAGTCCATGAGCTTTAAAGGGAAATGAGCTGCCTGGCTAGTGAGGGGACAAGATGCCAGAGCGTCACTACCCACTCAGGGTCACAGCTGTACTGCTGGACTGTTGGGCTCCTGTAGGCTTGGTCTGGCTCACATTTCTCCTGGTGGACTTTATTGTTCGGACTGCTTTTTTCACCCATTCAACTTGTGGATCAGCACAGACTTTAAGGCCACGTCTGGTAATAAATCTGCAATGCAAAGAAAAAATAGACAAAGTCAGTCACATCCTCAAAGCCTTGGGACCAGAAGTTAAGATCAGATCATATATAAGAGATCTTGTGCAGAAATGACTGGACAAAACAGTCTTTCAGATTCAGGAGAACATAAATGAAAATCTTTCCTCTGCAATCTATTTTCCCATAAAGGAGAAATAGCTCCAGGTAATAACCAGATCCCTGGCTCAGCATAAATTGCAGGCTCCTTTTCTCATCATTGCTACCAGGTGATGTAGTTAAACTGGACATTTGAGGTCATCTAGTCCAATTATTACAGATCATCTTCTTTTTCAAATTTAAACACACTCATCTTATTTTCTAGACAAAAGGTAATTTCTTTATCATATTTTGGGAGGTAAAGTTGCAATTGTGTGTTGGGAAGAGTTGCTGTTCTGAAGATGAGATCCTAGAAAGAGAACGGTACCATGTAGGCTAGTTGTTGACACTATTCCTCGAGATATGGCAACTGATAAAATATGGCACTCTACTCCAGCCCACCATAAGGGCAGAGAAAGGCAGGGAAGGGGAAGGATGGGAAGGGAGGCATCCCACACCAGTGTGTCTCTACGGTCAAATCCTGATCTGAGACAGCCAGCTCTAAACCTAACCCTCGGGACTGAGCATATTATTCATCTGATTCCCAGTTAGATTCTTCTGCTAAGATAAAGCAGAAAGGAGGGTGATAGTCTTCACTCGGTTGCCAATTTTTGGTCATAAACATTGTTTGGGGCTACATAAAGACATGGTTCATATGGAAAAACAGAAAGACTATTGGCTACGTTGAGGTTTTCCTCCTTGTTGACATTTTTCCTGAGGAGGGCAGCATTTCTATATATCTGTGTTCCATCAAGCCCAGATTTGGGGGAGAGCAACTCACATCACTGCTTTCATGGGGCCCTCCTTGATGGTGTAGGTCTTGATTTTTTTAATTGGCAGTTGCTGGGTAGTCAGACTCACACAGATGGTCTTTTCTAGAACTTCACTCCCCACACCTAGGAAAGAAAACCATGTAAATAAAAATAAAATATAATTTCTAATACTATAAATAAACCAACAAAGAGTGACACGATAAAGAATAATTTGGGAAAGGAACACTAAATATGGGAGAGGTAGCTCATTTTTGACTGAATAAATAAAGGCATTCTCATTTTAAATGGTAAAATGTAAAATATGTGAAAGAAGTAGTTCATAAAGTACTCCTCCTCAATAGAAATGGTCCAGGGGATTAAACTTTTTAAGTGTAGAGAACATCTTACATTAGAGAAGGGAAAATTACTTGGAAGAGTGAATAATAGTAAGGGTTTTCTAAAATCTAAAAAGGGTTTCTAAGTGCTGATTTCCTCCTAAGTTGAAGAGACTGGTATTTGCTTCTCAAGGAAGCAAATATTCTCAGAGACTATTTCTTAGAGAAATATTCAGCAAAAAAGCATCTAAAATAATAGCTGATGATGACAAAGTTTGAGCTACAGTGTTGCTGATATCAGAAGTCTTTCTATAAACATGAAACTGAGCAGAAGGTATTCACTAACATTGCTCCTCATCTCTCCTTCTTTCCATCACACAATATCCAGCCTGTACATTCTTAACCCTCTACCTTTGCCTGTTTATTTATTTACTTATTTTTTATTTTTTGCCAATTTATTTCTAATGCTGAACTATCTCTGAACCCAAAGAAAGAGGGAAATACCCAAGTGTCTACAGTCTTCCTCAGTCTTCTTTCCCCTACCATACATGGGTTTCCACCAAATGGCAGAATATTGTCTCAGAAAAATGCCAGCCAGCCATGGTTAAGACAACATTTGGCCTAAACTTTTTGTTTCATCAATATTTTTTTTATTTGGGGCACAATTTCAGGGAGTTCCAGACATTGCCATCTCTATTTACGGACACCCTTGGCATCCACGATGAGGTTCAGATATTCTAGTCTAAGTAATAAGTCTACGGATTAGGAGGTTGAAAGGACAGTTAACTGAAACGTTAATTACACCCAAAGGATATTCTCTCTTGTTGCCAGAGCCACAAGGAGAAATACACTCCAACCAGCTGGGAAAAAATGATCCTTTAAGAAATATGTGTAGAATGCTCAGGTAAGTCTCAGTGTAGTTAAGTCTCATCTGGGTATGTCTTGTAGGTTTATTTGATTGTATATAAGACATTGATATTTGTTCGCACTTATGGTCTCTTATAAACTCAAGAAATTGATCATCAGTGGGAACAACATTCATAGAAGTAATAATAGACTCTCCTACACACTTAAAGGTAATATTGATTTCCTGGGTATGAAGGTATGAGCTACCAGTCATTTTTGTTTTCATAGAAAACATTGATTTCCTTCAGAACATACACCCTCTAGCTCATTCCCGCATTGTAAACTGTCAAAATCTGGAGAATTTTCAAGATCAATACTAAATAGGCAAAAGCTTCAAAGTCGTCATCACCATTCCACAGCGAACATTAATCAAGAAGTTAGGACTTGTGTGGAAACCTGATAAGTGATTATAAGATTTGTTTCATTTTAATCCCTGGTAAGCGTATCGGTTATAACATTCTTCTTATAGATAAGTAAGCATAGGCACAGAGAGGTGAAGAAATTTACCCCAAATCACCCAGTTGTGAAAACTAGGAGCCCAGATTGTGACCAAGTTCTATCTTCAAAATCTACAAAGTCTCCTAGTGTCAAATTATTCCCATTTTCACTAAGGAAGTCTGAGGCTAAGCTGGGCGAAAGTTTACTGCAGTCAAAGCTTGAGTCAAAACGAAAATGTGTGGCCACTGCCTGCATACATAGATGCTCCTTATCTCATAAATAAGCTTTTGACTTACCTTCCACAGTGTATGCAGCGAGACAGCAGATCCCGAGGAAGGCCAGGATGAGAAGTCTCATGGCTGAGGTCCTGATGAGCTGTGCAGCGAGAGGCTGAGGAACTGATCCTTTCAGTCTCTTTTATTCCTCCAATGATCAGCGCACTTCCTGTGGTGAGAGGGCGCTTTCGAGGTGGGTGTGGAATCACGGAAAGTCTTTGCAATACTGATGCTTTCTTTGGTTGAAAAAAAAAAGTTCCTTTGTCCCCAATCATATTAACCCAACACCTTGTGGCCTTTTCTCCTCCTCCTGTGGTTAATGAGTCCGCGAAACCAAATATGTGCACAGAAGAAACATAGTTGTCTCATCTCCTGCCACCAGTCTAAATTCAAACCTTCCACTGCACACAAGCCCCAAGGCCATGCCAGTGTCATGGCCCAGCACAGGGACAGTGTAAAGGAAACAAGGTGGAGTGGTCCCTGTGGTCCATCTCCCCCACCTGCCTCATGTAACATCAGCTGTGACATGAGGCTTCCACCACTGTGGATCCTAAGCCCAGTGATGCCTTAGGGAGGTGAAGGGATGCTGTTGCTTCCCTGAGTTCCTCACTCCTCTGCCTTAATCTTATTTCTCTCCTCTGCCCTCATTCAAGTGATCCCCTTTCTTTACACCAGCCTCCCCACATACCCAAGAAACATTTCAGTAATGATGATTGGAGCCTGTCTATATGCACAGGTTTGCCTTATTGTAACTTAATACATACCTTTTTAAAAGATTTTGAAAAGTTGTCCTCAGAAAAACTTTATTTTGGAAAAAAGAAAAAGGAAATTATCTATAATCTTACCATTCTGAGTGTTTTCATTTTTAATGTTTTTCAATGAGTATCTATCGGTATATATATGTTTGCAGAGTTGAGACAATTATAAAGACTATTTTTACATCTATGTATATATGCTGCCATGTTTCTTCATAGTCTTCATGTTTCTACTCTAAATAAACACATGCACAGGCACTTAAACCATCCCCTTATAACTTATTGTTATATAAACCACATCTGTAAGGTAAATTTTGATTAATTACACTGAATCTTTTGTTTTTAATCACCAGACGTAGGATGACTAGGCAAAATCATATGATCATCTTTATAACTCTTGCTACATATTGACATATATACTTCCCAAAATGTAATTTCCATTTGCAATGCTTCCAGCAGGGTTTCAGTGTATCGGCTACAATACAACCTATCTGGCACTCAATTTGTTGTTCTTGGTTTTTGTCTTGTTTTATTTAATGTAAGTATCTATAAAATGCATTTATTAATTATGTGTGTAGCTAAAAGGTTTTGTCATTACCATTCAGGGATATGAAAATAACATTCTGATTAAATATATGTATAGCTAAAAGTTTTTGCCATTGCTATTAAGGATATGAAAACTAATTTCCTAAATTTCTATATAAATTATAAGTTAACCTCTAAGATTCTTTTCATTAATGGCATTTAATTTTTCCACCCAGATTTTACTCAGATATTCAAATAGCTTTTTAGTTATCTCCACGTGGCTACACTGTCAGTTCTTAAACTTTGAACACATCTTTCTACTCAAAATGCTTCTCCTCCTATTACTCTTTGACATCGAATAATGTGTTATCTACGATTCAATTTCCAAATACAGATTACTTGGGTCATCTTAGACTCATTGCTAGCTACCCATATGTTGTTCTCAACCAAGCTGGACTAAGTATACCTTCAAAGTAGCTCTTCTGTATGTCTTCTCCTTTCTCGCCACAATGCTCAAGGCAAGACCCCATCACTCCTTGTTAGGACTACTGCAGTATACCAACTGATTCCCCAGGCTTGGGTCTCCTCTGTTTCCAACTATTTTCCACAGCATTGCCAGAGTAATCATTCTAAAGTCTTGATCTAATCAGGTTGTTTTCCTGCTGAGAACCTCTTTGCTAATTCCCATTGCCTACAGGATTCATTCATTGTCATATGTAAAGGTGTTCAAGATATAACACGCTTTTCTTTCAAGACTCATTTTCCACCACTCATGCACATGCTCCAAAACCTCTAGCCTTAATAAATGTCTGTGCAGTCAACCAAATGGGCCATCCTCTCTTCTACTCCCAATATATTGCCTCCATTTTCTGGAATGCCCATCCTAGCTCCCTACATAACTATTTGTAAACTCATCCTCTTTCTACAAGTTTTCCTGAATTCTCCAGATACAATTAAGTTGTGCCATCTTCTATGCTCTCTTGGAACTTTCTAGCCACCACTGTTCTATCACCAATCTCATTTTTATTCTCCTACTCAATTACATTTCTGCATCTCCCACTAGATGGCAGGCTGCTTGAGAGCAGGTATTTGCCTCAGTGCTGTCTGGGTCTCTGGCACTAGCAGAAAGTTTGCTATATAGCGGACGCTCACCAAATGGTTTTTGAATAAATGAATTTTTCAAAAGACCAACATTATAATATTGTACATTAAGTAAAGGATGAACATCTAAAAACATAAAGCCAGAAGACTGTGCCTATGTCTTCCTCTCCTGTTTATAGTCAAATAGACAAACTGACCAATGGCTGAATTTTTACTTAGCATATTGAAATGGAATTTCTTACACTCTAAGAATGAATTATTCATTTCAATTGTTCAAAGCATGCACTACAGTCTCTAATGGAGAAGAACTAAGTAACCAACAAAAAAGTAGAAACCTATTGCAAAATAGGCATAATCTGCTAATGTGGACGTTGATTGACAATCAGTTGAAAGATATTAGAACAAATTTTTCTCATCCTTGACTCCTCTCTTTCTCTTACATGCCGCACCCAATCTGTCAGAAAATACTGTTGTCTCTCTGTCCTCAAAATACAATCTAAACCATTCTCATCACCCTAAGAGACGCAACTCCAAGCCACCCTCACTTCTCATCTGGATTAACAGATTCATGCAACAGCCTCCTAACTGATTTTCGTAATTCCTCCCTTATTTGCTTTTGATCAATTTACCACCCTGACAAAGGTAATCATTTCAAAATGTAAGTAATATGTTACTTCTCTGCTCAAAAATCCTTCAATGGAGCACATTTTCATGAGTGAACAACAAAGTCTTTTTTTTTTTTTTTACACAGGCTCCGGACACGCAGGCTCAGCGGCCATGGCTCACAGGCCCAGCCGCTCCGCGGCATGTGGGATCTTCCCGGACCAGGTCACGAACCCGCGTCCCCTGCATCGGCAGGTGGACTCTCAACCACTGCACCACCAGGGAAGCCCCTCTTTTTTTTTTTTCTAAGTATTGTTTAATATATTTAGATGCTTTGCTCTATGTTAATCACTTGACCCTAGAGTAAAGGTTAAAGGGCAAAAGTATTAAAAATTAATATAGCTACCATAATTTGTTAATGATATACAATATAAAAAAGAGGAAAATTAAGGCATCAAAAACATAAAATGGAGTGGGGATTAAAATGGATAGAGTTTTTACATGCATACAACATTATGTTGTCATAGTAGGCTGCTATATTTGTCAGATGTTTATGTAAGCCTCACAATAACCACAAAGCAAAAACAGTATATACACAGAAGAAAAGAGACAGGGATCGAAGCATATTATTATAGAAAATCATCAATTCACAAATAAATTCAGCAACAGAGGAAAAAAGAAACAAGGGGACTACAAAATAACTAGAAAACAATTGAGATGGTATTAGTAAGTCCTTAATTATCAATAATTACTTTAACTGTAAATGGATTAAATTCTCCAATCAAAAGGCCTAAAGTGACTAAGTGGGTTTTTAAAAAAGACCCAAGTACCTACTGCCTACAGAGACTCACTTCATTGTTAAGGACACAAATCAGCTCAGAGTAAAGGGATGGAAGAAGATATCCCATGAAAATGGAAACCAAAAGGGAGCAAGGCTAGCTATACTTATATTTAGACAAAATAGACTTAGGTCAAAAACCGTAACAACGTGACAAAGAATGTTATTTGTCTAGAACGTAAAGACTGTAAATATATACAGTCTTAACAAGGGTTTACATGTACCTCCATGACCTATGCTCTCATCTCCCATTTACTCTCTGACATCATCTCCTGCTACTCTTCCCCACTTCTTTCTCCACTGCAGTCACAGTGACCTCCCTGGTGTTTCTCAGACATGTCAGCATGCTCCTGCCTTCAAGTCTTTTCACTTGCTGTTTACTTCGCCTGGTATTTTCTTCCCTCAGACAAAAGCATGGTTCAGTCCCTTACCACCTTCAAGTTTTTGTTCAAATACTGCTTTCTTATTGTGGCTTTCCTGACCACGCAATTTAAAAGTGCACACACATACCAATTCTGGTATCACTTGATTTCTCTTTGCTGCTCTACTTTCATTCATAGTACCTAGTACCTTCTAATATAACAATAATTTACTTTTTTATTATCCATCTTTTTCCTGGAGTTGTTTGCCTTTTTCATTTCGTCAGAGTCTAGGACAATGCCTGGCATAAAGAAGGTGCTGAATTAATATATACATTCTAAATGTAAAGACATAAGAATGCATAAGTGTATGAGTGTGTGAGAAGTCATATGATCACATAAAATATTTGTACCTGCAAAGACTAGTACTCTGGAAGCTCAGTACCATTTATATATGTGTGACCACAGAGTGGAATGGTAGAATTTTTTTTGAAGGCAAAAATTTTTTTTTGAGGGAAGAAAGTATAAGCATGAAGGGTGAAAGTAAGAAAATTCAATATATTTTCTCTTTTCTTTTTACTGTATGGTCTGAATATTTTGATTCATCTGAAAAGAAAATTAATTCATATTTTATCATATGTAATATGTAATTCACATAAAAAATTCTTCTTCTGTAGAATGAATATTTGTATAATATTCCATTTTTCTATTGGATAATTTATTTTCTTATTGATGTGTATGATCTCTTTATGTATTTCCATACTAATTCTTTGTCTTTTATGCGTGTTGCAAATATTTTCTCTCAGTTGGTAGCTTATCTTTTCACTTCCTTTATGATGTCTCTGATGGGCAAAAAAATATTAATACCAATGTAATCAAATTTATCTATATTTTATTCTATGGTTAGTACACTTGTGCTTTAATAAATTATTTTCTTCCCCAAAGTCAACAAAACTTACTCCACAGAAAGTTTTAAAGTCATGTATTTGACACTTAAATTTTTAACATTTCTAGTGGTTATTTCTGTCTGTAGTGTGAGATAGAGATCCAAATGCATTTTTTTCCTCTTTAGATAACTGAATTTTCTAGCTCTGGTTTTGAATAGTTCTTCCTTTAGCCATGCTACCTGTCACATATTAAAGTTCCACATACATGTGCACCTCTTTCAAATTCTCTGTTGCGTTGGTAAATCTGTCTATCCTTGACTCATACCATTCTATTACTATTTAATTACTATAGGCTTATAATTTAACCTTAATTTCTAGTAGGGAAAACCCCCTTTCCTTAATCTTTTTCTTCAGAAGTGTCTTGGCTTAAGCTCACTGGTGATCATGAAAATGTAAATCAAACCACAGTGTGACCCCACTTTATTCCCATTCAAATGGCCAAATTAAGTCTAATAGTACTACTGTGATGGCAGGGATATGGAACAACATGAATTACTCATGGCATTAGAAATTGGTACAACACTTTGAATAGCAGTTTGGCATCATTGTGTAAAGCTACACATTTGCATATCCTGAAGCTCCAGAAATTCCACTCCTAGATGTATACTTAGAGAATATCAAAAGGAAGGAGCACATAGATAGGAGATATTTGAAATGTTCAAGTTATCTGAAATGTTAAGTTGGAGGTAGGTTACTAGTGGAACATTACACAACTTAATTAATTGTATAAAAGAAGGTCATATGTAGACCAATGATGGTAACCTATAATTCCATAACTCAAATTGGACTAACTGCTATAACAAGCAAACAAAACTCTCACTGCCATAACACCAGAAAAAAAAAGTTTACCATTCACTCACACAAGTCATTGCAGAAGTTCCTAGCAAATTGTCTTTCTTAAGGGCTCTTCTCCAAAATGTGACTCAGGAATCTAGTATGCTTGTACCTTTGAGCAAAACTAACCCTTACAGCCTGGGAGTCCTTTTCTTCCAGCTTCAGAAAGGAAATGAAACAACACAAAAAAGCACACGTACTCTTAATTACTTTGATCTGGAACTGAAATTTTTTTCTTTGGTCACATTTCACTTGTAAGAACCAGTTATCTGGTCCCATCCTAGAAGCAAGGACAGAGGGGAAGAATAGGGTGCATCTGGGAAATGTGATCTAGATCTGTGTTTGGAAAGAAGAGCAGTTAAGGTCTAGTATGCCCTGTCTCAGCCATACAAGTAGCTAAGGACTCAAGGGCATTAACCATTTATGAATAACAATATTATAAATTAAGTAGAATTATTATCTATACTTTATAGATGAGAAAATTGAGGCTAGGAGAAGTTAAGTAATCCACTCACAATCCCAAAGCTTAGTGATAACAGAGTGAAGATTCAAACTCAGATCTGCCAGATGTCAAGGCCTAAGCTTTTAAACTGTGCGCTAGGCTGTCAGATATTCTCTAATGCACTTAGAGTTCCCTATTGATAGTCTCTAGGTTATTTCCTTTCTAAACCCCAGACCACACAGCAACAAGGATAGCCATGTTCTCCTTCTCAATGGTGAAAAACTGATACCATTTCCACTAAGATCAGGAACAAGATAAGGTTGCCCACTCTCACCACTATTATTCAACATAGTTTTGGAAGTTTTAGCCACAGCAATCAGAGACGAGAAAGAAATAAAAGGAATCCAAATTGAAAAAGAAGAAGTAAAACTGTCACTGTTTGCAGATGGCATGATACTATACATAGAGAATCCTAAAGATGTTACCAGAAAACTACTAGAGCTAATCAATGAATTTGGTAAAGTAGCAGGATACAAAATTAATGCACAGAAATCTCTTGCATTCCTATACAATAATGATGAAAAATTTGAAAGAGGAATTAAGGAAACACTCCCATTTACCATTGCAACAAAAAGAATAAAATACCTAGGAATAAACCTACCTAAGGAGACAAAAAACCTGTATGCAGAAAACTATAAGATGAAAGAAATTAAAGAAGATACAAACAGATGGAGAGATACACCATGTTCTTGGATTGGAAGAATCAACATTGTGAAAATGACTATACTACCCAAAGCAATCCGCAGATTCAGTGTTATCCCTATCAAACTACCAATGGCATTTTTCACAGAACTAGAACAAAAAATTTCTCAATTTGTATGAAAACACAAAAGACCCCAAATAGCCAAAGCAATCTTGAGAAAGAAAAACAGAGCTGGAGGAATCAGGCTCCCTGACTTCAGACTATACTACAAAGCTACAGTAATCAAGACAGTATGGTACTGGCACAAAAACAGAAATATAGATCAATGGAACAGGATAGAAAGCCCAGAGATAAACCCACGCACATATGGTCACCTTATCTTTGATAAAGGAGGCATGAATATACAATGGAGAAAAGACAGCCTCTTCAATAAGTGGTGCTGGGAAAACTACACTACAATGGACAGCTACATGTAAAAGAATGAAATTAGAACATGTAAAAGAATGAAATTAAAACACTTCCTAACACCATACAAAAAAATAAACTCAAAATGGATTAAAGACCTAAATGTAAGGCCAGACACTATAAAACTCTTAAAGGAAAGCATAGGCAGAACATTCTATGACATAAATCACAGCAAGATCCTTTTTGACCCACCTCCTAGAGAAATGGAAATAAAAACAAAAATGAACAAATGGGACCTTATGAAACAATGAAACTCTCTCACTTCATCCCAGCTTACCCCTCCCCCTTCCCATGTCCTCAAGTCCATTCTCTACATCTGTGTCTTTATTCCTGTCCTGTCCCTAAGTTCTTCATAACCATTGTTTTTTACACTCCTGTGTATGTGTTAGCATACAGTATTTGTTTTTCTCTTTCTGACTTACATCACTCTGTATGACAGACTCTAGGTCCATCCACCTCACTACAGATAACTCAGTTTCATTTCTTTTTATGGGTGAGTAATATTCCATTGTATATATGTGCCACATCTTCTTTGTCCATTCATCCGTCGATGGACACTTAGGTTGCTTCCATGTCCTGGCTATTGTAAATAGAGCTGCAATGACCTTTGTGGTACATGACCCTTTTTTGAATTATGGTTTTCTCAGGGCATATACCCAGTAGTGGGATTGCTGGGTCATATGGTAGTTCTCTTTTCAGTGTTTTAAGGAACCTCCATACTATCCTCCATAGTGGCTGTATCAATTTACATTCCCAGCAACAGTGCAAAAGGGTTCCCCTTTCTCCACACCCTCTCCTGCATTTACTGTTTGTAGATTTTTTTTTTTTTTTTTTCTGTATGCCGGCCACTCACTGCTGTGGCCTCTCCCGTTGCGGAGCACAAGCTCCGGACGTGCAGGCTCAGCGGCCATGGCTCACGAGCCCAGCCGCTCCGCGGCATGTGGGATCCTCCCAGACCGGGTCATGAACCCGTGTCCCCTGCATCAGCAGGCAGACTCCCAACCACTGCGCCACCAGGGAAGCCCTGTTTGTAGATTTTTTTGATAATGGCCAGTCTGACTGGTGTGAGATGATACCAAATACTAGCTTTGAAAGTTATTCTGTGAAAAAGGAAGACAGGGGTCCATTTCCAGTAAGTTTGGGAAATTCTGTGTTTTATTAAATCACAGTGTATATCACCATATGAAGGGCTCTGAGAAGAACTGCAGTAAAATTCAGCTAACCCAGATTTTCCTAAATATTTTTAACTTACAGAACACTTTTTCATAGAAGACTTAAACCAACTGGAGACGTGTCTTAGAGATACTAATCCAGAGTGTTGGTATCTACTTAGGAGGGTCATAATAAAACTTAGGTGTGATAGGAGTGGGTGCTAAAAATAGTCACTGTCCAAAGCTAGAGCCTGGCCTAGAGCAAGAGAGGTTGGAAATATTTTGATGGTGAATTCAACACAGGTATACAACTTGATGCTAGTTGGAAATCCAATTGTATTATACAGTTTTCAGTTGAATTACCCAGCCAGGGGAGAAATCTTGACTCTGTGGCAGTTTTCTCCATGATTACTACTCTGTTTCTGCTTACTTTCCAATAAAATGTGTAATTGTACATCTTGTTTTTCTCACAGCTTAGAAAAAATATTAGATCCTAATCAGTAACCAATTAAAACAGTAACTGATGTTTTTTCTTTCAGAAACTGCTAACAATGAGTGCTTAACTTTTATAGGATTTTTTTGTACACTTAAGTTGAGATACTGTGCAAAGAGAATTAATTTTTTTCTCCTGAAAACAAGAATTATATAGAAAATATCTATTTATTCCACTGGCATGAACTTTGAGTAATTAATTATAGTCAAATCTGTAAAAATTTTATTTATTAAACTGAGTCACTGGATTTTTTTAAATTAGTGAATTCTAATGAGCTCTGCTGCACAGATATTATCTCTAAATGATAGATACTGTTAGTAAGTCTATACTAGTAGCATAGCACATACACCCACCTCATGTTTTGTAAATAAATTTTCATCAGAACACATCAATGCCCATTTGCTTACATTTTTACTGGATGCTTGCACACTGCAACAGCAGAGTTGGTGAGTTGGTCTTCAAAGGTTAAAATATTTGCCATTATAGAGTTTGCTGACCCCTGGGTCCCCCCCTGATTTGTATGTATTATTGAAACCAAGCTATGTTTAATATACTATCAATGATGTAAAACATGCAGAGAGAGAAAAAAAGACTAAATAAGTAAACCAAAACATTTCCGCACATTCCCTTAGGAAGTTATCAAGTTCACGGTCAGGCTGGCAGAGTGAGGAAGACATCCAGTAAGAGCTAGCTTCTGACATTTCAATTCCCTGTGTCATTTATTAGCTATTTAATTTATTTATTCTTTATTAATAAAAGTATATGCCACTAGCAGGCAGGCACTTCGTCATTAGGTAGGTTTGTATTCACCTTTGTTCCTTGATAAAAGGTACAGTCACCAAAAAGGACACAAAGAAATTTCTAAAAATGTTTGTGGTTATCGAAAGGTTAAAAACTACTGCTCTCCACTATATGGGAATGTGTTACTCAGGGCCAGGGATCCACAGGGTCAAGCAGGATCAAGGTGACAGAGGAAATACTGCATGTTGGTCACTGTACAGAAGTTGCTTAAACATAGTCTTGCTTACATTGTTTATTGTTCACAGATCAATGAGGAAGCTGGACAGAACAGGCAATCCAGTCAAAGTAACCAACTCTCCAGGGAAGGTTAGGTTGGGACGAAGAAGTGTGCTCAGTTTCTATGATGTCAAGTCAATCACTTTGTCGGGAATTAAAATTAGTAAGCACAGGAGTCATTTTTGGTTTTGTTTTCCTTTTTTCCAGAAGTCGGCATTTTGTGGTGCAGAATTCAAACATTTATGGATTTCCTAAACTGAATGTCAGGTAGACTCAATCTTCCTGGAAAGAAGTATACCTGAGGCCCAACATCCATGGGCAGCAGCCATCCTAAGGAGCCTTTCCTTGAGAAGCCACATACTGGAATGGGAATCATGAGCTGTAAAAGCAGATCATTCAATCCTATCCTGATCCTGGTTCAGTTGATACAAGATGTGTTACATGAAGAAGAATCAAGATCATCCCCACCTCACAGACATCAGAATTAGAAACGGAACATATAACTTGTCTGGATCATAGGAGGAACTCAATAAATGGTAGTGATTACAATCAAAAGATAGACATTGAAACCATCACAAAGACTGTGAACCTAGAACCAAGTCTGTCAGAGAAGTTGGTGACAAAGAGCGGAAAGCGGTTTTTATCAGAGGTTATGATTTTATTTTTATGAATACTAACGATTGATTTTTTGGAGTCAACCAAACCTATGATCCTCTGTTTCCCTTACCTGATCTCCTCCCCATATTTGAAATACCAGGAGGAAGATGTATGTCACTAGACACCTTTAACCTCAAGCAGGAAGACATTTCCATCTTCCCAGTGAAGGGACCAGTCACAAATACAATAAGACCTCTTTATTGTGGAAATATTTGTATGTGAGTGTTATGGATGACCTAACTCTCTGACTAACCAAACCAATTTTTAACTTTATTCTTTACTGAAAATTTTTCCAATTTTTTTTCTGATAGAGCAGAGGAAAAAAACTGAATCTTTAATGTCAGAGCCTCAGTCAACACATTTAATATTAGTGCCACAGGCCAATAACCAATATACAGAACCTAGAAGGATTCTGACAATGTATGCATTCACTTAAAGAACATATGATACTAGATTGAATCTGAGTGGGTCCTCAATTTGTTTGATCGTAAAAACAAATTGATCAAGTGTTGTCTTATCAGAGGTTTATCCTGGTTATTCCATATAAAAGAGCAGTTACCATCCCACTACTAAAATTTCTCATCACTTGCTTTATTTGGACTTATAGCTCTTATCATCACCTTTGACACATCTTTGTATATTCTGTGTATTGTTCTTCTCTCTCTACCAGAATATAATGTCCTAAGAGCTGAGACTGTTTCAGTCTTGAATTCTCAGTGCCTATAATGTAGGAACTCAATAAGCATTTATTGATTAACTAAATGAATAGAAACTAATTTTCTTCTTTCTTCAAAGAACTAAAAAGAGAAGCCCTGTTCAATTTAACTTGGAGCAAACTATTATACTTTACACTGATAGTATCCTAGTATGATGAAATATATGCAGAGGGAAAAGGTTAAAGTATGTGGGGACTAGAATAGATCTTAAAAGTGATCTAGCCAATCCACTATCTTTTTATGAATGGGAAAACAAATTACACTTATGGATGCACACAGTTCAATGCATTTTGAGAAATGAATGCACCTCTGTAACTAGTACCACAAGATACAGAACATTTCTATTACCCTTTGTATCCTTTCCCACCCAATCGTCTCCATTCCTGGGCCCAAGCAACTACTGATCTGCCTTCTGTCACTATAGATCAGTTTGCCTGTTCTAGAATTTTATATAAATGGAAGCATACAGTGTGTCATCTTTTGAGTCTGGTTACTTTTACTCAGCATAGTGTTTTCAAGATTCATTTACATTGTTCCATGCATCTGAAGTTCGTTTCATTTTACTGCTGAATACTATTTCATGGCATGGATTTAGAACAATTTGTTTATCTAGTCACCTGTTGATGGACATTTGGGTTGGTTCTAGTTGTGGGCTTTTATTAATAAAACTGCTGTGAATACTCTTAAAAAGCAAATTGCAGTTATGGGCAACCCCAGGAAACATGCTTATTCTGTCATAGCTCTTGGTAGGTCTCAGTGGAAGCGAGAAGAAAGACCATTACCAATAAAAAAAATGTGATCTATATGGGGGAGAATGATTAATGCATTTCTTTGTTTGCTTTTCCAACTACACAAGACAGAGCCCCCGTGGAAAAAGTACACAGCGATGGGTTCATGTGGTGGATGCATGCTCGCACGCTAGTCTTCCCCCATCACCTGCAGTGGCTCCTTTTCTACTGATCCCCTTCACAGTTCACTGCATCCAACCAGGGCAGACATTAAAGTAAAATTAAGTATGAACTGCATTGTGACCTGGGAAATCCATACAACTCTAACCCATCTACTTCCCTTCTTTCTGTAAATGACATTACTCAAGTAACTTTTAAAAAATTCAAAGTGTTGATCATCATCTTCTTTTTAAAAGTTGTGATTAGTACCCCTAATTTCATTATACATTTTCTTACTTATGGTATTTTAATATGTTCCATAATAAGCTATAAATGTAAAGCTGCTCCCAAAAATTTCCCTCAAATACCTATAAAAGTTTTATACTCCCCTTTGCTACTCAGGTGCGTTTATTTACCTTTTCCTTCTCTTTATGACCGTGATTATTTTCCTTTGGGTCACAATCAATAGTTTACAGAAATGAGTCACCACACCTGCACTAACATCTACACTCCCAGAGCCTGCCCTTTTTTCAGTTCTTGTTTCTTCTTTCTTTCTTCATGTCGTTTATATTATCCCTGCTGTAGGAATTTACTTAATCCTTGTATTTTTATCTCCTATGGAATAGCAAAGTCCATTAATTACTGAGTTTACCATCAAAACCAAAGATGGAATCATCCTCCCACTGTTAGAATCAGTTGATAGTCCTAACATTTAAAAAACATGTCTTTAGATATTCAGCATCTGGATTTTTCTTACATAGTCAAAATAAATTGGTTAGGGGTATTTACATTTGCATAACTGACATGAAAGGAGTTTAATAAATGTGTAAACTATGCTTATTTAGTGCTTAAAAAGTTAGTGTGAGGGGCTTCCCTGGTGGTGCAGTGGTTGAGAGTCCGCCTGCCGATGCAGGGGACGCGGGTTCGTGCCCCGGTCCGGGAGGGTCCCACGTGCCGCGGAGCAGCTGTGCCCGTGAGCCATGGCCGCTGGGCCTGTGCGTCCGGAGCCTGTGCTCCGCAACGGGAGAGGCCACAACAGTGAGAGGCCAGCGAACCGCAAAAAAAAATAATAATAATAAATAAATAAATAAGTAAGTTAGTGTGAGGAAATGCTAATCCGTTTAGTAAACAGTTCCTAGAAGTGAATTGAAAGCAATTAGAAAAAGTTACACGTGTGCTTTACGTATTTCTGGAAGGTATTTTGGTATTTCCACCAAAAAAAAAGTGCACGTATGGAAATTCAAGGAAGAAAATATCAAAATGAAGAAGACTTTTCTTTTCCATTCAATGGGGAGAAGAGAGTGAATTAATTATTCAGGTATTATGCCTATAATGGAGTTTAGTCATTGAAATATATTAATGTGGGTTTTTTCCCTTTCCACATTGGTGTCTGTAGTGGGTATTTGCCAGAATGGTGGCAATATAACTTCCTATTTCTATGGACATTCCCCTATAATAGTCCTTTTCCTCAACGTAGAGTCCTGAGTCCATCTCCAACCTGTCATTGTCATATGGCTTAGACTGAGCCAATCAAACTACCACTACAAGTTTGGATTTAGAAGAGTTCACTATGCAGATAGAAGGCTCCACATATCCATATTTTGCAAGAGTTTTATGACTGTGAACAAAAGCCTTGGAGTTTTTTAGCTAACTGACTGTTTAAAAACTTTTTTATTGGAATATTGATTTACAATGTTGTGTTAGTTTCAGGTGTACGGCAAAGTGAATCAGTTATACATACAAATATATACACTCTTTTTTATTGGCTTTATCTTTAAGAGCAGTTTTAGTTTCACAGCAAAATTAAGCAGAAAGTACAGAGTCCCCATATATCCCCTTGCCCCACACACATGTATAGCCTCCCCCCACACACATGTATAGCCTCCCCCTATCATCATCCCACACCAGAGGGGTCCATTTGTTCCACTGATGAACCTACATTGACACATCGTCACCCAAAGTCCACAGTTTCCATTAGGACACAATCTCTGTGTTGTCCATTCTATGGGCTTTGACAAATGTACCCACCCTTTACAGCTTCATACAGCATAGTTTTAGCACCCCAAAACTCACCTGTGCTCCACCTATTCATCCCTCCCTCGGGCTAAATTTCCGGAAACCACCACTCTTTACTGCCTCCATAGTTTGCCTTTTCCAAAATGCCATATAATTAAAATCATACATTATGTAGTCTTTTCACTTTGACCTCTTGCACTTAATAGTATATTTTTAAGTTCCTTCCATGTCTTTTGTGACTTGATCGCTCATTTCTCTTTACTACTGAATAATATTTTATTGTATGGACGTAGCACAGTTTATTTATCCAGTCACCTATTGAAGGACATCTTGGTTGTTTCCAAGTTTTGGCAAATTTGAAAAAAGCTATTAAAACTCCATATGCAGGTTGTGTGTGAGCATATGTTTTCAACTCATTTGGGTCCATTCCAAGGATCACAAGTGACGAATCACATGGTAAAACTCTGTTTAGCTTTGTGAGGAACTACCAAACTATTCAAATGTGGCTGCACCACTTTGCATTCCCACCAATAATGAATGAGAATTCCTGTTGCTCCAAATCCTTGCCTTCATTTGGTGTTGTTAGTGTTTTGAATTTTTGCCATTCTAATAGGTGTGTAGTGGTGTGTTATTATTATTTTAATTTGCAATTTCCTGATGAGGTATGACATTGAGCATCCTTTCCTTTGTTTATTTTCCATCTGTATATCTCCTTTGGTGAGGTGTTTGTTAAGATCTTTGCCTGGGTTATTTAGTCAAGTTGTTTTTTCTTAGTGTTGAGTTTTAAGAGTTCTATGTGTGCTTTAGATAACAGTCCTTTATCAGATACGTCTTTTGAAAATATTTTCTCCTAAACTGTGGCTTATCATCTCATTCTTTTGACAGTCATTCACAGAACAGAAGTTTATCATTTTAAGGAACTCCAACTTAATTTTTTCTTTTAAGGAGCATGACGTTGGTGTCATACCCAAAATAAAAAAAAAATCTCCAAACCCACGGTCATCTAGATTCTCTCCTATATCATCTTCTATGTGTTTAATAATTTCCATTTTACATTTAGGCCTATGATATGTTTTGAGTTATTTTTCTCATGAAATGCATAAGGTCTATGTCTATTTTCTTTTCTTTTTTTTGCATGTGGATGCGCAGTTGTTCCAGAACTATGTGTTGAAAAGATTATTCTTTCTCCAACGATTTGCCTTTGCTTCTTTGTCAAAGATGAGTTGACTATATTTGTGTAGATCTCTTTCTGGGCTCTTTTTTTCTTCCATTGATAAAATTGTCTATTCTTCTGCCAATACAACACTGTCTTGATTACTGTAGTCATAGAGTCATGATTGTGAGAACCCACCTGTAGGTAGTCCCACAGTGTAATTTGGTAATTATTCTTCAAAAGCATGTTCTATTGTTTGCAACCAAGAACTCACAGGGAACGAATGATCTCCAAAGACAGTCAAATGTATTTTCTTGATAGTAAGTTGCCAAACAATTAGCTCTTTATTATTCTTCTTGAGGCAATATGATATAGATAAAGGAAATGGGATTTAAAATCAACGGACCTGAGTCTAAGTTTTGGTTTTGCCTATGGCTAACTGTACGATGCTAGGAATCACCTAACTCTTCCAAATCTCTGTTTATTCTTCTGAAAATGGGAATAATTTCTGTGTCGTAAGGTTATTTTTGAGAAGTAAGTGATACTAATCAAAACATTTGACAGGTAATAGAAAGCCCTCAATTAAAGCTCTTTACATTTACTGTCTACCAAGATGATCTTCTTACTCCAAAGTATTGTACCTAAAAGATAAGGTAAGGCTTTCTATTTGATTGGATGTACCAGCTTAGGAACACTGGTAACAATAGAGAAAATAATTGAATATGTTAAGGAAATACAAAAAGGTTTAGCATGAGTAAGCTGAATTCTTTAGTAGTAACAGCTCTATAATTTAAAAATAAGAATTAATTATTAGTATAGGATTCAAACAAAAGAAAGGATCAATATATCTTGTGACTAAGGTAGATCCATATACGTTGCATGTTTAGACTAGGTATTGTTGGAAGACTTCTCTTATCTGTTCTAGTTAGTTAAGGATCTGCAGAAGTGGTATTTTTATAAGCAACAATAAGCTTATATGGTCTACTTATTACTGTTGAAAAACAATTTTATTTTTTCTGTATTATATAAAGTTTAATTAATAGTAATTATAGAAAATTGTTTGAAAAACAGGAAAGCAAAAATAAAGGTAATATCATCTATAATTCTACTATCCAGGGATAACCATTCCCAGTGTTTAGGTGTCTATCTTTCCAGAATATTTCTTATGCATTTAGGTAGAGAGATAGATGACAAAAATAAGAATATACTATATATTCTGTTCCTTAACCTGTTTTCTTTTCACCTAAAAACATTCATAAGCATATTCCACAGATACATAACTGCATCATTTTTAACGACCATTGAGAATCTCTTAAATGCATGTAAAAAATTTATTTAACTAGTCTCCTGTTGATGGATATTTAGATAAGTTTAATGAGAGAGAGGGGGTTATTACCAAAACTGCAATAAACATCCTTTCCCATATATCTTTGTGTACTTGACCAATCATTTCTTTAGGCAAATTACCAGAAGCACAGCTGCCAGGTTACATAAGTGGCATCCGCTGGTCTTAGCATCACCCTCATCTGTGGAGGAGCATCATTATACTCCCAGAATCCACTTCAGTTAAAAGGAATAAAAGTAAGTCTGGGGTTCTTTTTGATAACATAGCACAAAGTAATGGTAGAAGTGACCCTACTAACAGCACTAGCACTGCTGCTGAAGCCTGGTTATTCATTTCTTCATCCTAAGAGAATAGCAATGATGCTATTAACAGAGTATCATACCACGGCTGCTGTTTTCTTATCAGATGTGTGTGTGTGCGTGTGTGTGTGTGTGTGTGTGTGTGTGTGTGTGTGTGTCTCTGTCTCTCTTCCTCTGCCCCTCGAAGTATGTATGCACGAATATACTACCCCTAAAGCATAGTCTAATCCACAGTAGGTCTATGTGGTTTGTTGAAAGTAACCAAAAGTTCAGTGAAATTTCGTCACCAGTGGTGATGAATACTTTCAAAACCATTAGTCCTTAGACTCAGACCACCATCAGATATTCCTCAGAGGCTAAGCTTAGTCATATTCACAAAACTTTCTCCAGTCACTGCTTGCTGTCTCTAAAATCAGGCAATCCAGGTTACTTTTCTCAATTTATCTGCTTTCTCCATATGTTTCCATGAATTCTGATACTAGGCTACTTAAGCAGAAGTTAAAACAACCTGTTCAGTGCAAAAATTTGCTTTTTGAAACGACAAGGGGGAAAAGAATTAGAGGATGCACTTTCATTAGGCATGGGAGCAGGTAAATGTAGGGATTTAATAATTTTTCACTACAAAAGTCCTACACTTAGATCTTCTGAAAAATGTAGCAGACTTAAAACACAAAAGAAAAATATTTCCCTAATTTATACTCTCCACTGCCAAAAACTGGTTCAGAAAGACAATGAACATAGAATCACTATGGAAAGTTACCAGGACAGAATTTCCATTCCAAAGTTCCACAGAAGCAAACTTCCTTGTGGGCATCCTGTAAAAGATTATAAATTTGTATTTGAACATATACTAGAGTTTATGATAAGAAAATTTCTATGGACAGGTTTATGCCCAAGAAAATAATATTCATGGGCAACCACAGAACTTGAGCATGAGCACATTTTTCTTCATAGATCAAAAAGAAATGGCTGAAAAAGCTGGGAGTGTTTGGACCAAAGCAGAGAGGTGCTCAGGAAGACAGACTGATCTTTACCTATTGGCAAGGGATTGCTTGTAATCATATGTTCCACTGGATCAATCTAGAGTGCGTGGGAAGAAAGTACCAGAGGAGAACCACCAAGAAAACTGGTGTGTCTCCTTTAGGAGGAGTTTCTCACCCTAGAGGTGTTAAGTACAAGGTGACAATGCTTAGAGAAGGTACTGTAATGTGGAGCCATTTAATCAAGCGGTTCAGACCGGGAAGTCTATTGAAGTTGTAGAACCAAGTGTGTAGCTTCAGACCCCAGAATACCCAGTTTACACTATATTTAATGTAATATGATTTCATTTATGGAATATCTACCTCCGAGAAGTAATATACTGTAGTGGTTAAGGGCAAACTAGAATGCTGTATTTATAGCCAGATTGATCATTTGGTAACTGTGTGACCTTCAGTCAGTAACTGAATGCACTTAATCTGTCTGTGCTTCAGTTTCCCTCTCTATATAAAATGAAAGTAATAATACTGATTACCCTATGGAGCTTTTGCAAGAATTAAATGAGCTATTAGCACATGCAAATTACTTAGAATTGTTCCTGGCACAGATAAAGCATTCAATGTATATTAATGGATATTATGAATATAATGCTAGTATTATGCAAAATGTTATGTACAAGAGAGTAAAAGTTATTAAAAGAATATTTTAGAGTCATGTTATGTGAGGATAATTACCTACTTGATTCAGTAATGAAAGAAGAAAACACTTGCTTTTGCTTAAATGACTCAACAACTGAATGGGAGTTTTTCCTGATTTACCTAGATACTTAAACTTTCCTTTTCATTTTTTTTTTCAGATTTTGCATTTGAACACAAAACACTGACCAAGCATGTTCTGTTCCTAAATGATGTGTTGCTTTTTGAATAGGGATACTGAGTGAGGTGTGGGGCAGACACCAGATCTGCTGCTCTGCAGAACATATTTCTGTATCAAGATTGGACTGAATTCCTTTGAGGTCTCCTCCAGCCAGGGTTGCCAGATAGAACACCAGATTCCCAGTTACATCTGGATTTTAAATAAACAACAAATAATTATTAGTATAAGTATATTTTAAATATTGTACAGACACGCTATTACTAAAAATTATTTGTCTGAAATTCAAATTTAATTGGTATCCTGTATTTTTATTTGCTAAATCTGGCAGCCCTACTTCCAGCTGTGAGACCGTGAAAGCTGTGATTCCCTTGAGCATAGCTCTCAGCTGCAAGTGACGAAGGGGTTGTCATTTTCCTGTTCGATTTTGTCCCACATCCAAAATACACTCTGTTTTACTTTCTGTAACTTCCTATAATATAAATAATTGTAATCTTATGTGTGTATCACTTTTTAAAAGCCCACTAATAAGCATGGCAGCATTTTCTAGTTTTTGCAATATAACGTAGTCAACAAAAAGAGAATAACCCAGCTTCAATTATCTTCTGTCTTCTCTAGTAAAGGGAATGATTTTCAAAGTGACAAAGAGCAAGTAGTTCAAAGAGTTAAAAGAGAGTCGAAGTTAGAGGTAGGTGGTAAACAGCAAGACAGAGGCTAGACATTTTAATAGATTCAAATCTGTGGACCCAGATGAATTATGTCAGCCCTGTCTCAATGGCTGGGCTCTGCCCTCTGTGTTCACCACAGCTGAGACCATTAATTTTCCGCTTTGTAGGCACAGTCCCACATTTGATCTCTAATAAATCTGGACATGGAGATTGGCTATCCCGCATCCAGACACCTGTCCTGCTGGGCCAAAATCCAAGATAAATGGGAATAAAATCTCTACCACCCACTACGGAAAATGGAGGACACATTTGTCTCTCAATAACCTGGACACAAGGCAAATTTAAATCAAGTAGATACTTCTCCTTAGAATTTTGAATCTAAAGAGAATGATGAAGTGGTTCAGGGACAGAGCTTATTCATGGTAGCTGTGACAGGATCTAGAGTCGGGCAGTAAGGCAGCCATTGTTGAAGGGCGCTGGCATTCAGCATTGGGTTGGAGAGTGCTCAGTGGTGATGGTGCCAGCATCCTAAGGAAACTGTCCCTGTGACGTCATTTTGATTATCCCTTGCTCTCTGATCCAGGTTCTCCAGAATTTAGGACAATTCAGTGAGCTACTCAATATTCTTCTTTTCTTAGGTTTCTAGAGTTAGTTTCTATTTTTGCATCCTAGAATCCTAGTCAGAAGAGCCCCCAAACTATTGCCTTCCCATACCAGACATGTCCCCATTTCCAGCACAGAGCTGCTCTTCTGCTCTCGTACCTTCTGTAGCTCTTGCCAAACCTCCCCCTATGAACAGATCTGAGTAGATCCCCGTTCCTCCCCTACATTCAGACCACAGAGATATGAAATGACTGATTTCCAAAAGTGCATCTGCACAGATTCTATGACACTCTGCTTTGCCAGCCTGTTTGGGTCTTACTGTGGCTGAATCATAATTGAGTTTGTGCCACAACATGAATATGGGTCCAACCAGCCTACCCATGGTTGAGCTGCATCTTGTTTCTCCTCTCTCTCTCTCTCTCTCTCTCTCTCTCTCTCTCTCTCTCTCTGCCCTTGTGTTACCTCAAGAAAATACGCCAGCCTGGAATACTAAAAGCATGTAAACAGTGAGAATCTAAATAATCATGGAAAAGAAAAGGAGGACAGAAGATGGAAAACAAGTAAGTATTGTCTCTGTTTTCAAATATGAAGACATGGTAGATTTCCAAATGACACAATGTTGAGTTTGACCCAGTTTCTAAAACAGATTAGTAAATAAATTATTTGCTAGTATTTAGAAAAAGAAACCATGATTAGTAGACTCAGATTCACTAAAAAATGTTGTATCATCCTAATTATATGTACTTTAAAGATTTTCATTGAAACACATGAAAATGGTTTTCTAAAATTGCCAAATAGCCCTAAAAGATGAAGATTTATCATGAAAATAAAGGATCTCTTCTCACCCATTCACAGCTCCCAGCCATAGTTAAACTATGTTTAACTCTTTTAGCTATTTCTTCTATAGTTATATTTGACTCTCTATATAGATATTGCTTATATGGTATATTTTAATTTATGAATTTTAGATGCTATCAATTGACTTACTATTATAACAGGTTAGGATTTTTTTATATACACATTATTTTTCCCTCCTGTACTTTGTCTTTCCAATAGATGAATGTAGGTTGATTCAATAATTACAGTTTATATTATTATGAATTTGGGACCATTGCTAAATGCAGAGCCAAACCACATTCAATTATTACATTTCTTTCCTTGCTCATGTTTTAGTTTTCCTTGTAATTTCTAATTGACTTTTGTTTTGAATCTCTCATCCCATATGCAATCCACAAATCCTAAATTTTTCCCCCAATTGTATATGTCGGGTAATCTATTGAGTTGCCCTTATTCCTAGAGGCCTCCCTCCTAGAGCCCTCTCCCCTCCTGCTTCCCGGGTGTTACTTTAGGGCTTCCCATTATTGCTATCTGGGGTTAAATCCACTATTTCATAGGCCCACGTCTTCCTTTTTCTCAATTCACTCCTTTTGTTTTCCTGGAGAATATCCTCAAAAAGTTTTGTAAGAAAAGATCCATAATGAAGAGGAAGAAAAAGACTTGTTTTCATTCAACTTTTGAGCTCTTTTCATGGAATATCTCTGGACTAGTGACTTAAGGATCACACACTGATTAACAGTGCTCTATGTAAAAAACATAGTGGAAAAATGTGACATGCTATGTAATGCTTAAACCTAAAGCATTACCAAATTGCCACAATTCCAAGATGTCTACTTTTTTTCACATTTTTAACATTTCTAAATTTGGAATCAGCTTTAGATTGTTTACTTTGAAGGTGGTAGCATATTTTCATTTTTTTCTGAAAATTCCTATTAAGTGCCTTACCACTGGTTTTATTTTAGAACAGAAGAAATGTGATATCTTTCTTGAGCACTTGTACACTTTACAGCATAAAGGCTTTCCCTGATCCTCCCAGATCCTCCAATTGTGGTAGATATTCATAAGGTGCCTGAGACTTTTTAAATTGCTCAGTAATGTTACCAGAAGGCTGAGCTAAAACCCCTTTTCTGGGACAAAGGATTTAGGCTACAAATGGAAGCAAGAGGCCTCACCCCTGAAATCGGGGTTGAGGAGATGAGAATTAGTACTTGGGGTTGCAAGAACTAGTTTAAGCGGAGATGAGAAGATTGTTGTAAGGATACAAAAGTGACTCGTAGAAGCCACGAGCAAAGATGTGCCCAGGCCTAGAGAGCAGTCTGCATGCAGGCTTGGAGCATTTTAGACAGGGCAGGAAAGCATGTCTATACCAGGTTCTATTCCCCTCTCTCACAGCACGTGAGCTTCCAATGCCTCATGAGACTCTACGTGGTATGTCACAGCTACCCTGGTTTCTATTTTCTCTGTTCAAAGTCCCATCCAGACTAAAACTGGAATCGCTTAGAGACCCCTAGGGGACAGAGTCCTGAGTCAAATGCTCACTCTTCGATCAGTCAGCTGTTGCCGGGGGGATGAGGATTCTATTATAAGAACACACTTCTCTCATGTAAACATTTGTATGGGACGGTGGAAGGGGTTGTCTTCAGAAAATGGGAAAGGAATCCAAGCAGACAAAATAACTAACTTATCAAAGGTCAAAATCAAAACCGAAATTAAAACAAAAACAAAAAAGGAAAGGCCAATAACATTCTGGAACTCAACATGAGATGCGTAGATTTAGCAAGTAACAGACAGAGCCACAAAGCCAGCTCCTCCTTTCCTTCTCTTCACACTGTTGAGCCAATCTGGAAATTTGTTTATTCCAGAAAGAATCAAAGATGACCATACCTTTCTGAAATTTTATTAAATGTGGGGGAGAATTGGAAGGGTCCAGGGGCAGAGGTGAAGGTGGCATCAAAAGCTCTAAGTTTAGACCCAAGCTCTGATTTCCAGACACCTCTTCTCGAAAGTTAATCCACGATTCCATCAAACTAAGAAGAAGAGAATTCATCATTACTTTTCTCACTTTACTTAGAACTTCTAGTATCACTTGTTTTTCTCAAGTTAAGTCATGGAGTAAGTCTACTCCACCTTTGAGTGCAATTGCCCTGCCAGTGCATAACAACTGAGACTACTACTCAATACCCAGGCCAGTAGCTCCTGAAGAATCTGTCCCCTATCCCAGTTAGGTCTTAATCATGTAAATGATGCCTACAAAGCAGTTATACAATATGTCTTGCTGCAAACTCTCTATTGTTATTTAAAGAAGATAACTGAGCACTTCTGCTTTTATTTTTTTGCCCCTTAGAAAAAAGACAAAATGAAAGTTATTTCTACTCAGTTGCCCCTACCTGGCAAGCACCCAGCTACACTCTGGGGAATAATCCCATACTCCCTCTTTCCTTTATTTGATGATGTATTCAAGATTTTTGAGTCACCGCCAGGTGTTATTCTGGTTGCAGGTTCAGAGGCGCAGAGGACAAATGATTCCTATACTTAATGTCTCCCAAGCAAAATTTCCAGATCATCAATATCTCTTTCTCCTGCTTACATTCGGACCTCAAGAGGCAATGTGCTCTTCCCAGAGCTCTCTCATCAGCTCTATTCCTTTTTCATGCTGACCAGCCCAACATCAAAGACATTCTTCTTTGGTGTGACACGGGTTGAATCTTCCTCTGCTTGACGTAGTGCCTGACAGGAAGGTTGGCGGCTTCTCCACTGTCAGTCAGTACAAAATATTGTGGTAGACCACCTTGAAGCTGAGACTGGGGGCAGGTGGTGGAGCAGAGAGGAAATAGCTTCTATTTTGAAAGTGTTGAGTGGAGAAGTAAAAGCAGAAGAGGAAAACTCTGACCTGCCCCTCCACCAAGTTTCTCAGCCTCTGCTGTTCACCAACCTAAAATGTTACTCATTAGACTTTCCATGGGAGACTCTAAGGTTCTTGGACCCTCCCTTGAGCTGGAGATTTCCTCTGGTACAAGACCACCCGTGTAGCCACCTAACCAGCAGGCTGGGGAAGGATCTGTCTGAGGAAGGAGAGATATCAGTGGTCTGAGGGGGACTTCTGTATCAGTGGAAAAGCTGATTTTTGTTCCACTCGCCACACCATCTAAGTGTCACATTGTGATGTTTCTCCTCATGACGCTTCACCATGTGCCTATGGGTTACAGCGTTCTTATTCAGTGTGGTTTTTGTGTACTGTATTCTGGGGGGGCGGTGCATGTGGCAAAGGCAAACCATTTCCTCTGATATCCACATGCCCTCATGATCCTTTCAGTGGCCTTTACCTGACATCAGTGGGGAAGCATCAGCTCCATTCTATGAGGGAGGATCCTCGGCACCTTTGCAGGGTTAGGCTAGCAAGGATGCTCCTTGAACACCTGAAAACATCCTGTCAATCCCAGTGGTCATGAGGTCCAACATGTCAGTGGAAGGTTATGCCTCTGAATATTTCTTGTATGTTGAGCTCCATATTTTATATCATAGGCTACACAAGACAATTACAATTATTTTGCCAATCATTACTTCATATTTGACAAACATTCACTCATATTAGTCATTCATACAATAGACATTTTACTAAGCATCTAGCAATTCCAAACCCAGTGATAGCACTGGAGACAATGGGTGAATCAAGGAAAGAGCTGTAACACAGAGTAATAAAACAGTAACGGAAAAAAGCAAAGGGTTCTGTGGGAGCACAGAGAAGGGACATCCCTTCTAGTGGGTAAGGGTGGGGCAGAAAAGAAAGGAGTCACAGAGGATTGATGAGTAGGGGTTTCCAATTAAAGAAGGAAGGAAGGGTGTTCCAGCATTCTGGATGAAGGAAAAGTTCAATGACATAGAGAGGGTAGATAAAGAAAATATGTGGATATCGATAGGGCAAGCTAGAGTGGAGTGAGAGATAAGAACCAAAGGAAGGAACAGACTAGATAGCAAAGGACTTCTATTAAACCAAGGCATGTGGACTTTAACCTCAAGGTGTTTGGGGGAGCTACTGGACTCTAAGCAGAGTGGTAATGAAATCAGATACTAAGTAAGAGAATTTTGTTGAGGTTGTCAGCCATCTAACCAAAAGTAGTGATCCAATCTTGCTTGTATTCCCCTCGGTGTCAGTCACACTATAGCCCTTTGAAGAAGGCTTATTGATTGGACTGCCATTTTCTGTCTCAAGGTTCTGTTCCTTCTTTGGCCATTCATGAACTATGGACATTTTATCATCTCACTGAGTGCCTAAGAGGATGTGAAAAAGGACGCAAAGACTTCTCTGTGGTTTTCCACATCTCACTGCTGGCCTCAGAGGACCTCTCCAAAGCAATAAGAGAAGGTGTGTTAGAGGGTGAGGTAGCTTAAATTCTGGCCAAGATCACCAACGTTGCAATGAGTGGACACCAGTTAAGTGAAAAGCAGTGAGGCTCTCACCCAGCTGACAGAATTAGTAGTGTAGGAACATCAGACACTCCAAAGAGAGTTAGTAAAGGAATCAGAAATACAGTTTTAGCTCCACGACTAGCCCACTCTCTCACCTTGGACAAATCACTTAGATAAGCTTCAGCTCTCCCTCTAAAAAAAATGAAGACAATAATATCAATCCTGGCTACCAAATGTATTTCAAAAATGAACTAAGATATGAGAAAGTGCTTGGTATGCAGTAAAATATGGCAAAACGTAAGTTCGTTGTTGTTTTTAGTGCATCTCTCTGGAGTCAGTTAAGACTTCTCCCCCCATGTTAAACTGATGTTCTCCTTAGCACAAGGAAAAAATGTTTTTGCTTTTTTTGCTTTTTTTAAATTGTATTTATATGAGATGATGGATGCTAACTAAACTTATTCTGGTGATCATTTCACAATAGATGTAAGTCAAACCATTATTCTGTACACCTTAAGCTTATAAGTAATATATGTCCATTATATCTCAATAAAAGTGAAAAAATGATATTCTTCTTGTCCCTTCTTCCCTGACAAGTACTACTTCCATCTCTACTCTACAGTAGGGAATAATGGGCAGCAATATCCGTAGTGTTTGCAAAAGCATACATGTTAAAACATATTAATACTAGAAGAACCATTACGTCTAGTGAAGTTGGTTTTCTTGTGCAGCACGCAATTATGCATATATTGAACTTTTATACGGTCTTCAACAAGTCAGAGGGATGTCCTATATCATTGTCTCAATTTACAGAGAGGAAACTCTGATCTAGAGAGATTTAGTGACTAACTAAACACCTTCTCTTATTGCTTTGGAGAGGTCTTCTGAGGCCAGCAGTGAGAGGTGGAAAACCACAGAGGGTCACACAGTTGGTAAATGATCGAGCGGATTGTCTCCAAATATCTCTATTCTAATAACAATTCAGCAAATAGCCATTTCTGGCACTAAATGGGTACTCAATAAATGACCAATTAAAATATATATGTAGCTACAATTAATGTCATTTTTCAGCATTTGAAAATTCTGGTGGCTAAAGATTATAATGATTCTGTGACTAAGAATGGCCAAAATCATTCAGCTTGAAAAGATGGAAGTATTCTTTTTAAATGTATGTTTGGAAAAACCAGTAGCGAAATAGAGCTCTAAGAAATATTTATCTTGTCCACAATTTATTTTTTATTCATTTATGCACAAATATTTATTGAAGCCTACAACATGTCAGCCATTTTTTCTAAAAACTGGAGCTACAAGAATAAACCAAACAAAATCTTTGACTTTGTGGAGCAAACATTTGGCAGGAAAACCAGACAATAAACAGGATTAGACAAGTGAAATATACACCAGAAAGTGGTAAATGCTAAGGAGGAAAAATTAAGCCTGGAAGGGGAGAATGAAATATTCAGGAAGGGGTCATTGAGATTTTAAATAGGGTAGCTGTTAAAAGCCACGCTAAGAAGATGACTTTTGAGCAAAGAGCTGAAGGTAATGGGGAAGAGCACTCCAGGCAGGCAGAGGAAACAGCAAATACAGAGGCCCTGAGGTGGGAGTGTGCCTGGCACATTCAAGAAATAGCCAAGAAGTCCAAAGTAGCTGGTTTGGGAAATTAATGGGGAGAAGGTAGAAGTTGAAGTCGTAGGGGTGACAGAGAGCAAGATAATAGATCACAGGAGGCTAAGATAGAAAGGCAGACCAGTTAGGAGGCTATTGCAGTAGTCCAAGTGGGAGATGACTGTGGATTGAATTAGAGTTGTGACAGGGGATTGGTAAGGAAGGCTCAAATGCTGATTCTATTTTGCAGGTAGGACTGACACGATTTGCTGACAAACTGGGTGTGGAATAGTGGAGAATGAGGAGAATAAAGATGGCCCCGAGCCATTTGATGTGAGCACCTAGAAGAATGGTCCCACTATTCACTGAGCTGGGGAAAACACAAGAGTTGCAGGTTTGAGAGCTCAGTTTTGGACATGTTAAGTTTGAGATGCTTATTAGACAACCAAATGGAAATGTCAAGTAGACAGTAGATAGGTCTCGAGTTGAGAGGAAACATCAGGGCTGGAAATAAATTGAGAGACATCAGCTCTCACAAACCACAAGAGAAATTGAGAAGTAGTCAGAAACTTATCTTGGATAAGTCCTCATTTTCTGACCTATCCCAAGCATTTGACAAAATCGTACACTCCCTTTTTCCTGCAAACATGCTCCTATCTTGGTTTCCAGGACACCACATAACTTTATGACTACTTCTCAATTTCTCTTGCTGGTTCTTCCTCATCTTCCCAACCTGAAGACCTTGGAGTGTCCTAAGGCTCAGTCCTTGAACCTCTCTTCTTTTTTCTATCAGCTCTCACTACCTATGTGCATTCACCCTTTATCATGGCTTGAAATGCAATGTATTTGCTGATGGCTCTCAATTTATTTCCAGCCCTGATGTCTCCTCTCAACTCATGACCTATATACTTGTCTACTGAATAAAGAAGATGTGGCACATATATACAATGGAATATTACTCAGCCATAAAAAGAAATGAAATTGAGTTATTTGTAGTGAGGTGGATGGACCTAGAGTCTCTCATACAGAGTGAAGTAAGTCAGAAAGAGAAAAACAAATACCATATGCTAACACATATATATGGAATCTAAAAAAAAAAAAAAAGTGGTTCTGAAGAACCTAGGGGCAGGACAGAAATAAAGACGCAGACGTAGGGAATGGACTTGAGGACACAAGGAGGGGGGAAGGGTAAGCTGGGACGAAGTCAGAGAGTGGCATGTACTTATATATACTACCAAATGTAAAATAGATAGCTAGTGGGAAGCAGCCAAAGCACAGGGAGATCAGCTCCGTGCTTTGTGACCACCTAGAGGGGTGGGATAGGGAGGGTGGGAGGAAGACGCAAGAGGGAGGGGATATGGGGATATATGTATATGTATAGCTGATTCACTTTTTTATAAAGCAGAAACTAACACACCATTGTAAAGCAATTATACTCCAATAAAGATGTTAAAAAAAAGATAGAAAAAAAGGAAAGAAAAAGAAAATGAGGACTTAGAAATGACTATTGAGTTTAATAACACAGGTGACCAACCATGAGAGGAAACATTTCATTGGATTGGCAGGAGCAAAAACCTACTGACAAGGGTTCAAGAAGGCCTGGGAGAAGAATTAGAGGCAGTCAGTATATATAATTCTTTAAGAATAGTTTTAGACTTAAGTTGCCTCAAAAGTGTCACTATAGAAGCTTGAAGAGAAAAGGACTATAGCCTAAGAAGGAAGTGGAGTCAAGAAAGGGTTTTTGTTTATTTTAATTTTAAATGGGAGAAACAACATCAAGTTTGTATGCTGATGGGAATAATCTAGTGGAAAGTTTAACAATTAGTATAATAGTGTATCAACCATATATATTTGCCTTCCTTCTAACAATTTGAATTTACAAATGCCTATCCCCTAGAAACTAGTTATGCATTTCTGACTCTTTAATCTTTCAATCTCATTACTTCCACCAGGAACTAATCATATTAGCAATTTGATTGATGATTAAACTATTTCCTGGTATTTCCTAGAACCTATAATAATTGTGTTTTTTCAATAAAAATATGATTTCATTTAAAGAGCTTTATAAATAGACATTAAACATAAATTATCTACCTTTATGTTGTAGCAGTAAGAAAAATCACTATTGATACCAAAATCAAAAGGGAACTCATATCCAGGATAAACTGAGTCCTCCCCCCCATACTTCAGCTACTACTGATTAGTATTTGAACCCTGTGTATTTAAAGTTCCAGTGGCAGTACAGTTGACTTAAGAGTCAGGTGTCTGTGGGCCATGCTCCTCCCAATGGGAGAGGAACATTCACTTCTGAGGTAATTCAACAGAAGTAGTTCCCTGCCTGGGCAGCCACTTTCTCTGACTTCAGCATTGTCACTTGCTCATGCTGCTACTTTAACGAATTCGTTCAAGAGAATGTCATCTTCAGAGCTGTGGTTTCCTCCCCGACTGCAGCTTAACTTTTAATACAACACCCTTCAATATTTCCTTCCTGTTGCTTCTGCCCATGCCCCAAGCTAAGAGTAATGAAAACTCTGCTGTAATTACTCCTGACTTTCTCAGCCTCTTGACTTCTACTCTCCCCTTACATTATAATTACTTAGATAACAAAATGATACTTAATTCTCACTGCAAAACTCTTTATCTCCTTTATATTAAATACATAATATTGTATCAGCTTCTTGCTGCCTCAATTTTATTCTTTTGTAGCCTATTTCAGTTCTTTATTTATTGAGACTATCTACCCTCCTGTGCTTGATCTGTTAACAGTTATGCATTTTGAACAGAACAAAGAAGAGTTATAGGCTGCAGTTACCTTAGAAGGGTCATTTATGAGTATACACACACATTTTCATATATTAGATTATAGCAAGTATAGCTTAAAATTGCTCATCCTAGTAGCTAACCATTGCTAAGCACTTACTCCAGGTCTGGCACTCTGCTAAGCATTGGGCATGCATCATCTGATTTGATTCTCCGTTTTACTGCTGACAAAACTAAAGATTTGGAGTAGTTAGAGCATCTGCCCAAGGTTACACAGCTAGTAAGTGATTGATCAGGGATTTGAACATAAGTGATCTGGCCTCAGTACCCACATACTTAGTGACTCAGGCAGAAGAGAGCCATTTTGCAGATATGTAAGATGCAGATGTGTAAAGGCAGGGCTCCTAAGACTTGTCTAGTTGAGTCTTGATAGAGGGGAGAGTCCACTCCCAGAGATGAGAAAGTCTTGGTGAGAAGGGAGTTACAATACTCCAACAGTTCCCTGAAGTCTCATTACTGACATTTTAAGTCCATGATAATTTTTCATTCTGCTTCATAATATATCCATATCACTTTGATATAAAAGGAATATTTGACTCTGTTAAAGGACACAAAAGACATGTGTAAATATTTATGAAGTAGATGGCAAACATTGTAAAGATGTCAATTTCCCCCCAAATTCATCTAGTATTCAATGTCTAGTATGCAATTCAAAGTCATTCCAATAAAAATATCCAAATAATTTTGGGAAGAAATTTTCTAATCTTATTCTTAAATTTGTGTGCCACAGAGATATCCACAGATAGCTGAAGCAAGTTGGGAAGAGAAAAACATAGAGGAAAAATATGCCCTTTCAAATGTTAAGGCATAAGACAAAGCTCTGGTAATAAAAAACCTTTAGCGAAGAGCAAACAGAAAAATGGAAATTATATATATATACTATGAAATTATGTATATATTATGAAATTAAACATATACATATATATTAAGTGATCAGAAGAGGATAAGATATATTATTCAGTATGTTTTGTTAATATTTTCTTTATTTTACAGAGAAAAATAAAATGTTTCTTAACTTACGTTACGTACCAAAATAGACTCCTGATGAATTAAATACCCAGATTTGAAAAACAAATACATACAGCTTAACAAAAGAAAACATAGGAGATTATTACTTCTAGGTAGAGAAAAGATACCATAACCAGCTTCCCAAAGAATAACGCATAAAGAAAAAAACTTATATATTTTGAAATTACAGATAAACTTAGAGTCACTGTCTACCTGATTGACCTATTCATTTCCTTCACGGTGTTTATCACTTTGTGAAGTTGTCTTCCTTACTTAATTTTTGGCCTTACACTCATCTCAGTCAAATGCTCTACCCCTGAGCTATACTCCCATTACACTCATCTGAAGGTATGCTTCCTGAGAGCAGGTACTTCACCTACTGTGTTTACACTGTAGACACAGCACCTAGAACTGTGCCTATTATAATAGGTGTGCAATAAATGGGTTCTTTGAATACTGTTTAAAGGGTTTTTTAAAAAATTCTCCTATATTTTGTAGATCCCACTGCTGTCTGTTTGTCTAAGGCTCTCTTTCCTTACCATCATGCAAGTTCTACTGTACTTTCCCCAAATGTAAGCCCTAAAGGATATCTACAAGACTGATCATTAGAGGAACTTCACGGTTACTACCAAGCCTGAAACTCTGATTTAAACCCTGTAGGCAACAGTGAGACTATTATGACAGCAACTCCTGAATGCATTATGTAGGGCAAGTCTTTTTAAATGAAAAGATACTATCTTTAGGCTATAGCTAAGACGAAAGAATTGAAAATACAGAGAAGCATATTTTAGCTTAACACTATAAATTATTTTCTCCCAGTTGCAGTCGTCCAGAAACAGAATGGGCTGTCTTGAGATGCAATAAATGGTGCATCACTGGAGATGTTTGGGAAGAATCTGGAGCGCCACTTAACAAGAGAGAGAAAAAGTAAGAAGGAATTATTTCCTTGCATCCTCAGATCTTTGCCCTGTTCCTTCTTATAACCACCTCCTCTTCACAGGACCTTTCCCTTTCGTCCCACCAGGAATATTCATTGAAGTACCATGATGCCAAGAGTGGTGATGAACATTGTAAATTATTGTTATTTTCAACATTTGATGAATGACACCAAAAATTAAAGGAAGGTTACACAGTAAAGCTAGCATTCTGTAGGGCATTTATCTGGGCCTCTGGAATACAAAGATATATAGTCAGAGAAACACACTCATTCCCCATTCTTAAACCCCCATGCCCACCCCATTGAGAGAGGAGCTCAAGCAAACAATGGGCAAAAATCTCATGGTATGGGTTGAAATTCATAGACAGAAGGCTTAGCACAGAATAATGCATGCAGCCCTCTGTCTCTCGAATCCCGTGAATAGGCTTGACCATGCACAACTGGACACATCAAAGGTTTTGCCCTAGTTTTGTTCTGTCTACGAGACCCCATCCCTTGCCGCTCTCATTTTTTAAAATAGGGATTTCATGAAAGTAGTCTTAGAAATGTAGGGGTGGGGGGAATTCTGAGCATGGATACCAGATGCTCAGGAGTTGCATTCCCATACTGATAGCACCTAGAGAGCTTGTGGGAAGCCGAGGCTGCACCTACTGCTCCTCCAGCTGGCAAAAGAGCTTCCCTTACCCCAGTCCCAGTGCTCATTGCAAGGAATCCCCAAGATGGGCCTCAGGTTGATTCAACAAACAATCCAATCATTTTCAAATTCCTTACCTTGTTTGATCCTCCCAAGAGCCTTGTACAGAAAGATAGAGCAGGTATGATTGTGTCCATTTTATTCATGAAGAGGCAGATACAAACAGGATAAAAGGACTGGCTTAAGTCATCCTGCTATGTGGCAAAGCCAGGACTCATTGCAGTCCATCAGAATCCTCTTCTCATGCAGTCTCACCCTAAATATATATCCCGTCAGATTGCCCTGGCAATGATGCCATCCATGTCAGAAAGAGGAACTCTAAGAGGAATGGTTATCTGTGCCCCATTTGCCCCGGGACGAAGGGCAGCACCCAGGAGTTCTCTAAAATTCTGAAGAAGTGATAATAACAAGGCCAGAAGCAATTCCCTCCAGAAGCACTCTCTCCTGGAGATGTGTCACTTTCACATGTAGGCACTGCCTATGACCAATTGTGGGCCACCTGGGAAAATAATACGACAGACACAGAATAAGGCTGAGATGTTTAGTTTACCCCTCCCCTTCCCCCAGATCAAGGAGTAGAGATTATATCAGAAGAGAAAGTGCTCTTTCTCAATATTTGCTCTTGGATTACCTGTGAAATTGCAATCACACCAACTGCAGTTCCTGTGCCAAATTCAGAAGTGGGACAGGATATGGAGAAATCTAAGAGAAGAGAAAATGATTATTTGAAGATACCTCTTGAGAGATGATGTACACAGATTGAAATACGCCCTAAATTGTCCAGTATCAGTGGGCTCCATATGGAGAAGATAAGACTAGAAATCAGGTTTTGGTGGCAGACCCTAGGTCTCCTGTGTTTGAATTAGAAACCCGTTTTGACGCCTTTTAACTTGTATCAATGCTCTGAATTCTGGACTCATCTGCATTAACCAACCATGTGGCAATGAATATAGTAAAATTGAAAGAATACTGGATTAGAAGTCCTGTAAGTCTGTGATCCCTCCTTGCTTCACCTCTCTAGAAACTGATTTCTTCATCAATGACGTGAGGGAGATAAATATAATCTCCAACTTTCCATTACATTCTAAAAGTCAAAGTCATTTTCTACACATAGAAAATTAGATGGTTTGAACATCATGTTTTCTAAAATCCTCTCTGGTCCTAACACTTTAGTTTCCAAAGTATATTTTCTGAGTCATTTTTTTCTTAGGATAAACATATGGTCCCTAGTATTTCAAGTGGTACCTCTGCAGTAAACATACAGCATAAATGCTGTGGGTTGTACTGAACTGAAGAAATGTTATGGTTAGCCTATATGATACCTTCATGCAAATTATAAAAATGTTTTCTTCTCTGGACAAATTAGAAAAGGATGCCTTTCTCTACAGAAGCAGCTCCATAGATACAGGACTAAAAGAGGGTTGTTTGGGCTGAATTTCAGCTTCCTCTTTCCTCCTCAGCTGCACATTCTTGTGCAGTGTACAAAACAGTCAACTGAACACAGCAGCCCTGGTGGAGTCCGAAAATCTGAAGGCATTTGCTTCAAGCCAAACTCAAACTTTCTGAGGAAAATTCTGAAAGATTATAGTTAGCAGCATACAACCTCTAGGCTCTCTGAGCTGGGCAAAGGTTACACTGAAGACTGAAAGATTCCATGATTGGAATGTTGATTTTGCTATTTGTGCTTTGAAGGATAAATACAGCACCTCTGTCATAGGAAGCAAAACACAATCTGAAATGGTCCATTATTGAAGCATTAATCTGATTAATTAACCTACTTAGGAAATAGATTACCCTACACTCTAAGCTTCTCTTTCAAATAGACTATAAGCTCCTCAGGACAATTGAAATTCTTGCTCATTTTTATACCTCCAGAATTGACCACAGTGTCTGGCACAAAACAGTTGTTCAATGAACAATTACTGATTGAACTCATTATCTGAAGTTGATTTGATTCAAATACCCCAAGACTGGATATTATGGACATAAAAGAAATGCAATGAAATTAAAGTAGCATTGGAAAAGTCAGCCTAGAACAGTAGTTCTCAACCTGCATGTGCAATTACTAAACACCTGGAGATTCTAACACGTCTGCCCACTCTGTCCCTGCTCAATCTTGAGAACCCCTAAAGGATTGAGATTTTCCAGACACCAGTTCTGAAGGTCCTCTCTCACCTTCCACAAACCTAATCAGAGTGCAGAGACATGGTTCTCAACCTGGAAGGGCAAAGGTGCTAGTCAGAATTAGCTCCCACCTCTCCAGTTAAGGAGCTTGACGACAGCTTTTACAGGAATAAGGCCCCTGGGGCATTTTGTTTGTTTGTTTGTTTTTTTGCGGTACGCGGGCCTCTCACTATTGTGGCCTCTCGCATTATGGAGCACAGGCTCCGGACGCGCAGGCTCAGCGGCCATGGCTCACAGGCCCAGCCGCTCCGCGGCATGTGGGATCTTCCCGGACCGGGGCACGAACCCGTGTCCCCTGCATTGGCAGGCGGAGTCTCAACCACTGCGCCACCAGGGAAACCCCTACTTTTCTTTTAACCCGTCTTTATCAGTGTGTTTTAAGTCCGTTTGTAAATGACAAATAGCTGATGTTTTTTTAGCTTGCCTTTTTAATAGATAGGTTTACTCCATTTATATTATACTTACTGACAAATTTGGATTCATTTATACCAGGAGTTGGCAAATTATGGTCCTTGGGACAAATGTAACCCAGCACCTGCTTTTGTATATAAAGGTTTATTGGAACTCCCATGCTCAGTTGTTTATGCATTATCTGTGATTGCCTTTATGCTTCAATGTCAGAGGTAAGTAGTTGCATCAGAGACCATATGGCCTGAAAAGTCATAAAGTTTTACTATTTAGCCCTTTACCAAAAAGTTTGCTGTTCCCATCATCACTTTTTTTCTTCTAGCTATACTTTCACCTACTTCTATTTTCCCCCACCCTCCATTCCACTGGCTTAATTCAATAGAAGAATTAACTCCTTTCCCTCCACTAGTTTGAAAGTTATACATTCTATTCCTTTTATTTTAGTGATCATTCTTAAATTTTATAATGCATTTTTTTGTTTCAAAATTATTTAATGCATTAATCGGGTATAATTAACATACAATAAACTGCATATATTCAAAGTGTACAATTTTTGTTTTGACATATGTATGTACCCATGAAGTGGCAATTAAGAAAATGAATGTATCCATCACTCCCGAAAGCTTCTTTATGCATAACTTTCCCCTCTCTTCCTTCTCTGACACCACATCCCCAAACTACCACTGATTTGTGTTCTATAACTATAAATTATGTTATATTTCCTAGAGGTCAATATCAATGGCATCATACATTATATACTCATTTGTTTCTGACTCCTTTCACTCAGCAGAACACTTTGGGTCTCATCCATGTTTTTGTGCATATCAATAGTTCATTCCTCTTTATTGCTAAGTAGTATTCCACTGTATGAATACATGACAATTTATTTGACCACTCATCTATTGATGGGCATTTGATGTTTCCAATTTGGAACTATTATAAATAAAGCTGTTATGGAGATTAATGTACAAGTATTTATATAAACATATATTCATTTTTCTCTGAGTAAAGATCTAGAGGCAGCATGGCTGGATCATAGTACATTGTAGATGTACGTTTAACTTTTAAGAAGTTGCCAAACAGTACCACTTTACATTCTCACTATCAGATAGTTTCCTTGCTTAGAGTTTCAACACTGTGAAGGTAGTGTAAATTAGGTCGGTATTCTCAACTTAGGTTTGAGATCCTGATTTCTCTTATGTTATCCTTTTTCAACCCATTACCCAGAAAATGTGTATGCTTGTCCCCAGACTATCAGAGAGAAATTTTCCGATCTGTCTCATGGATGGCGCACTTGTGATGCCTGGCTTTGTGCACGGGAGTCAATGTCAACGCTCTACTTCAAAGGAGCTTGAGACTTCATCTTTTTTTCCACACATGAAAATCCCAGCCTCCCCCCCCCCACTAAGGTCTATAACATGCTTCTGTAGGCACTATGCACGGTTCGGCTTCAGCTCCTGCTTATTGCTTTGCCTTTAAGTTCACTCTCAGTTCTAGCACCTCCAGATTTCCCTTCCATGTTTTTGAATTCAGAAATTAATTTATCTCATGGTATATATCAGGTCATATTATCTTATATTTTACTCAGCACTTATTGGAGTGAAGGGTATCTATATATGTCAGTTCCCTCTGTCATTTTGATTGGAAGTAATCTACACATTGGTTCTTAAATCAATGTATATATGGATCCCTAATTATGTAATATTCAAAATAAAATGTGCACATAAGTTTCTCTCACAAGTAGAATGTAACACGATTTGTTGAAGGCTGCTGGCTCTGGCTTTAAGAAACAAAACACCATCTTGTATATAGATTCACTACTACAAAAGTATCTGTTAGGTTTTCTGAGATCAAGGGACTCCTTGAGCCTGGAGTCCTGGAGTCTGAAGGTGATGAAACATCCAATGTTCACACAGTGCACACAAGCACTGACAGCACCAACTGTTGAAAGTTGCAACAGTCAGCAAGCAAATGATATAGCACAGAAGGGACCTAAGTTTAATCTACTTGTTGTGAAGTAGCTAAGTTGTATTCTACCAGGTAAGAAGCTTTACAATTTTTCATGAGAAACCAAATCACTTTCCTTATGCAACCCTGTAGTTATAATGGGCCTCTCTGTCCCTCTGACATCTAGGTCAAGGTGAAGCCTCAAATTCTACAACTTTTGTAACTTCAAAACTCCCCCCCACCATGGTTTCTGAAAATTCCTAGAGACTTTTGCTTTCTCATGGTAAAATACCGTGCCTCCAGCATCTGCCTCTGCATACACTGTTTCTATGTCAGCTCCACATCAGTGTTGACAAGAAAATCAGCTCCTCAGATTTCAGCAAAAATTCTACTGACCTCAAGCACTTGGGACATCAGAAGCTGTACTGATTTCCGGGAGGAGTGAGGGATGAAGAGACGGTGTTGCATCACACAGCACACAATCTCTCATCTTGCCACTCTTTTTTTTTTTTTAACTTCTTTACTGGAGCATAATTGCTTTACAATGTTGTGCTAGTTTCTGCTGTATAACAAAGTGAATCAGCTATATGCATACATACATCCCCATATCCCCTCCCTCTTGAGTCTCCCTCCCACCCTCCCTATCCCATCCCTCTAGGTGGTCACAAAGCACCGAGCTGATCTCCCTGTGCTATGTGGCTGCTTCCCACTAGCTATCTATTTTACGTTTGGTAGTGTATATATGTCAGTGCTACTCTCTCAGCTGAAAAAGAAACGAAGTTGAGTAATTTGTAGTGAGGTGGATGGACCTAGAGTCTGTCATACAGAGTGAAGTAAGTCAGAAAGAGAAAAATACCGTATGTTAACGCATATATATGGAATCTAAAAAAAAAAAAGGTTCTGAAGAACCTAGGGGCAGGACAGGAATAAAGATGCAGACATAGAAAATGGACTTGAGGACATGGGGAGGGGGAAGGGTAAGCTGGGATGAAGTGAGAGAACCCATCAAGTCACTCTTGTTCCCTTCTTGTCTGTTAGCTCCCCTTCCCTCCCAAGAACAAAATACATTCTACTCTTTATCTCACGTCTCACAGTTGGAGAGCAAGTTTTATTGCTTGAGCATGCCCTGAAGTCTTACACTGCAACCCAAGCAATTCATCAAAGTATTTCTTCCAAACAAATATAATACTTTCCCTAAAGGAAACCTTGGTGAATAAAACATTTTCTTCACCTCATTGCACCCATCATTGGGATTGGTATGTTGACGGAGTCTGAATGTACATTGGAAGAGTTCTCAACGGAAGGTGACAAACTCAACCAGTTACACACATCTCGCTACAAATTCGCTTTTACTTCCATCTGCTTCCCCCTTTTCAGTTTTTAATACGAAAGAGAGAACAAAAAAGAGAGACTCCATATCTTTTAGTGGGAGTGGAATGTTTTATGAAGAAACATGAGTAGGGAGTAGAATGTTTTTTTATGAAGAAAAGTGTTTCTTTTAGGCCAATATGCTGATATTTAGCAACATGGTTTTCAGTCCTCCTGAAAGTAGAAGGGGGGAGGCATCATGCGTCATTCATCCAACCCCCTTAAATGTAAGCCCTGCCCATAGGATGCCCTAAAAGTTCACGGAAGAGAATGAGGGGGATGCAGGGGAGAACGTGGTGACATTTGCAAGGGACCCAAGGGCTGGGGCAACACAGATTAAAATAGAAGAGGTTGGAGGGAGTGAGAGGGAAACCCACCACAAAGACCACAGAGTATTATTACTCTTTTCCCACCCAGGTGACATATACTCATGCATCAAGTACCCAGTCACTTGGTCGCACCCACAGCTGCCGCCAGGGAAGCCACAGGGTCTTTCATCGCAGCACCACTCTCCCCAGCCCACTGAAGGACGTACCTCAGCAGTGAGGAAAGAGTAGGAGGAGCTGTGACCTGGGCCCCCTGCTCCCAAGACAAGCATTTGAAGCCTCTCAAGGGGAGGAGCTGTGCAGGAGGAAAGGGTGGAGGCGGGAAGACTGGGGAAACTTGCAAGGTCTCATGGAAGTGAGATTGATTTCTCCATCTCCAGTGTCTCATCCTGCACCCTCTCCCTAGGATTTGTATTTCTCCCATTCCTCACGGCCTCATGTGTAATCACCAAACCTGCTTTGGCCAAGAAGCAGAATGTGAAACTGAGCGGCCACAGGAAGTTACAGCTTTAAGGTATGTTCCTTTGCCTACACTTTCAGTCTGAGAGGTCTGAGTCCATTTTATAGGTCAGCTCAGATGGTACATGTGTTGAGATTACGAATAGATGAGAAACACAGAGCCTGAAGAGTAAGCAGAGTGATCAAGAAGAAAGGGAAGGACCTCTAGTGCTAGAAATCACTGAAGACAGTTTTCTTTCCTCTAGTACTTTTTCTATTCATTGTGTGACTTCCAAAACAACTCGATAAGACAAAGAGTAATTGGAAAGGGGAGAAGAGTGACACATTCATTTCTGGATGTATGGCCAACTAGATATACTGCAACAGCCTTCTAATTAGCCACAAAATGTCAAGAATAGGCAAGACTACTGAATTAGATGAAGAAACCTAAGGAGGAGGAGAAGCATAGGGACATACCCCAGAGGTGGAGATGAACTAAAGCTTGTTTAAAGGTAGGTAATTAAGGCAGTGGTATGTTGGGAAAGGAATAGACAAAGTGACCAATGGAGCAGAATAAAGAGCCTAGAAATAGACCCACTTAATCTATGACTGACAGAGCATCACATATCACTGAGGAAAGAATAGGCAGTTTGATAAATGATTCTGAAACTATTGCTTAGCCATATAGGGGGAAAGGAAATAAGATCCCTGTCTCACAGTAACAAAAATTCCAGATGGATTAAAGATTTAAATGTGAAAAAAAATCTAAAAAACTTTTAGAAGAAAATACAGGATATCTTTATGACTAAAACCACAAAAGCTAAAACCCTGAAAGACTGATAATTTTAATAAAATTAACAACTTTTGTTCATGTAAAGATATACAAAGAAGGTAAAAACACAAACCACTATATGACAGAAATATTTGCTACACAAGTAACACAGAAAAATTAGTATCCTGAAAAATACATCTCCTAGAATTAGTAAGAGAAAGACTTCCCCTTCCCTCAAAAAAATAAAAACTAGAAAATGGGCAAAACCTGTGAAGAAGTATTTCATAGAAGAAGAAATGCAAAGAGCCTATAATTTAAATGAAAATATGTTTAACCTTAATCTCATTAGTGATTAGAAGGAAGCAGATTCAAGCTAAAGGAGATACAGTAAGTCCCCTACATACAAAGGAGTTCTATTCCAAGAGCATGTTCATAAGTCCAATTTGTTCATAAGTCCAGCAAAGTTAGCCTAGGTACCCAACTAACACAATCGGCTATATAGTACTGTACTGTAATAGGTTTATAATACTTATTACACAAATAATACATAAAAAACAAACAAACACAAAAAATAAAGAAAACGCTTTTAATCTTACAATACAGTACCTTGAAAAGTATAGTACAGTACAACAACTGGCATACAAGGGATGGCATCGAGTGAACAAGCAAGAAGAATTACTGACTAGAGGAGGGAAGGAGGTGGGAGATGGTAGAGGTGAAGGATCGTCAGCAACAGGAGATGGCGGGCAAGCTGCAAGTTCACTCATGCCTGACATTGATGGCACAGGTTCTGATTCCTTGCTGGATTCAATTCTTCTACCCCCTTGAAAAAATGATTCAGTTATGTCTGGGTAGTAGCTCTTTTTTTCTCATCATAGAAGGCATGGTAGCACAGTGGATTGCATTCTGAACCGCTGCTGCAACCTTCGCGTACCGTTCTATGTTCAGGTCCTGTGCCTCAAAAACTAACAGTGTCTCCTCAAAGAAAATCGCTTGCTTCCGGACATCCTGGGATTGAAATAAAGATACTGTACTACTGTATTCTACACAGTACTGTACAGTAAAGTACACAAAAGCACAGCCACTTGTAGAGAATGCACGCACCTGACAATGTATGCCAGACACGTGAACTAACTTCCATGATTTGACATGCGAATGCAGGTTCGAATCTTTGAAAGTTTGCAACTTGGACTTACCGTACCAAGTTTCTCCTTTCAGATAGGTAAAAGTAAAAAAGTTGAACAATACCAAGTGTCAGCAAATATATAGAGGGAGGGAGAACTCTCATTCACTGGTGTATACATTTATATAAGTACTTTGGAGAGCAATTTGGCATAACCTAGTAAAGTTAAACATGCACAGATCCAATGACTCAGAAAGTCACTCCCAAATTTACACCTAGAGAAATTTTTGGAAGTGTGCTCTAGGAGTTATATTCAAGAATCTTCATAGCAGCCATGTTTGTAATAGCAAACATTGGAAATAACCCAAATGTTCATTAGCAATAGAATGGGTGAATAAATAGTGGTACTATCATACGATGGAGTATTATGCAGCAGTGAAAATTAATGGACTCCAGCTACGTAGATCAACATGGAAAAATCTCAATTAAAACTGGGAGAAATAAGCACATCAGAAAAGCACATCCAGTATAATTCCATTTATATAAAGTTCAAAAATATGCATACATTAAACAATATATTGAGTAGGAGTAAGTATGTAAGTGATAACACTATAAATAAAGCAAAAGAGTGATTAACACAAAATTCAGAAGAGTGGTTATTTCAGGGTTCAGAGAGAGTAATACTGGGGGAAAGTTCAGGAAAGCCTCTAACTTAGTATAAACTTCTATTTATAGCCGACATGCACAGTTGTTCATTTTATTATTCTTTATTTGCACCCAATCTATCAATATTTATTTATTTGTCTTAATTTTTTTGTTTGAATTTATTTTTTATTTATTTTTTTCCAACAATTATTTTGGGTATTTTTTTTTCTATTCTTTGTCAAATTCTTTTCCCACTTAGGTTATTACAGGATACTAAGCAGAGTTCCCTGTGCTATACAGGAAGTCCTTTTTGGTTATCTATTTTAAACATAGCAGTGTGTACATGTTGATCTCAAACTCCCAATCTATCCCTCCCCCTCGACTCTTCCCCACTGGTGAGCATAAGTTCATTCTCTAAGTCTGTGAGTCTGTTTCTGTTTTGTAGATAAGTTCATTTGTCTCATTTTTTTTAGATTCTGCATATAAGAATGTTATTATTGTTATTATTCTTTAAATTGCAGTATTACAATTAGGATTTTTTTAATGAATTGAAAACAAAGATGAGACCATACAATGTACAAGCTGGCTCACAAGCAAGCTGGGGACAGCACAAAACTACCTGCTCTCACTGTTACTGTGTCAAATTCTTCTGACCCCCCAAAATAAATTTTTAATAGATGATCTTTTAAAAATTGAGTCACAGCTCAGAAAAATACCAAAAGGAAGGGGGAAATAAGCACCTGCATATTAACAATGTCTTTTATCTGAGATCCTCATGAGTTTGAGCTCAATATTGCCATCACAGGGTCAAGACAGCAAAGGAGAACAGGAACAGAGATTTTTAACTCTGACTCCACAGGTCTAGAGTGAATCTGGGTTTTGACTTTTAGGTTTTTGAATAGTTGATCAATGTGAAGTATGGTCAACCTTTCTCTACAATAAATTGCAAACTTAAATATACCTTTAATGCTCTCACATACAACATTCAGACTTAAACTATAATTTCTAGTAACTGAAAGAGGCTCTTCAAAAATGTTGCCATGGTCTAGCATGAGAAAGAGAAGCAGTTTAATGATATGTTAACAATAAAGCCTTACAGAATCAGATTCATAATAGTTAAGTGTACAGGCAGCATTACCCAGAGGTCTTCTATATTAAATATTATTATGTCAACTTCTCCTACCCATTATATAAATGTAAACCAGATGCTAACAACTGGTAGCCCCAACAAGCCTGTTTTAATGAGCAAAGAAAATATTGCTTCCAAGAACTTTAAAAGTGTGATTTCTCAGGCCATGAATTTCCAAGCTCAGCCAGTTGACTTCCAAATGCATATGGTTAGCTTTAACAGAGTCAGAGAGAATTGTGGACCTAGAAAAATGAATCCTTTATCATGTTTGCGAAAACTCAAAGAATGTCTTAACTTCAGTGAGTTTGTAATGCTATCATTTTAGAAGTATAGAAGTTATTTTTTCTGATGGTAAAACAATAAATATTCATGATAAAAATTTTAGAAAAGGTATAAAACATAGAGACAATTTAAATTGCCCATAATTCTACCACCTAGAAATTACCACTATTCATGTTTTGGATGAATCATTTCCTTTCAGCGTGTTTTTCCCCCCAAGGACATATACATGTGTTTACGTATTTGAGACCATACAGTTAGTTATCTTTTTTCTTTCTGTTAGCATTATATTGCGAGCACTTTCCTTTGCCATTAAATATCCTTTGAAAATCATTTCTATAGTTGTATAATATTTCCCATATGGGTGTGATATAATATAAAGAAAATTTTCTCTGTTTTGGGAAAATTTTGGTGGTATTGTCATCTTTTTATATCAAGAAGAGCCTAGATAGTCATTTTTTTTTCTTTTTTACTATCTTATGTTTATCTCTCATGCTTGCCAATGGATATCAACTCTTGGACATCAGGACATTTTTGGAAAACGTGTCATCAACCTCATTTTGTAAGACTAGAAATCAGTTTGTACATTCTTTCATTCAGCAAATATTTATCATATGCCTATTACATGCTATGAACTCTTTAAGTGCTGGGGGTAAATCCTAGAACAAGAGAGGAAGTCCCTATCTTCACGAGCTTATAGCAGAAGAGACAGAAAACAAACAGGCAGATAATGTCATGTGCCTTTAAGTATAACAGAGAAAAATAAAGCAGGGTAGGGGGAATACAGAGTGTTTGGGGGGAGGTAATGGTAGTGGTGGTGGTTTTATTTTATATAGTGAGGGCTGTCAGGAAACATGACACATGAACAAAGACATGATGAAATAGGACCATGGGGGACCCAAGAGAAAAGAATTCCATCCAGAAGGAACAGCCAACACAGAGACAGTGAGGTGGAATGGGCACAGGCTCAGTGTGCTTGAAGAACAATAAGGGGGCTGACTTGGCTGCCATCGAGAGGGCCAGGAGGAGAGTGGGAGGCTCTGAAGTCAGAGAAGTACCAGGCCAGATCATGGAGGGTCTCATAGGCTATCACAGGACTCACTCAGGTTGTTTTTCTGTAGCCACTAGACTCTGAAAGAGATTAGGGGAAGGTAGATGCAGGAAGACCAGTTAGCAGGTAACCAAAATAAAGAATGTAAACTATGATGGTGGCCTGGACTACAGAAATAGTAATGAAGATGGCAAAAAAAAGATCTCATCTGGACAAATTTTAAATTTAAAGCTGACAGATTTGCTGATGGATTTGATGGAGGTATGACAGAAAGAGAGGAAGTAAGGATGATTCCAGGATTTTGGCCCAAGAAAGTGAAAGAAAGAAGTTGTCATCTACTGAGATGTGGAAGACTAAAGGACAGTAAATTTGGGGAGTAAATCAGGAGTTGGTTCTTGATGCGCTAAGGTTGATATGCCTATAAGAAATCCAAGTAAAGATTTAGTTCGACTGCAGAGGACAGGTCCAGGTACAAAATATAATTTTGACTATCTTCAACATTTAGATTACATTTAAAGCCATGAAATAGGATAAGGTCATCAAAACACTGAAAATGGAAAGAAAAGAGGTTCAAGGACCCCAAAGGAAACTGAAAAACAACCTCCAGTGAGGTAAGAGAAGAAAGAAGAGAAAATGGTGTCCTGAGGCTAGGGAAGGCAGCATTTCTGGAATAAGGTTGTAAGAAACTGGTCAAATGCCTTATTAAGGGGAGTAAAATTGAAAATTGACCTTTGGGTTTGGGACACAGAGGTTACTGGATGGTAAAGTGATTGTATAATCTTTGCCCAAATCAGAACATTTTTGAGAGTGAAGGAAGACGCTCACAATTATTAAAATATGTCAGGACAATAGGCATAAACCAGGACTGACCTGAACAAAATAAGACAAATCATCACCTTAGCTATAGGTTACCTTGACAAAAGCAGGTTTTTGTTTTGTTTTGTCCTGTTCTTTGAGTGATGAAAGAAAAAGAAACTTGATTGCAATGTGTTCAAAAGAAGAAGTGAGAAAAGGAAGTGGAGATAACTAGAAGAGATAACCCTTTTGAAGAGTTTAGCCATAAAGAGGAGCAGAGAATTGGGTCAGCAGTTCATTTCTCTTGTGTGTGTTCAAGAGAAATTTATTTTTAGACAGGATACAGCATGGCATACTGGGTGTCAATTGGAAAATCTGCAAGAGAAGGAAAGATTCAAGAGAAAGCAGGAACAAAGCTGGAGTGATGCCCTTGACGGGTCAAGAACAGGTGAGGTCCAGAGCCCTGGAGGGAAGCTGGGCTTAGGTAGGAGTAGAGATGTTTCATCCACAGAAGGAAAGGTAGATTGGGAGATGTGATGGTGGAAGCAGGTGGAAGCCTCTTCTGGTTGTTTGACTATAGGAAACCAAGTCAAAGACCCAGCCACATTGAAAGAAGATTCCTTATTATAGACTGAGAACTAGACAAGCTAAGTGTTCATTTCCACTCTGCCTTCTTGGACTTCTTCAGGACAAGTGTTCATATTACCCCATAACACCAACAGAACCACTGGTAATGAGGTTCTCCAGCCCATGACGCCAGAGGAAGAGACTCCCCCTCCACTCAGGGCATTGTGGGAGCAGTGGAGGGTGTTCGGGTAGCATGTGCAGTGGCTACAGACAAGGACAAATTTTGTGACAGTGGGATCATTTATTTGGTGCAAGAAAGAGAAGAAACAGCAGAAATGATATTCTTGATCAGGCATGAGAGCGAGGGGAGGCAGTGCTCTGGAGGAAGACTTCTTTACTCAAGGCATTCTTGTGTGCCCTGTGCTAAACCCTGGAAACTCTGTGTGAGAGTCACAGCCCCAGGCCTACAGGAGGCCACAGTCTAATAAGGAAGATGGAGAAAGAAAGTCAGCAGTAAATTGCTTGATTTTTTTCGGCAGATGAGTAGGATTTTGTTAAGTGATGTATTAAGAGAAGAAATTCACAAGCAGAGGAAGTGCCTTGGGCAAAGTTCAGGATTCTGAGGTGGCCAAGTCCATACCCACAGTACTCCTTTGCATCAAGGAGCAAATTCTACAATTGCCCCTCCACTCCCTGTGCAAAATAAACTTCAAATCGGCCTCCACGCTGCACACACTGCAGTCAGTCCCTCTCTAAACCCTCTAAAGCATGACAGGAAATGGCCGTTTCCCACAAGTACACTCCATTCTTGAGGGACTTTGAAGTCTCTTAGTGTTTGACAGAACTTTTATTTGTAACATAAGCCCAGAGCCTTGCGATCATAAAATCTGATAACTATCACAGCTATCACAAAATCCATTTATTCCTGACTGAGGCGAGACCCACCTCAGCGACTGACCCTGTTGAAGACAGCATACCACCTCAGGTTAACTGGACACTGTTGACATCCAAATGTCACAGACTTTATATGATGCTACAAATCCTTAAGCAGCAAACTTTTATTTAAGAGCTTTAACCTCAGGTCAGCCATCTCTTTTGGTCCCTACCTCAACATTCAACTTTTCAAGAAAATTCCGCTTTTATTCCTTCCTTCTTTCCTCCCTCCCTCCCTCCCTCCCTCCCTCCCTTCCTCCCTCCCTTCCTTCCTTCCTTCCTTCCAGGTAATTAAATCCCTCACAACTTTTGGACATAGGAAATGACTGCTAAATGATGCTGAACCACTGATGGGCTTGTGTTCTCTTTAGTAAAGCCCTAATCCATCAAGTGACATCAATCAACTGCAAACAAGTGCTTTGATAGACTCTTGGAAATAGAATCCCAGAAATCCATAACTTTCAGCGGAGAATCTGAGAGCAGGCATTTTCTAACTAAAAGCAACAACGAGAGGTCAAGTTTGAATCTGAGGGTAAGTGGCATGAGGTTTTGAAAGTGTCTAAGCTAAAGGGTCAGGACTTCCCACACTTTTCTAGACTTCATAAACTAGACTCAAAAAGACGCCTGAAAATAAACACTGCAATTTCCCATGTCAGGAGTAGAAGCAGAGTAATATCAAAAATTTACTGACCTAATAGGCTGTTTCCATTTCTGGAAATGTCTCTGATTATCAGCCGTATTAAAACTTCCCATGGCCCATCTTGAGGTCTGGACCACGTAATTAAGAGAGTGGACAGCCTACTTGGGTTCACACCTCAGATCCAACTTTGACTGACTTTGTAACTCTAGGCATATGTCCTCAGCTCTCTATGCCTCCATTGACTCTTTTTTTTTTTTTTGAAGTATAGTTCAACGTTGTGTTAGTTCCAGGTATATAGCAAAGTGACTCAGTTATACTTATATATATTCTTTTTCAGAGTCTTTTCCCTTATAGGTTATTACAAAATACTGAGTATAGTTCCTGTGCTACACAATAGGTCCTTGTTTTTTATCTATTTTATATACAGTCGTGTGTATATGTGAATCCCAAATTCCTAATTTATCCTTCCCCCCCCCCTTTCCCCTTTGGTAACCATAAGTTTGTTTTCTATGTCTGTGGGTCTATTTCTGTTTTGTAAATAAGTTCATTTGTATCATTGTTTTAGATGCCACATATAAGCAATATCATATGATATTTGTCTTTCTCTGTCTGGCTTACTTCATTCAGTATGACAATCTCTAGGTCTAACCATGTTGCTGCAAATGGCATTATTTCATTCTTTTTTATGGCTGAGTAATATTCTATTGTATATATGTACCACATCTTCTTTATCCATTCCTCTGTTGATGGACATTTAGGTTGCTTCCATGTCTTGGCTATTGTAAATGGTGTTGCAATGAACATTGGGGTGCATTATCTTTTCAAATTATGGTTTTCTCCAGATATATATATCCCGGATATGTCCTGGACATATATACAGAGAAAGCCTCATCTTTAAATGGGAGTAAAAGCAGAACATACTCCATAAGGGGATCAGGGAATTACACAAGGCCACATATGTGTACCTTGGGCCTAGCCCTGAGGCAGCACAGAATTCATGTTAGCTAATGTCACTTTTGCTCATAGGTCCTAACGTTCACTCAGTATCTCAAACTCAAACTCAACATGCTCGAAACTCAACTTAGGTTTACGATTAGAGCTGATAAATTCCCAAGTTAGTGAGTTGCCTTTGTTCAGAAGAATGTTTAAGTATTCTCTTATGACATAAAAAACTTTTGTTCAAGTTAGTAGAATTCCTGCTATCAGGTAAAAGATGTGACACAGTCCTTGTGTCCCATATATAAAATAGATAACTAATAAGGACCTACTGTATATCACAGGGAACTCTACTCAATATTCTGTAATGGCCTATGGGGAAAGAATCGAAAAAAGAGTGGATATATGTATATGTATAACTGATTCACTTTGCTGTATACCTGAAACTAACACAACATTGTTAACTCAACTATACTCCAATAAAAAATTTTTAAAAAAAAGAAGGGGACCCTTTTTGAAGTCCTTAAAATTACACTAACTCTCTAATGTAAGAGAGATAAGAAGCACACCTTTCAACTCAAGGTCATAAGTTGTAGATGCCAGCTCCAGCTCTGCTGTTGGCTTTTGTACCACAATGCTTTCCCAACAACAGATCTGGGAAGAGTATTACCTAAGAATTTAAGAGCACAGACCTTGGATCATCTGAGACCCAGATTAAATCCCAGCTCCGTCAGTCAGTGTAAGAAGTTGCTTACCCTCCAAGGTTCAGTTTCCCCAACTAGAGGTAATACTGGAACCCACTTCACAGGACTCAACCTTTGGGGTAGATATAATTTTCTAAAGGGCCAAAGACCTGGCTCTAGCTAATCCCTCTCACATTAGCAGCTCTGTGCCTGTGGAATGGGCCACTTCATCTCTATGGGTCTCAGTTTCTTTATCTTTAAAATAAAGAGTCTGGGCCAGATGGTCTATGTTCCCTTCTAGAATTTTCCCTTATATTCTTGGTGCTGCTGTGATTCCCACATCCTGGAATGTTAACAGCTGTGATTTTACTAATGTTCCCTGCTCCTAATGAAAAGATGGCTCTCTTTCCATTCCTTCCACCAATTTCTGACTGCCAATATTCTCTCATTCTTCAAGATCTGACTCAAAAGGAATGATAAATCCTTGTACAGGGGGAAAATTTGATACCACCGCTTTGGGCAAATCTCAGACCATCTCTGATTATTGGTTTTCCACTCTGTAAAAAAAGGAAATTATAATGTTTGCCATGCATCCCTTATAGTCTCGTTGTAAATATTGATGAATTAGTTTATTCATCGTCTTGTAACTGACCATTGTAAACACGGTATTACTGATTGCCATCTCCTCCTGAACCCTCTTTATTCCTTTCCTGGGGCTCATTCCCATTGTGCTGTGCTGTTCCTGGTTTTGCTCCACCACCAGCCTGCAAGCCACTTGAGGGGTGGGCCTGGGCCCAACTCATCCTGCCATCTCCTCACACAGTCGGGGCTTGGTGAACATTTATGTAATGTATTCATTCATTCAACAAATAATTATTAAACTGTGCTAGGCTTTGAGAGACAGCGGCGAGCAGGACAGATACAATTCCTGCTTTCACGGAACATAACTGTCCACATGACTGATAAACATTAACCAAATGAATGTAGAATTGATTGTAGCAATAAGTGCTAAGAAGGAATCTTATACCTGTTAATGGTGTGGGTATGTCCAGAAAACTTAATTTAATGTGAAGAGTCAGGGGAGGGCTCCTAGAAGTGACAGTGAAGCCGTGATCATCAGAACTCAAATCTGAATCAATGCATTTGAGTCTCCCTCTGCAGGGCCCTCTAGGTCAGTTGCATATATTCAGTTTGTTACCAAAGTCTGGGACTCAAGTCAAATTCCGTATGTGTGACTGGAGGATGACACACCTGCTTCTCTGTGACCTTGATGTGCACTGGATCCCTTCAGCAAATGACAAGTCCTGATGTACTCCTCGCCCAGCCTCACACTAATCCTACAGCCCAGCTTTCTCCTTTTTCCCCACCACCTAGCAGCCCACAGCAAATAGAGGAAAGTCACCTTCCTCTCTGAAAATCATCTCAAATGCCCCAGTGAACATGCCTTTTTCCATTTCTCCAGCCCATATTTCCTCAGCCACTAGCCCCAGCAATTTACACATCACCCCCGCCTTGACAGTGAGTTTGCAACCTTGCCCCTCAGCTACCCCTGCTACCACCACCCCTGGTATCACCACCACTTGCCTCTACTTCAGTCCTCAACTGAGCAGACATCTGATGAGAGAAGTGAACTATTATTTCATTGCAGTGGTTTTTTGGTCTGAGCTATTTGAGGTGATGGGTATTTCCTGTGCATTCCCACCCTAAACCTATCTCATCACAGATTTTGGAAAGCCGTCTCTTTACTCATCAGTGGGATGGAGGGCAAGCCTGGGAACCAGGACAGCAGGCTATGTGAGGTCACACAGCCAGCCTGCTGCAGAGCCCAGCTGTCCCACAAGCTCTGCTCAGCAGAGACTTCTGAAGTTGAGGAGATGCTCTGATGTGATGAAGATGTGGTATTCACCCCCTCTTGACCATAATAACACTCGAGATGTGAACTTTCCCCTGCAGTGACTCAACTCCACTTTACACTGCTTGGGGGAGGACACTGGGCTATTTTAAGTGTTCATATTAGCTAATTCAGTGGGTTGTGAGCAATGTAAAAACTAATGAGATTGTCCTACATGACCAAAATAAGAACTTATGGCTAAGTTTCTAGAAACTCATGTAGCAGAAACATTTCTGCTACATAATACTTATATAAAGTATCATGTAGCAGAAATGAACATTTAAATTATACTCACCCAAAACAGCTTAAGCCCTTGATTCAATCAGATATAAAGTAGGAATAAAAATATCATGGAGAATTCAATATAAGATAGAATATAATAATTTACAGCAACTAATACACCATTAGTAGAATTCAGTGAATTCTCAAAAAGCTCTTCTGATTGATAAATGGAAGATAAAAGAAGTTTTCTTGAAAGAATACCCCATGCAGGAGCACTTCTCTGAGGAAGGGAGACACAGGAAAATGGCAGTTGACTGGCCTGAGAGTCCTCAGACATCCATCCATCCACCTGAGACCATGGACACACACCACCTGCCTCAAATGCCTCTGTGGGTGTAGAGCCCAAAGGAAGGGAGGAAGGGAGGGAGGTGATGGAGGGAGGGGTCGGTGTGGGCTTTCCCTAAGTGGAGGAGAGGAAGAATGTAAAGTAAGTGTTGAGTTCCACCCTTTAGAATAAAAGTAGATGGCAGAATTCCAGATGGCTATCAGTTAGCATATCAGAGAGGGTTAAGCAGACATTGACTAAGAATTAATGAGATTCTAGAAGTAACCCACTCCAGACATGAAGGTACATGGCTGTACAAGGGTAATCAGCTCCTTGAAAGCATATAACAAAATGGTCTGGCAATGAATAAATGGAAGCATTATAACTATACTCACCGCTATTTCACTGCTCATAAACCAGATTAGAAACAATAGATCCAAAACCAGCTCTGGGAGAGGACTCCTCTCAATGTTATACATGTAGTGCATGCCAGTATGATCTGAATATCTGGCATCAGAATCCCTGTAGAAATGGAGCCATCTCTGGGGAATCACTGGGGAGGAAGGTGAAACGCCCATGTACGAGGAGCAAAAGTAACCAAACCAACAAAATAAACAGGAAGCAAGAGAAGAGAGATGATGGCCAAGTAAGAGGGTAGACTGTCCAAAGGATCTTTAATAACAAAGGCATTTCATAATGAATTTGAACGTTTTATTTTGCTCCAAGTAAACATCACACTTCTGTGCCGTTTCTCTCAGGCTTCGGTCTTTCTGGAGAGTCTGCTAGACCCGCAAAGATTGTGTGTGTGTGTGTGTGTGTGTGTGTGTGTGTGTGTGTGTGTGTGTGTGTGTGTGTGTGTCAAATCAGAGGACAGAGCTGAGTTCCCTTAGCCATACTAACCAGTGTGGAACAGCAACTATATACAAACCATAATCTAAGAACTAAATTAACTCAGTAACGACAGAAGTTCAGAGCTAGAGATAACTATAAAACATAGCCCTTTGTGAAATTACAGAAGTCTTAGGAAAGGTGTTGGACAACCTATAATAAAATGCTTTGAGGTGAATCATATCTGAAGTCATAGCAAATATCTGGGTTACATACATGTGATGAGCTCACTGAGAAGCCATGTATCCATGTATCCTGAGAGTAACTACTGCCCCCAAACTTTATATTTTTTAGGACAGTCACCCCAAAACACCTTTGTATCTCTCAAGGTTTAAAAAGCAAACATGAACTATGATATCATCCTGGGGAGTGTTTTCTCAGCCAGATTGACAAGAAAACTGCCATCTGCTTAGACCCAATGTCCCATGTTCCCCAAAGCCAATGTGTACAGTGCAGTCTGACCCTGCTGTATGGGGGAGACTGTAAGAGTCCCTGAAAGATTCTAGTTATATGATCCCCAATATCCCTCACCGTCCACTCTGTCCATTCTGGGGCCACCCATCTGTGGCAGTGACAGAGTGGCCTAATTGTCACAGTTGCTTCTTGGAGGAAACTGAGATGAGGCCTCGTAGACTTGTCCTGGGGAGGACATCCAGTGACACAAATCAATGCCACATGTGTAGCCTTCCTCAACAGCAAACCTCCTCTGTGCCCTAAAACACGACCAAAAACCACTGGTCCCTTCACCTCACATCAAAGTGTGGCCATGACTTCTTTGGGGGCCTTTTGGCCCCAGAGTGAAGGAATGTCTACCATAAATGACTCTCGTGCCCAATGGGCTATATGTCTGTTTCACTCCACTCATTCACATGATGTCTTAATTCTGTTTTATGGGAAGTTACTGCACATAAACTAATTTTCACATAGACCATTGCCTATAGACTAATTTATCTCCACAGACAATTGTCAGAACATTTATAACGGTGATTCGGTATCATTGTACTAACACAACAGAGCATACTGTCCAAGAGCACAGCTTTGGAGTAAGATTAGATGTCTGGAATTCACTTTCTAAAACTTTAGACTTCCACAACCTAAGTGTCCATCGACAGATGAATGGATAAAGAAGATGTGGCACATATATACACTGGAATATTACTCAGCCATAAAAAGAAATGAAATTGAGTTATTTGTAGTGAGGTGGATGGACCTAGAGTCTGTCATACAGAGTGAAGTAAGTCAGAAAGAGAAAAAGAAATACCGTATGCTAACACATATATATATGGAATCTTAAAAAAAAACAAAGTGGCTCTGAAGAACCTAGGGGCAGGACAGGAATAAAGATGCAGACATAGAAAATGAACCTGAGGATACGGGGAAGGGGAATGGGAAGCTGAGAAGAAGTGAGACAGTGGCATGGACTTATATATACTACCAAATGTAAAACAGATAGCTAGTGGGAAGCAGCCGCATAGCACAGGGAGATCAGCTTGGTGCTTTGTGACCACCTAGAGGGGTGGGATAGCGAGGGTGGGAGGGAAACGCAAGAGGGAGGAGATATGGGGATATATGTATATGTATAGCTGATTCACTTTGTTATACAGCAGCAACTAACACACCATTGTACAGCAATTATACTCCAATAAAGATGTTTAAAAAAAGTGATTCAAACTATGTTATAAAGGATGCCAGTGAAAAATCCAACTTAAAAAAAAAAAAAAACTTTAGACTTCCAAAGAGCTAGGGAACAAGAGGTAGTGGGAAGCAGTAAAGGGACCCAGCCAGGCCTCTGCCTCCTCTGTCTGGAGTAAGCTGTCCACATCAAACCATCTACCTGGGAAGCCTGTTGCTGTTGTAAAGCCACCTGCACAGGCAAGGATGTAGAAATCCAAGCTGACAGAACCCTTATTTCACCAGTCCAATTTGCTGAAACAAAGGCGAGTCATCAAAGGCAAAAACAGTAGCAACCCAGGCCTTCCAGCTACTGACGAATATGCCAAGCATCCATCTGGATCGAAATCTAGACTCAGACCCTTCCTTGAGCCAGAGATGCTGAGTGGAAACAAAGAATCACGCGGCTTTGTAGTTGGAAAGGACCACATAGTTAATCTTATCCAGTCTTTTTGTTTCGCACATTAGGGAACCGAGGCCAAAACCTGTTAGGTGTAGCCCCCAAGATTCTAGTCTAATAAAGACGGAATCAGAATGAACATCCATTGTTCAAAATATTGGTTCAAAAACATTGGTCTTTGGATTCAAGTCCGGGGAAGGTCATTCCACAATACTGTGTTGTAGCAAAGTAGGGAAAGCCTCTCCCAAACTCCAAATCATATATTTAACACAAAATTGTGTTTCAGATGAACCTTCCCCAGGCTAAAAGAGAATCCTTTTCATTGTCACTAATATCTCCAGTACTAACAGGCAGCTAAAATTATAAGCACTTTTACAATATGCCTGGTATTGTGCTGGGCATTTGGCATACGTTATTTCATTTAGCCCTCATAATAATCTGATGAAGTAGGTACCATGACCACCCACGTTTTGCTGAAAAGACACCCGAGACATCAAAACGTAAAGTAATTTGTCCACATTCACACAGCTACATAGTTGGAGGAGACAAGATTCAAATCCAGATCATTTACCTTCAAGACTCAGTTGCTCTGCTATACGGACAGTAGACTAACAAACAAACAAAAAAATGTAGCATAAATTTTACTGAGATGCATGAAAATAGCTAGCTAAAGGATATGTCTTTATTCATGATTTGCTTTGTCCCGGGGGACACTTAACATCTAAAATAAATGCCAGGCCTCTATCTATGTCAGAGCCCCTGTAGGAGGAAGTTCTGCAGTCTCGTCCACCATTAGCAATCTCCTTGAACCTCCCGTCCAGGATTCCGGTTTGAGAGAGTCTAGCGCCTTGAAACCTCTGTCCCGGTGTGCTTCAGTTTGCCTCCTGTTTGGGATTCAGGGCGCATCAGGGAGGAAGGATGAAATTATCATCAGCTCTCCTCCCACGCTCTCTCCTAGGTTCTGCAAACAAGGGCTTCAAGGATAAATGTGTGAGCAATCCTGGCTGTGTTCTCTTGGGATAAGCAGGAAGAATCAGAAAAAAAGGAGAGAGAAAGACAAACCAAGCCTGTGTAAGGATGGGTGATGAGATGGTGTCAGGGAAATGAGGGAACACTGGTATTTACATTGCTTGGTTTAAAGTGTATTGGCTTATTATAGGGTCGGTAAAAATATGATTATCCAAATTTCATGTGTCTATAGGGATATCTGTGGGGATCTGTTGCAGCCAGTACAATACTGTCCCTTCTAGGGTCCATCTTCAGATCTGCCTCGTGTCTCAGAAGAAGCAACTACTTTGTGACTCGGGAATGTATCCACATTTCCCAAACAACTCCCGTATATATTTAGTAATGCCAGAGCTATCTCCAGTAGCAGAGAAATGCTGTCAGTCCACAATTAGAAAAAAGAAAAGGCTCAAACTACTGAGATCAGCTTCTTTTCAGAAACAGCATATCTTTGGGGGAGGGAGAAGAGGAAGGAGAGAGAATGGGCACTGGGCTCCTGCAGTGGGGGTGGGGACACGATACCTAGGGAGGAGACAAGGAACTCCAGTGACAAACTGCTGACCATTCAGGGTCGCCCTGGATTTTCCCACAGTATGGGACCGATAGAGGCCAGGGTTGTCAGGGTTGAGGGTGGTGGGAGGGAAAGTGGAAGCACAGCATAGTTACTTTCATTCAGGTCACTGAAAACAAAGTACTTTCACTCCCTGCTTTCTGTACACTCTTGACATACATAATCTCATTTAGCCCTCATACCAACCCTGTGAGGGAGGTCCTCTAAGAGCCTCCTTGAAAGATGTGCAGGGTGTACCAGTCAAGAGAGCAAATGGAGGCTGAAAACCAAACACACTCAGCTTGCCAAGCCAAGGGCCCACAGTCCTCAGGAGAGTCCCTTTTCTAATTCACACAAAGATACTACATGGGTTCTCAACAGCTCTGGATGTCCTAGCCCCATCTTACAGCTGTAAAATGAGACTCAGAGATCGTCAACCCTTTGCCCAGCATCACAGCAAAAGCATGGCAGAATCAGTGTTCTAAACCAGGTCTGTCTGCTCCCAGCCTCACTTTTGCTCCACTCTGCTAGCCTGCCTAGGCACTCAACAAGGAAAGGAATAAAGCAATATCCCTGCCCCCAAGGAGCTCACTGTTAGTATTCAGAGACCATCATGTGAAACCAGAGATCAAGTAGAACAAAGGGGAGTTAATTAAAGAAACTGGTAATTGTTTATATTGGGTGGGACAGGGAAACTCCACAGAGTCAGGCTAGAACTTGAGCTTGGCCTTGAAGTTAAGAAACTTCTCTGTACAGGATAGGTCCTTAAGAAGCGGTAAAGCCCAAAGAGGTAAACTTATAGCAAAAGGGCTATAACTACTGGTCGTTGCACTGAGCAGTACAGTTAAAGCCAGGATGGAAATGACTATGGCCTGCCTTGGTCTCTGCTGGACTTTCCAGATGAAAAACCCTATGTCTCAGGCTCCTGCCCACAATCTCTCCTCTGCAGAGACCAAAAGTGTCACAGAACAGAGAGAAAGAGCAATGGCTTTGGGGTGAGCAAAACAGACTTCTGTACTGTGACTTGACATATCAAGTTTCCAGGCACTGCAACTCAATTTCTTGAAAGTCATAGTTCAAAGACACAAGCCAGCTCCTCCTCTCAAGTGACTTGGGCACAGCTGTGTGGTGTGATACGGAGCTAGAGCCAGCTCCTCGCTGGGTGAAATTTCAGAAGGTCGTTGTGGGGGTGTTGCTGGTCTGGAAGATGGCAACCCAGCTGCACTCCCAAGCTGAGGGTGAATCTCAAAGAGGAAGCGCCAATCCCTACTCAAAGCCCTTTTGCTTTGCTGTCCTGGAAGAAGAAAATGAGTGGAGAGCATACTACCCGCCCTTCAGGCACTTTTTCCTTATTCTGACCTTGTGGCATCACATGCAGGAAAAGCTTATTTACCCTGTTTAAAAGATGATAGACGGAAGTTCCAGTGGTTTACACAGCTTGACCGAGGTCACACAGCCCAAAGGAACAAACACAGCAGTTTAGCCCAAATTTACACGACTTTCAAAAGTGAAGTTCTGTTTCCTTAATCAAGGTAGTTTAGTGAGGTAGTTAAGAGTATAGACCTGGGCATCTGGATGCCAAAGTTGGAAGCCCAGATCTGATACTAACTAGTCGAAAGACACTGGAAGGCTCACTAAACAGCTCTCTGCATCTGTTTCATCATAAATGGGATAAAAATAGTGAGAATTATGGGTGTTATTAGATATAATGCATATAGAATTGTGCCTGACACATAGAGAATGGTATATGACGAATGTTATATGACTTGGGTGATGTCTTCATGTAGGAAAAGAAGTAAAAGGGCACTCTGAAAACTAGGAAAGAAGAAGGGAATCAGAATGACTGGTGAAAAGTTATGGAAATGGGGGAAGGAGAAAGAAGTAATATCCAAAAATTCATCTATTTGTATTTCAGCCATGCCTGGGATCTTCAACTTTACCTGTACTTCCTTGTTATCAGAAACAGGCCAGAGCCACACTCAGTCTGCAGGGCTGCTGGAAACTTGTTGGTAGATGATTTGGGGAGAGAATGAGAGAGAGAGAAGGGGAGAGAGAGGAGAGAGATTAGATGGATGGACCCTTGAGCAACAAGGGTTTGAACTGCGCCGGTCCATTTATACACAATATATTGGATAATAAATACATTGGAAAAATTTTTGGAGATTTGTGACGCTTTGAAGAAAACTTGCAGATAGACCATGTAGCCTGAAAATATCCAAAAAATAGGAAAAAGTTAGATATGCCCTGAATGCATAAAATATATGTAGATACTAGCCTATTTTATCATTTACTACCATGAAATATACACAAATCTATTATAAAAAGTTAAAATTCGGGCTTCCCTGGTGCTGCAGTGGTTGAGAGTCCACCTGCCGATGCAGGGGACGCGGGTTCGTGCCCCGGTCCGGGAAGATCCCACATGCCACGGAGCAGCTGGGCCCGTGGGCCATGGCCGCTGAGCCTGCGCGTCTGAAGCCTGTGCTCTGCAACGGAAGAGGCCACAGCGGTGAGAGACCCACGTCCCAAAAAAAAAAAAAAAAAAGTTAAAATTTATCAAAACTTACAAACACTTGCATACTGTACATGGTATCATTCATTACACTAGGTTATCATAAATAAATCGTATTGCTGCTTCTTCATTATTAATGCATGAATTGCTATACCTGTAAATAAATGTGAATTTCTTTTTCATTTTTTTTCATGTTTTATGTCTAGTGTTAGTAATACATATAACATCTAAGTGTTTTGCAACAAATCTACAAACAATAAATGCTGGAGAGGGTGTGGAGAAAAGGGAACCCTCCTACACTATTAGTGGGAATGTAGATTGGTACAGCCACTTTGGAGACAGTATGGAGGTCCCTTAAAAAACTAAAAATAGAGCTACCATCTGATCCTGCAATCCCACTCCTAGGCATATACCCAGAGAAAACCATAATTAGAAAAGATACATGCACCCCAATGTTCATTGCAGCACTATTTACAATAGCTAGGACATGGAAACAACCTAAATGTCCATCAACAGAGGAATGGATAAAGAAGATGTGGTACATATATACAACGGAATATTACTCTGCCATAAAAGAACAAAATAATGCCATTTGCAGCAACATGGATGGACCTAGAGATTGCCATACTGAGTGAAATAAGTCAGAGAAAGACAAATATCATATGATATCGCTTATATGTGGAATCTAAAAAAAAAAGAAAGGGTACAAATGAACTTACTTACAAAACAGAAGTAGAGCCACAGATGTAGAAAACAAACTTATGGTTACCAGGGGGTAAGGTGGGAGGAGGGATAAATTGGAAGATTGGGATTGAGCTATACACGCTACTATACATAAAATAGGTAACTAGTAAGGACCTACAGTATAGCACAGGGAACTCCACTCAATACTCTGTAATGGCCTATATGGGAAAAGAATCTAAAAAAAGAGTGGATATATGTATAACTGATTCAGTTTGCTGTACACTTGAAACTAACACAATACTGTAAATCAATTATACTCCAATAAAAAAATATTTTTTTAAAAAAGACAATATTGATGTAGGTACTAACAGACAATTCTTGTAAACAGATGATGTAAACTTAATGTATCGATAAATACAGTACACTACTGTAAATATATCTTCTCTTCCTCATGATCTTCTTAATAACATTTTCTTTTCTCTAGATTATCGTAAGAATACAGTATATAATACATATAACATACAAAATACACGTTAATTGTTTATGTTATCGGTAAAGCTTCCAGTCAACAGTAGGTTATTAGTAGTTAATTTGGGGGGCAGTCAAAGTTATACATGGATTTTTCAACTGCACAGGGAGCGTCAGTGTCCCATCCCTCCTGTTGTTCCAGGGCCAAATGTATAGATATCTTTCCAATAACAAATGCTCTGTTATTGAGTGGAGATTTCCCTATGGGAAAAATACACTAAAATTCAACGTTTCTAACTCCTTTGCTCCACTGCTCCCCAGGGCTCAATAGAGAGGGAAGCCTCACCTTCAAAGTTTGCAAAGTTTTGTACACCTGTCACACAATGGGTCTCCTGATCAGTGGCTGCCAATCCCACACTCTTTGCATCAATGGGCCATAGACCAAAGGAGAAAGAGCTCTTAATAACCACTGGGAACTGAGATCATGGTTCCCAGGGAATATTTAGGTCAAATCCAGCTACTCAAAGGAGTTCAAAGGATATAACAACAATGACAATGCAGTGTTACCCTTCCTGTAGGGGAGCCATCATGGTGCAATGGGAAGAGACCAAGACTTGAAGTCAGTGGTCCAGGACTGGACCTCTACGGCATTGTGACACTGAATAAGTCATTTCTTCCTCGGCACCACCTGTAAATTGAGGGTAATATTTTATTTCCCACTGTTGTATCATAAAGAATCTGTCTGATCGTTGTGCCCAGTTGCTGGGACTGAATGTTCTAAGCCAAGTTACAGGAATGCCTGTAACTCATGGGATGCCCCTGGACCACCACTGAGTTTATGCCAAGGAGATGTCTCAGGCTGGCGGCTGGTCGTATCAGAAAGTCCAGCCATGTGACTGGAGAGTTAGGGCTTTGAGCCACGTGTTATCAGCCCAGCCTCCCTGCCACTGGAGAGGGAGGGGAGCAGGAGATTGTAATCATGTGGCCTGTGATTTAATCATTCTGGACAATTATGTCCATAATTGTCCATAATTATGGACAATTATGTCCACCCAATGAAATCTCAATAAAAACTCTGAACAGAGGCTCAGAGGAACCTCCTGGGTGGTGATACACATCAGTGTGCTGAGGGGGATATGCCCTGACTCCAGGGGGAGAGGACAGCGGAAGCTCTGCATTTGGAGCCCTACCAGACCTCACCCAAATGGTCTCTTCCTTGGCTGGTCCTGATTTGCATCCTTTATAATAAAGCTAGAATTGTAATTTCCTGAATTCTGTGAATTGTTCTAGTGAATGTCAAACCTGAGGGGGTCATAAGAACCCCTAATTTGTAGCCACTTGGTCAGAAGTGTAGGTGGCCTGGGGACCCCCCAAACTTACGACTGGCATCTGAAGTGAAGGCGGCCTAGTGGGGATTGTGATCTTCACTTGTGAAGTCTGAGCTAATCCAGATGGTTAATGTCAGAATTATATTGCAGTATATGTACCCACAAAGGCTGTTTTAGAAATGAAATGTAATCAAATATGAAAAAAAGACCTTATGAACTGTGAAGGGTTAAGTAAACATGAGTTGCGCAATTTTTTTTAAAGGGTATGATATTGATGAAAGATCAACAGGGTAATTTGGTTAGGTTATTTTTTTTGAAAATTCAGATGGATTTCTGTTGTTCCACCAATATTCTCTTGCTCAACCCCTTTTTGGCTAAATTATTTATCACTTCAACAAAATTTAATGGAAATATAATATGCACACAATTCTGTGACAGACATGGAACTGGGCAGGGGAAATGAGACAAATATCAAGATGGAAGAGAAGCCATAATTATCTCCAAGAGAAACACAAGCCAGCAGAGAAGATAATGAATACAAAAACAAAGTAAAGAGTACGTGCACCAAGAGAGGTATGGTTAAGCTAAAAACGGGGGATTCTTTCTGAGGGAATCAAAGAAAACTTGCGAGGAAGTGGCATTTGAACCAGGCCTTAAGAGATGCCTAGGATGTAGAGAGGTAGGGAAAAGTAAAGGGATATTCCATGCTGAGGGGACAATGAAGCAAAGGCACAAGGCAGAAAACCATGGGCATGCATGGAGAGATACATTCATGAAAGAGAGTGATGTCACAGCAGGGCAGAAAGATACATTGTAACCAGGTTATAGATGGCCTGAAATGGCAAGTACAAGGGTTTGTAATATCCTGTAGGCAAAAGGGAACTTGTGAACAATTTGGTACCATCAGATATAGCCACTGTATCTATATATTTACTCTTTTTTATTAAAGGTAATTTGGTTAAAAGATTAAGAAGCACTGGGGCTTCCCTGATGGTGCAATGGTTAAGAATCTGCCTGCCAATGCAAGGGACATGGATTCGAGCCCCGGTCCCGGAAGATTCCACATGCCGCGGAGCAACTAAGCCCATGCACCACAACTACTGAGCCTGCGTTCCAGAGCCCACGCGCCACAACTACTGAAGCCCACATGCCTAGAGCCCGTGCTCCACAACAAGAGAAGCTACCGCAATGAGAAGCCCACGCACCGCAACGATGAATAGCCCCTGCTCGCACAACTAGAGAAAGCTCACATGCAGCAACAAAGACCTAACGCAGCCAATAAATAAATAAATAAAATAAGCACTACCATCTTCCTCATTTCAGAGATGAGAAAACAAGGATCTAGAGGTTATGTGATATACCTAAGTCTACAAAAACAAATAACGGTCAAACCAGAGAGAAGTCAGGATTACTTCTATCCTAATGCACTTCTCACAAATGTATTATATCTCACTTAGATAATACACTTAGAGATAATACAAAGCAACAATTTCAAATTCAAGTCAATGATAATTTATTGGTCTGCCCTTCAGACTGAAAAGGACATCCCTAGCTTCTCTTCTGGAGGCATTTACTCCAACTGTTCCCTTAGGGAGCAGTAACACAAAAGCACAAAGACCTTGAGCAGACTTGAGGGTCTCGCCCATCAGGGGAAGTCAAGTTCTTCCTGCAAAGCCAACTAATCAGACCTGAGTCCACAGCACTGGCCTCATTAACACCATCCAGCTGCAGAGTGAAAGGAAGCCTGCAAGGAGATGCAGTACCTGCACAATACCAGCTGGAAATAGCAACAGGACTGTTCAATGGAAAACATAAGTGATATTTTCCTGAAAGAGCTGCGCCATGTGACAGGTGAAATCTAACACTGCATTCTTTTGTGGCCAAGGAGAGGCAGAGCTTGAATAGTTTGCTGTGAGAAACCCAAGTGAACGTATCCATTCTCTAACTCTGTACTGCCTTTTCTCCTACACTTTCTTAATCTGTAACACAACTAAATTCATCAGTCCTCCAGCACTGGAAAATTCCTGGAGAGTCTCTGATTTGTTTATCGTCTGTGAAGGACATTCAGAAGATCAAGACCCCAGAATTTTCCTGCTTCACCAGCTCCTGCTTTATCAACATAAGACATCCCAGACAAAAGGAGAAAGACTGCTCTGGTTTCAATGAGGTGCTGATATGATGGTTTCTGGATTTTATTAACTCTCCAAATTACATGATTTTAGTTCCAAGAATAAAAGTAAATTTAATGTTTATCCCAAACTGCATGAAAATAAAGGAAAGGATCCAGTCCTAGAACCCACTTTAAAGAGCAATGATGTGGCCCCAGAATCCAATCACCAAGTTGCATGCCTTGTTCTAGGAAGAACAGTGGTGCCGGCACGTGTGGTAAGTCCTCACCCTGGGGGAACTGGGGAGTCTCATTGTGAAGGTATTGGTTCCATACTCTTGCTCTCAGATGATGTGAACTCTCCCACCTTTTCCTTGAAACCACTACCTGTTTTGTAGGTTTTCTTTCTTAGATGCCTCTCTAAACCTGAATGAAGACCAACCTGTGTATATTGCTGAGGTTTTAGGGGGGTGTTGGGTTGGTGGGCCCAACAGGTATTTTTTGTTGTCCTATCTCAAGCCCTGCTTTAAATACCCTAGCGAGCAAATTAAGACTAGTCCCTTACCCCTATTTGACCACTGCCTAGAATTTCTCATCCATCCTTAAAAGACGGGCAAGTACCCATAATAATTCATTTTCTTGAGTGCTTCTCGTCAGAATTTTCTTTTTTTCTTTCTTCGTTAATAAAAAGTTTGTTATTTCCTGGACCTATACTACATACACCAACTATTTCTATGTTCAACAAATCTTGATGGTGCCAGCTAATGTTTTAGACATCAGGGATATGACAATTAACAAAGTCTTTAGCCTCACAGAAATTAAACCTAATGGAGGAGAAAAGCAATAAACAAATAACAAAACACCAACATACAGGTATAGATCATCAGGTACTGGTAAATTCTATGTAGAAAAAGATAAAACAGGGTACAGGGACAGAGTATGTATTGGTAATAGTTGATTTCGAGTGGTCACTGATAGCCTCTTAAGGGGTAACATTTGAGCAGAAGTATGGGAGCAACCCTCCCATGGTTAGTGTATTTGTTTCCATATGACTTGTATCTCCAAGTAGACAGTAGACATTTTGCAATGAGACTCAAATCTGTTTTTTTTTTTAAATAATGACCCTAGCACAAGTACTGAGTTTCTAGTTGCCTGAAGGTTGTAAGTACTCAATAAATACTTTGTGTTTGAAAAATCATGTTATAGCAGCTAATTCAACCCCTTAATATTACGCCACCAAGCCTTAATAATACAGATATGTTCAACATTGAAAAAGGAACAGCTAAACACAATAAAGGTGAAATACCAAGATGTTCTTGTCTAATTACAATTGACTCTTGAACAACATGGGGGTTAGGAGTACCCACCCTTCCTGAAGTCAGAAATCCATATATAATTTATAATAGGCCCTGTATGCAGAGTTCTTCCACATCCGTGGATCCAACAAACTATGGATCATGTAGCACTGTAGTATTTACTACTGAAAAAAATCCACATACGTGGACCCACACAGTTTAAACCCATGTTGTTCAAGGGTCAGTTGTACTTGTCTGCAAACCTAAGCTAGGTTAGTTGAAGACCACATGGAAGTAGACTCTGGGACAACCAGTGAATGTGAGGAGGGAGGGGGCCATATCAGAAATCATTATTTTAGCCCATCAAAATTTACCTAAAATTAATTAGATAGATTATAGACAGATAGATAGATGATGATAGATGATAGATAGATACATAGATAGATACATAGATAGACAGATAGATAATAAAGAAGCAGTTTGCTCACAGGTGTGTAGCTAGTTAGTGAGTGAAGAGAGCAGTATCTCGGTGCCTAACCCCCATCTCAGTGGAGTGCTCTTGCTCTAGCAAAAACTGGACTGGTGTCTACAGGCATGAGGCACTCACTTTTTCCCAGAGCAGCATTCTAATTTCTCTGTTGGACTGACCCTACTAATCAGAAAGTTCAGGAAGTTAAGCTAAGCAATTTTCTTAATTGAATACAAAAGTTTATAACATAGTGAAATCAGATTATTTTATAATAGGGATTTTAATAGAAAGAGAAGTATTTATATTCAATACATGGCCAATAAAATTACAATTGAAAATATATCTACTGGAAATGTTAAGTAAATGGCCCATCTGCGTTTGCTGTTTCCCTGATGTCCTAGAAACTACCTTTCTCAGAAACTTATAGAACTGAAAGGTTGGAATTAAACAACTTTGCCTCGGACACACACTAAATACGAGTTCTGTTTTTGAAAAAGACATGACATAAAGAATAAATGTAGGCTTTTATAGGCAACTTGCGTGCTCTTTTTCATCCTTTTTAAGCAAATCATTAAAAGTTGGGAATTTGGAGTTAAAAGACACAGTGAGTGAAGAAAGTTGTCACCGAACATAATATATTTGGTATAAAATTAAGCAGATGCTAGGGAGGGAGACAAATTATGTTTTTCTTCCCCAAGCCAATGGAAATATTAAAAGTACATTGGCGCCTTCAGGATGTTGACTTTTTCCCATGAATGTTCAGTTTTTTCTTGGAAACCACAGAAAAATGAAATGATTTGAAAGTGTGGCTTTTATGAACAAGGATATTCACCAGAATCTAATCTCAAAAATGTCCTAAACCAGGAGAAGATCCACCTGGTTAGTAAAAAGTCTGAGCAACAAAATACTTTTTTTTTTAAGTTTTGTGGGGTTTTTTTTTTTCTTTTTTGGGGGTATGCGGGCCTCTCACTGTTGTGGCCTCTCCCGTTACGGAGCACAGGCTCCGGACGCACAGGCTCAGTGGCCATGGCTCACAGGCCCAGCCGCTCCGCCACATGTGGGATCTTCCTGGACGAACACATGTGCCCTGCATCGGCAGGCAGATTCTCAACCACTGCGCCACCAGGGAAGCCCCCAAAATACTTTTTAAAGAAATACAGTTTCATTACTTTCACATACATATAAAAGAATATATGAGGTTGATAAAGTATAATCTGCTAATAGTCCTTAGAGAAAGTGCTTTAATGAATAAAGATGATTTGCAATTAGCAAATCATTATTAGCATACAAAGAGCTTGAGAATATATTTTTCTCTTAAAATCATCATTGTCCCAAATCTTGTTTTCTCTACTAATTTACTTAAATTATGCAATAAGTAAAAATAAATATATGTAATTCATGCTCAAAAGACCTCAAATTTATAACCACCATCTTTTAAAATTTTGTCTTCCTGATACTCACATATACACTGGGAAGATAAAACACAGAAGTATCCAGTTTAGTTGACTTCATTCCATCAAGACAGGTGGTCAAATGGAGAACTTTCTAACCCATTAAATTAGGTCAAGGAAAGAAAATAATTAGAACATAAAAATATATGAAATCACGTACTTTAGTACTGCAGTAAAAACAGTTAATTTTTCCAATTTTTAGAACATTCTCAACCTCATTTGAATAATTTAATCATAATTTTTTGAGGACTTGCTTGACCCATTTTGAATAACTGGAATTTTAACATTTATGGCCCAAACCTAGATTTCCCACAATCAATGGCCAAGGGATTTCTGTGACTTTTCAACACTAAATATAGAAGTGAAATTTATGTTACCACATGGCTCTTTTTCAATTTGTCATTTGTACCAAACTTTAAAACCACTCTAAATTCCTCTTAATTTTTTACGAGTAGCATTTAGTGCCTAAGTATGTCAGGTATCTATGTAGCCAACTTGACCTATATTTTAGAACTACTTTAGCATAGCTTACCAAGAGTATTCTTCCAAATGACCATCTTGAGTGTTCCTTTAGAGTTTTCCACTTCCATGGGTATCATAAAGATAGTTAATTTTCAAGATAATTTGGTTATCGAGGGAACAGAGGAGTATTAAGGAGAATAAAACTTAATCTCTAAAAAGTCCCTTTGTCCTTCATTTTCATAAAATTCTTCATTGGTAAACATATATTAGAGATAGCTGAGAGTTTGAAAGATGAATGAGGATAGTAATAAAAGATGTGTTTGGAGGGTGAATCTGGGACACATCCTCAAAGCTGGAGTACAGGCCTTGGAAGCAGAGTCTTGCTGCTGCTTCCACATCAGCAACCTCTCCAAGGAAGATGAGCACTGGAATAGTGCAGCCGAAAAAAACCCCAAATTGCATTGGAAGGACCAGGAATTGATATGCACAGACCAGGCAGCCTCGGCTACAGTGGTCCACAGGACACATTATGGCACCTTAGTGTTGGTGATAGAGAAGTTCTAAAGGGACCAAAAAAGGGACAAGTTCTAGTGAGACTTTGGAGGTAAAAACTACAAGACTGTTTCAATCATGAAAGCCCAGAACTGCTATCCTCACAAATGGCCCCTGTGACTGAGAACTAACTGACAGCTGAGGCATCTTACACAACTAAGAAAGACTCTAAGGGGAACCTGGAAACTCAACACCCACGTGTCTCCCCTCCTACTTGGCAAGCTGGGGAAAATGGAAGGGTAGCTTTACCGAACGCTTAAATGTGAACAGTTGACAGGAGTTAAGATACGAGGATTCAAATCTCACTTTTGCCCCTTATTCACTCCATGACTTTCTCTGGTCCTCTTTCTTAAATAGTCTCCCGTGCAGAATTTTCCAATGTATGCTTTTCAATAAATATGTATTATCTGTTGTGTACATGGTACTGTGTTAGGTACAGCACTGCACACACCCATGAATAAGGCATGGCACGTTTTTTTAGTGTGTTCTTGAAGCAGTCTTTAGATGAATACAGCAGTGGCTACAAACAAGTACTTCCGAAATGCCAAAGAACATCTTATTCAGTATGATAACTTGGAAAAAAGCAAAACATAAAAAAAAAAACCAGACAAGTTTGTCATCAAATAATTTGAGGAAACAATGCTATAAAATAAGATAGAATATAATGAGAAATGCCAACTACTATGGATTTCAGAAAAAGGAGGGTCCATGTTTACTGCAAGGGATCAGACCAGCGCCTTTAAGTAATATTGGTATATACATAATATGGTATAATAATTGGAAATTGATCTATTCTTGGAGTCCTAGCATGGGGCTTACAAGCTCACCTATGATTGAATATCTCTGGTGGGAATTTGGGCTCTTGGAATTCCTTGGCCCTTTTGTTAATTTATTGCATCTACAGTATTTATTAGTACTGCCTAGATAATTTTTGTTACATTCATGTATTATCTGGTACTATATGTTTACTTGCCTGTGAGTTTCTTTCTTTGCTCTTATTTTCTGTCACCACCTCCAAAATGTAAGCTCCATGAGGGTAAGAATTTTCTTTTCCACACAGAGTCCTGTGTGGAGAGGCAGTAGAGATCATAACAAGAGAATCTACATGAGAACAGGGAAGAAAAGAACCCACATTAACAGCACTTATCCCCATGCTATGCGTCAGGCACTCTTCAGCCCTCTACAAGCACCATCCCTCCATCTTCAACGTGTAATAAACCTGCAAGGTGGTTTTACCACCCTTGTAAACATGAGGGAAAGTAGATTCAGAAAGGTGAGATAAGGTGCTCAGAGTTACAAAACTAGTAAACACTGAAGTTGAGTTTCAAATTTGGATCTCTCTGGCTCCAAAATCCATGATCTTCCTACTAATCATTATAAACTGTAAAGTGCTGTGCAAATGTATGAACTGTCCATCATTATTATTTCATGCTTAGATTGTACTAGAGCTATTTAAAAAGATAGTTATAAGAATAAGATAGAGCCTAGAGAAACACTTAATTTAGACTCTCAAAAATACTCAAAATTGCACCTCAAAAGGTATTTTTAAATGAATTGCTGCAGGATAAAAGCCCATGTGTAAGGAACTAGCTTAGAAATGGGAAGCAAACAATAAGGATACACAAATATCTCTGTTGATGCAGAACTGTAAAGTGCTATCTTTTGGGGATGAGGGCCGGGAAAGCACTAATTGAACATTTTTATAAACACTATGGGAGATGGAGTACACACTGCAATTTCCTAATTGCCAATGAAACTAAGTGTGTCTCATAGGAAAATGCCAAATTGGTGGAAACTGCAGAATGTTCTTTTCTAGCCGTGTGAAGAAGCAAAAAGGCAGCTGGCAGAAACATAAATCAAACTACATTTACACGTTAATGGGTCCAACCATCAGTGACATCCAAGAGAGGCATCTAGGGCTTGAGTAAATGGATCCTGGACACTATAACTGAGGCCAAATTTCCACCAGAGTCCTGAATATTGTTGGAGAGATTAATACAGTTGCTCCTTGAAGAACATGTGTTTGAGCTACGTGGGTGCACTTATACATGGATTTTTTTCAGTACTAAATGATTCACAGTTGGTTGAATCTGCGAATACGGAATCTCAGATACAGAGAAACTGCAGATGCAGAGGAACCACGTATGCGGAGGGCCGACTATAAATTATACTAAGATTTTTCACTGCACGAAGGGTCTGCGCCCCTAACCCCCACGTTGTTCAAGAGTCAACAGTATATACGTGAGCTTTATAAATGACCAGGCAGCTGCTTCTGGAAATTTCACTCCCCTGGAAAACAAGTGAGATCCAGAAAGCTGTAATCTAAATGACAATAGGCATAGAGTTGAGACCAGAGGAAGTCTTGACAAGGTAATAACTCTTCAGACCAGAAAATGGAAAACTAGAGAAAAACTATCTCAAAAATCTTTAAAATTGTGAAGACGGTATACCCTCAAGTCTGCAAAAACATTATCCAAACTTCCCTGAATTCTGTTTTGCAAATCCTGTCGGTGCTGTGCTGCAGAGAGGACCGATTAAAATGTAAAAATTAAGTAGTCATTATTTCATTTATTCAACAGCCTTTAATTAAGCATGTACAGTAAGCAGGGCACTGTTCTTGGTACATGAGGCATGTATTAGTAAACAAAGACACAAAATCCCTGCCCTCCCAGAACTTACATTCCAATGAGGAGATACAGACGATAGGAAATAAACATGATGTGTAGGAAAATTGTGCAGCATGTGTAAGTTTATAAAGATATGGGGGGAGAACGGAGCTGAGTAAGAGAGTTGGAAGTTCAGGAAAGTTACAATTTTAAATAGATAAGGTGATATTTGAGCAAACACTTGAGGGACATGAGAGAGTATAGCCATGGAGACATCTAGAGAAAGAATTCCAGGCAGAGTAAAGAGTCAGTGCAAAAGCCTGGGAGCAGTTGCATCTCCTTGCGCTTGAGGAGCCTAACCACGGGTGAAGAGGGGAGAGAGCAACAGAAGTTCAGAGTAATGTGTGAGTAGGAGCAATTCAGGGAAGGGGATGTATGGGTAGATTATGAACTGTAGGCTATTGTAAAGACTTTGGCTTTTATTCAGAAAAAGAAGGATTTGAGGGTACAGGAGCAATGTATTCTAGTGTATGATTTTAAAGATTACTGCTGAGTTTATAAAAGGTTGAATGGGGACTAGTGAAGAAACCAAGAGGCCATCTCAATAATCCAGGTTAAAGAGGATGGTGGCTTGGACCAGATTAGCAGCAGGTGGAAGTGATGAGAAGCGGTCAGATTCGGACATATCTTGAAAATGGAACCAACAGGATTTCTTAATGGATTGAATGTGGGGTGTGAGAGAAAGAGGTGACCCTAAAGTTTTTTGATCTGTCACTAGAAGGAGAGAGCTCTGTATTAACAAAGAGGCTCATTTGATAAGCATGGTAACAGGCATAATGTGGAAACTACAAGTTTCACCACCCCTGAAAGCTGCTTACTCTTGGGCAGAAAGAGATTTATAACCCTTTAAAGATGGGCCTGTGTGGGTAGATGATGGGAAATCTAGCAAAATTCTCCCCACAATTGGTTCCATGAAGTTTCCAGTACCAGTCTCTGCTGAGATTAAAACACAATAATAATAATAACTATAATATCTGACATTTCTGAATATGAATCCTGGGTGTGACCCTTACTAACTTTGCAACCTTATGCAAGTTTCTTAACCTCTCTGAATCTTAGTTTCCTTGTCTGTGAAATGGGGACCTTATGAAGATTAGATAAGGGACTTTCCTGGTGGTCCACTGGTTAGGACTTTGAGCTTCCACTGCCAGAGGCCCAGGTTCAGGTTCAATCCCTGGTTGGTGAACTAAGATCCTGCAAGTCCTGCAGCATGGTCAAAAAATAAATAAATAAGGAAATAAAGGCTAAAATTAAAAAAAATAAAAAGATTAGATGAGATAATGCATGTAAAATTATTTGCATAGTTCTTCGCACACAGTGATAACAAATATTTTTATTTTTTAATAGATGCAATGGTAGTAACATTTTTAGTACTGTATTTACTATGGCTGTCAACGCAAGAGGTGATTAAGATACACATCACAAACTGAGAACACAGGAAATCACCAACGTTAATCAAATACTGGCAGGATAATCATAGTGTTTTTGTGCTGAGACATAAAGCAACTACCTAAGCCAGTCTCCAGAGAGGTTGGGACATTTCTTTAAGCTCATAAGATACTTTACAGTAAGAAAAGGACTAGAGTCAGAAAATGTCCTTAAAGCATTAATGGGGTAAATTGAGGACAAATAAAAATTTACATCAAGGGCTTCCCTGGTGGCACAGTGGTTAAGAATCTGCCTGCCAATGCAGGGGACACAGGTTCGAGCCCTGGTCCGGGAAGATTCCACATGCCGCGGAGCAACTAAGCCCGTGGGCCACAACTACTGAGCCTGCACTGTAGAGCCCGCGAGCCACAACTACTGAAGCCCGCACACCTAGAGCCCGTGCTCCGCAACAAGAGAAGCCACCACAATGAGAAGTCCGTGCACCACAACGAAGAGTAGCCCCCGCTCGCCGCAACTAGAGAAAGCCCGTGCGCAGCAACAAAAGACCCAACTCAGCCAAAAATAAATAAATAAATAGGTAGATAAATAAATTTATTTTTTAAAATTTACATCAAAAATTATCACCTCCAAAAGGTGTAAGGGAGTTGGATACAAGATAAAAATATAAAGAGATTAAGAAAGCTTAAGGTGAACTCATAACCGGCAGGTACATGAGAAAATCAAGGAAACTAGAGGGTTGTTGGACACATACCCATTCACTCATTCTGGGTTAGTCATCAGGGAGGACACTATAGTTGGCCCACAAACAAGCTAACTCTGATCCAGATAATAATGGTGGTCTAGCACACAGCTGGGTCTGTTTCCTAGGGACCTGGGGACCTGGGTCCCTGAAGCTTAAGAAGATTCCAGCTATAAAGTTCACTTGGGACATTTCAGGGAGGTAGCATGGAGGAGTGGAATGTAGACCTGGATTTGGAAAAAGTTCATGCTCATGCACTTCCCCATTAGAGAGAGGGAAAACATTTCAGGCTGTGGGTCTTTGGAAAAGATTCAGGCTCTGTGCAGACATAGAGTATAGCAGTCTAGTCCAGAAGCACTATCTGTGGCTCCATGGGCAAGTCACTTAACTGAAAACTTTCATTTGATAGATGGAGAAGTCAACACCAGCCCAGTGAGGTACACGAAGAGGTGCAGCAGGGTTTGAACTGAGCAGGGGTCAATCCAACTCAATTATATGTGACACGTTCATTGGCTGCTCTGTGAGCTGCCAGGAACTCCACAATGAACCAGACAGACATGGCTCCTGCCCTCACCTAATTTGTAACCTGTCTGGAGAGGGATACAGACAAACAGGCAACTTCAGTATGACAAGGTGAGTACTCTCATAAAGAGGAAAACCCAGGACCAGTAAAAATTTATATGGAAGCTTTTCATTGTAAAATATGAAAGAGAGACAGACTGTAATCAACAAAGAAACATGGAAAAACAGAAGAAAGAGAGCCATAGAGGGAGGGTACTATGGGGGCATCTAAGAGGAGCAGTTAGCCCAGTCTTTTACAAAAGCTTCCTGGAGGAAGTGACAGAAAAGCTGAGATCTAAACAAACATGAGTTTGTTGCCGGAGTACTTTGTCGAAGCACCTGTTATTAGTTATTTGATTTTTATTGGCTACCTACAGTTGTTTCCAGGAATTACAAGAGACTAGAAAATAAAATGCAGTAGAGTGGGGGAATGTAAGAAACAAACTCCGACTAATTTTATGTCTACTCTTCCCATAGACACTGACTTGACAAATAATAAAGACACATTTGACTCAAGCTGCTCCACAAACTCCACTTCCAGATTACATCACTGCCACAATACAGAACTTTAAGCAAGGTTGTACAAAAAAAAAAAAATACAAATCATATGATACATGATATATGTCACACATATATATTGAATATGCAAAGCACCTTACAAGTAATATAGATAATAAACCCAATAAAATAGTACGCAAAGACGTGTTACATCGCAATCATTCTGAACTAAATGAAATTTCAAGAAAAAAGACAGATAGGTAATTTGACTGCCCCAAGGAATGATTTATATTTTTGATTTTGATGAAATCTCATCAAGAAAAAAGTGCTATAACATTACTATTACTTAGTATTAGTAATTAGCTATTACTCTAATTTTTGCCAAAACGTGCTCTTTTTATATTCAGAGGTTCAGCCTGCATCTACTGGCAGCCAGAAGCATTTCCTCAATTATGAATTTCCTCTGACATCTTACACCTTCTGGATTATTTCTTGTGCCAGGCATATTGGATTAATTGGAGCAAAACAGGAAGCGACTGTTCATTACATGATATATCCAAATTACTTAATTTCTGATTAATAACCAAATTCCCTCAAATTATATTAATTATTGCTTCAACATTCTACACATGTGATGAGGAAACGTTGTTAATTTATTACTTTTGGGACACTTATTCCAACCATGGTTTGGAACTACAGTAAACGTCCATTAGCTGAATCTTCTGAGAATATGATCTCTTAGCTAATGGATCTTTCTGATGAACTGAGCAATGGCCAAACACTTTTCAGAATGCCCTAAAGAACATGAGAGTTTTGTGAGATGTAATAAATGTTCTACCAGAAGAAGAAGGAGGAAGGAAGAAGAGAAGGAGGAGGGAGGAGAGAGTAGAGGAGGATAAGAAGAGAAGGGTGGACCACGG